>NC_137863.1:46859181-46929181 GCF_963924005.1 Protomyctophum bolini
GACCTCGCCTCACCTGGAAGTGATTTGGTGAAGTGGTAGGGTTAATGATAGTAAATATAAAATAATATCGACTGTATATGTTTTCCAATGGCCAATATGTGCATGGTAATAACTGTTGCCGCGCAGTACAACAAATATACTGTCAACTGATCGGTGCTGGTGCATGTGATAAACTCTATGAATAGAAACTCATAAGAAAGAATTAGTAGAGAGATGCGTTTAAATTTAGAACATTATAAATTGGTAATCCAACACTGCACCTTGCATGTTACTTCTAAACATTTAATGATTTGTTATCCTTTTTTCCTTTCCTCATTCTCCATCTAAGATGTGTTTCCTGCCCAACTACCTGCACCGACGAAGCATGTCTACAGCAAATACAGTCTAAATCTAAAACATCACCAGAGAATTCGCGAAGGAAAGAAGCCCTACAACTGTGACCAATGTGGGAAACGGTTCAGCTTTAGCAGCCATCTGAAAAGACACCAGAGAGTTCATACAGGAGAGAAGCCCTACTACTGTGACCAGTGTGGGACACGCTTCAGCCACAGCAGTAGTCTCAAAAGTCACCAGAGGATTCACACAGGAGAGAAGCCCTACCACTGTGATCAGTGTGGGAAACAGTTCAGCCACAGCAATAGTCTCAAAGTACACAAGATAAGTCATACAGGAGAGAAGTCCTACCACTGTGACCAGTGTGGGAAACGGTACATCCACATCAATGGTCTCAAATATCACCAGAGAATTCATACAGGAGAGAAGCCCTACCGCTGTGATCAGTGTGGGAAACAGTTCAGCCACAGCAATAGTCTCAAAGTACACAAGATAAGTCATACAGGAGAGAAGTCCTACCACTGTGACCAGTGTGGGAAAGGGTTCACCTCAAACTCTAATCTCAAACATCACCAGAGAAGTCATACGGGAGAGAAAAGACCTATACCACTGAATGATTTTGAGGGAAAAGCTTCTCTGTAAAGTGTAAAATCACCTCAAGCAACACCACACTGTAAGCTACTTATACAATTGGACAATGTAGTGACACACTCTTACCGATGCAACACACACAACAAACACACACTCTCACACACACACACACACAAACACACACTCACACCCTCTGACACATAGGCCTCACAGAACCAATGTAATGCCTAGGAATCGAATCATGAGTCTCCCGTGTGTAAAGCCAACATCTTAACCACTAGCCTAAAGGGGAGATATTAGGCTTTATTAGGCCATCAGTCAGAAGTTCTGAGCCACTATACTGATTTCTGACACGTGGAGTCTTACCTCACCTGTTTATATGCATAAAGTCTACTCTAGAGCTTGCCCTGAGTGCCTTAATTATGCCAGAAATGGGGTGGCATGTTTCTTCAGATTTTTCCTTTTTTTTATAGTAATAAACATTGATATAATATAATTAGTAAAAATCGTTTAATAGTGATGTATTCATGCTACTATATTATAGGAAATATTGTATATGATCAGTTTAAGGTATGCAAACCAAAATATTGTTTGTTTTTCGTTTACTCTGAGATGTAATGATTGAGGCTTTGTTTATACGGTACTTAATTTTCTTTTGTTTGCTCTTATGTTTTCTTTATTCTACTGTGATAATTGAAATTGTATAATAAGGTGGGCAAAATTAAGCTTCAGCCCATACCTTTTCAGCCAAAAGTCATATTGTTGACTTTATTGTACGGCATGTTTAACTGTTAAATGAACAAAAATCATGACCTGAAATAATGACCAAGCCAATAACGCTTGATACAAAATGCTACTTGCTGATATTATCTGTTAACATGTAACATAATCACATTTTTCACATTCTGTTAAGTAGGAGAAAATGATTCAATGTAGTTTATTGTGTACAAACAATTAATGATGAAATAAATTAATTGTGGGGTTTTAAATCGTAACAATGTTTATATGACTCCTTGTATGCTATAGGCTACTGCATGAGAGCAAATCCATTTGTATTGCCTTATCAATCCATATGGCCAGATAACGATTACACAGGTGGCTTATAGTATGTCATGGTTTGTATTGTTGTTTGACAATAGTGACCAAAATGTATGCCTTTGCATCTAAACTAGAATGTATGCATAGATTCCCCCAGATAGAGGTCCCCAGATGACAGTGACAATTTAAGAGCTTTTTCACATTTTACATTTTAGTCACAGGTTTTAGTCACCTGGAATGTCTTAGTGCATGCATTCTTCCATCGGCACTTCTAATATAATTTATTTAAAGACGGTTACGCCGCGGACAAAGCCAACTCGGATCGTGACGAATCATGACAATGAACACAATGTTTTGGGCCGATCAAATAATTTATAAGACGAAAAACAAAACAAATAGTGTTGTCTCCTGACTTTCTTTTCTTCTTTCTAATGATTTGATCGGCCCAAAACATTGTGTTCATTGTCATGATTCGTCACGATCCGAGTTGGCTTTGTCCGCGGCGTAACCGTCTTTAAATAAATTATATTAGAAGTGCCGATGGAAGAATGCATGGTGTTTTCATTTCCTGGGCCACTCGCTTTTCTGAAAGGGGGAGGGACTGCGGCGCTTTATATCAAACGGGGTAAGAGATGAGGTGAGAGGTTGTGGGGAATGTTACGTGATTGGCTGTGAGAGGAAATATAGGGATGGGGAGTTGAGCAGTGGGCGTTCTCTACTCCTGAATCTGCGTTGAACATGACTTCATTAACCCATTCTGACCTGAGATCAGATTCATACGAGGTTTCCACTGGACACACACTGGTCTGATTAACCCATTCTGACCTGAGATCAGATTCTAAAAATGTCAGTCGTTCTTCGATTTTTCAAAAATAGCAGACCTACAAGCTCGTAGCGCGCCACTCGGTGGCGCGCTATGAGCTTGTAGATCTGCTATTTTTCAATAGCTAAAGCATGACATGATGCTAACACCAAAATGGGTTCCCGTTCAGAATGGGTTAAGACCTTTTTAATACCTAAAATATTTCGGCTATTCGGAAATAGCCAATCTAACAAGCTGTATATTATCAGCTTTGTCTCTAAACTGTGGAACCATTGGCGTGTAAGCCTGTATATGAATTCATGATTTAATGTGGGCTATGTCCGCACTTGTTTGTCTTCTTTGTATGCTATTTTTAATGTAGGTATGCGTGCGCACACACACACACACACACACACACACACACACACGCAGGCCAGGGAGGAGGGCTTGTACAGTATAGTACTACAGCACGAGTACAGTACAGCACCACTCAGTTCAGACGGGTCTGATTTTTTTCTGTCTTTGTCTCTGTCTCATTTTCTTTTTGTCTCCACCAGCCGAAGGCATGGCGAGAGTATATGTTTGGCGCTCCGCCTGTGTGTGTGTGTGTGTGTGTGTGTGTGTGTCCGTCCGTCCGTGTGTGTCCATCCGTCTGCGTACAGCTAATCTCCGGCACCAAACTGTGCACACACACTCCCTGGATGCCAACGACGAACCTCTGCCTCAATTATTCAACAACAGCCTATTATAGCACCACCATGAGGACGATTATTGCAAAACAAATTTCTTTATATTACTCGTACACATTTTATCCATACATCACGGTATACACTATCTCTATAGTCATGTGATCAACACGGACCTGTCCGCTTCCCCATATTCCATCCCCATTGGCTAATATTTCCTTCCAAAGTTTGCAGGATTGGTCCGTTTTGGGGGGGGGAAGCCTCAAAACATGCAATTTCCGTCAAATTATGCACACACATTCCCACTATAGGCAGAGGAAGAAATGGCACTTCAAAACAATTAAAGTGGCGCTATAACAATTCATGTTCTTACCTTCCGCCGCTCGCATGAATGCAGACCAGCCTCTCGTCTTTAGCGTGAATAAAAATAACGTTTTTGCTACTCACCAAAACAAACACGGGTTGTGTCATTAGAAGACCTACTTTCCTTAGTGGGAGCACTCTGAGCCCCCCGCCACACGTATAAACGGTAGGGGTGGGACGATATGGGTACCTCACGATACATCGCGATATTAGGCCCTCGATAACGATAATATCACGATATTCGATATATTGCGATATTTGCAATATATCGACATATTGTATGAAATTTCATCAACGATATATCACGATATCTGCAACTACAAAATACTTGGAACTGAAAAAAAAAGAACTGCTGAGGAAATGCATTCTGCATTTTGTATTCCCACAAAGCTGTTTGGACAAATCACTGATGGATATAAAAATAGGATCCATCTTTTATCATGATAACTTTGAAAGGACTGTATAATTAAGCAAACATTGTAAATATCTATAACTTCAATAGCTCAGCAGGGAGACCAATTAAATACCGTGCTGTATTTACCTTAAAAATGAGTGAGTAGCCCTTTAAATGACCATCACTGTACCAAAAATAGAAACATACCTTAAAAAATGATTTGGAGGCAGATGAAATGAAGATCGGAGAGAGTTTTAAGGTTTAACAATTATTTTAGTAGGTATAAAGTCAATTTACATAGAGAATGTGCTACATGGTTCAGATAATAGTATTTACATCAATATAATTTAGAATAATCAATTGTTGATTCCAAAAGAACCCAAAGCTGAACTGAACTTCCGAACTGAACTCCGGACCTGAACTCCTCTTCACAGTATTTGTTCCAGGCTAAATACTGCAGATCACGTCAGATTTGTTGATATAATGTTCATTGGCTGTAGATGTTTCATGTCCGCAATGTCAGATGACAAAACCAGTGTTCATCTTCCTTGGTTCAGTCATTGATGCCCATTGAGGCCTGAAGAGCGCCTAGGCAGGCGTTGCCAGGCAACCTGTAGATAACTTTCCCTGCACTAAACTTTCGGCAGAGAAAGAACGCTCCCTGACTCAGTGAGCAGCTATCTCACTCGGCCAAGGTCATATGCATGTAGACTCAAACCATAATAGACACTTCATTATTGCACGTTTGTGGCTGGTGGCAGACAACATGGAGACTGAATAAGGAGTCAACAAGATATTAAATGGGACAGATGAAAACATATTTTGGCCATAAACCTGAATGACATGACATTTAGGATGATAAGGAACAACGCTGCACAAACAGGCCGTAGGCTAAGAGTAAAACGATGAACTGGAGCATAAGGTGACAATATGAATGATCCGGCCTGGGTCAAAGTTCAGGAGAATATGGGAGATTGACCACTGGACATTAGTTTGTAGGAAACAGATAAGACCCATTTTATCTATCAATCACCATCCAGTAATTCAGTACTTCTGGTTGCTGTGGAATCTGAGAGTGGGATTTTCTTTATTTTCGCTGTCATTTTTCTCCTTTTCTAAACATGTTGTTCATCACTTCATTATAAACAACAACAAAAAAGGGGGCCAAAAAGTACTGTTTACGTATGGTGGGGGGCTCAGAGTGCTTCCACTAAAGAAAGGAGGCTTTCTAATGACACAATTCACCTTTGTTTTGGTGAGTATAGTAAAACTTTTTATTCACGCTAAAAGACGAGAGGCTGGTCTGCATTCATGCGAGCGGCGGAAGTCAAGAGTAACATAGCTCTAAATGCAACACACTAAAGCTATGGACCAGAGCTAGGTAATTAGAAGACCAACAAACACTACTACATTTACTTCACATTTCAGTTCAAATATTTTCTCAGTTCAAACATTTTCTTTAACAGTTTTGCATAATCATATTTGAGTTTACTCACAGACATATCTACACCAAAACACAAAACGTCGGAGAGCTGTGGAGAACACTATGCTGCATGCTTGCTTCTCAAATGGCAATAGAGCACCGAAGTCTGACGTCAATATCGGTAGAGGGCGCAAATCCACAGGTTCGTGTACTTTTTATTTGCATTATAATCCCCATAGGGCAGGGTTCCCCAATAAATTTAAAGGGCCATATTTTGACTACGGTACCAGGCTGGGGGCCGAGTCGGCACGCGCGAGGTCGAGGTCTTGCCCTGAAATTAATGATCAGGGCAAGACCCCATTTGAAAAGGACCCCCAGTTTGACATGGTTTAGGTTTATTTATTTAGCATGTAGTAAAAAAAATAGACAATAACATATCAAAGAACAAAAATACAATGCAAGGAAGGGAAGAAGCCAGAAGGCTTATTTGGAATCCTTTCCTGAAGGAAGAGGTCATTGGTTTAAAAGATTAAAAGTTCATAAAGAACAGTACATAAGTCTACAAGTTGGCAAAGGGGGGCAGCTGTGCAGTAAATAAATAAAAACACAGACTGCACAAAAAAACAGAAATAAACAATACAACAACAAACACACAAAAGAAATCAAGGTAAAACATACAGAGAGGAAGAAATAAGATATTTCTTTAGATGTTTTTTGAATATTGGCAAGGATACTGACCGGAACACTACCCGTCTTGTATAATCATTTGTATACCACTATTACTATAACAGAGTAGCCTAAGTAACATCGACAAGAGAACAATCATTTCCGACACAGGTCTAAGGTACACTTTGCTTGTGTAACAATTTTAACATGAACCTTGTAATCACTCTTGTCACTGGCGATGGCCTTGATAATGACGGGTCCGCGTCAATATGCCGACGGTCCATTGGTCCGATCGACAACCTACCTCAAACCCTCACCCTAACCCTAACCTCCCCCGGGGCAGACACCTAAACCTAACCACCCACCCTCTCCCGACCCCCAGCGCACCTCGGACCAATGCTCCTTCGGAGCAATGGTCCGTCGGATCATAGGGTGCTTCCCGATAATGACTCCACTGCAGGCCACTCATTTTGCTTTAACAGTCTTTCAGAAGGACAACATCATGAATGTTGGGTTTGCCAGCACGAGTGACTTCCAGGTGGAGAACTTGTCACATCTGTTTGACCCCTGTTGCTGTTTAGTGACCCGAGTGTCGTGGGCCCTCGCTTCAGGTATGATTTTGCCATCACAGTCTGGCCCGGGGTCGAAGGATTTTGTGAAACTGGGGTGGCATATATATGAGTCAGGTACTGCTTGCTGAGCATCAGGTGCTATATATTGGTTTTGATATTGTGTCATGTCTTGGGCCACTGCGTGCACGTAGACATGTAGACAGAATTCATTCCATGCCAAAGCGCCAGCACTCGCCTAGCAGTATCTGCCGTCACTCAGGTGGATGCGTGCACGCAACCCTGCCGCTTCTCTCCCTCAGGGCGTCTCTCTCACACACACACACACACGCGCACACACGCACGCACGCACGCACGCACGCACACACACACACACACACACACACACACACACACACACACAAATTGTATATTCTTTTAACACATATATAGACACGCACGCACACACACAGGATATTACAGTATATAATGTAAGTATTCACTATTATATTACAGTATATGATAACAATGTTAAGATAGAATATAATGTAATATGACAAACCAGAGTCCACTAGAGAGACCAGCTGGTCTGCAATCACAACCTTCTGAAATAAGTTCCTGGTTAAAAAAAACATTTCAGTAGCCTGTCAATTTCAGATTTCATTGCATGTGTTAATTTGTGCTGTAGATTATAATTAAACAAAGCCTCAATCAACTTTCAGTGAATACCTAAATTGTACATCTAATTGACATTAGCCTTATAGCCATTGCCGGCGGCTGACAAACAATAGAGGGCGCTATTTATCTTGTTAACATGCCTAAAGTTAACATGTTGGGAGTGGAGTGAGTTTAAAGGTTATAACGTGGAAGGACACATGCTGACAACAAAAATGTGAATACTACTATTTAAAAATGTCTTAATTTTTATTTTTCAAAGTAAATGTTAAATAGCTCTCTTATGGAGAGATGGGGGAGTCTCCTGTTACTGAACAAACATGTGTAGAGGTCTGTAGTAGTAGTAGTAGTAGTAGTAGTCGTAGTGCTGTACACTTAATTCCAATACTTTTATTCTACTCCACTACATCTCTATTTCTATTGTCGGGAAGAAACCACCTCACTCGAAAATGTAAACATTTCAGGACATGATTTAGTTATTTTTAGTTTTTTTCAGGAAATGAGGAAAGCCTTATTTTTTTTTTTAAACCAAGCAATATTGCCTAATCAAAGTTGGTATTGTGACTTCATATATTGTCAATTGCCCAAGGGGGAGAGATGAGGAGTTAGGTGCCTTATAGCAGACCGTTTGAGGGTGAACATTTTAATACACAGACATAAAATTTCTTTTTTAAACACACAGACATAAAGGGTGTTCAATAGCATTGATTTTCAAGCACATTTTGATTACCGGACATTACTGCCGTACAGTGTTTCGGCATAGTACAGTATTTTACTTAAGTAAGTTTTACTTAAGAGTACTTTTTTCAAAACTGTCAGTACTTCCTTTCCCCATGACTTCTGAATCCAAGTACCTCCCTTTCCCTGACAACCCACATTCTGAAGAATATTACAATGGAATGTGAAAGAGTTGCATTTAGTGCTTTCTGAACCGATTTATTTGAAACTGTGGCTGTATCTTCAAATATAGTATCGCTTTATATTCAATTCAACAGTTAGTGCTAGTATTTATTATTTAATTTGGTTTAACATTGATTGATTGATTGATTGGTTCACTGAATCAACAACCCTGCATGCAGTTCCCGATCAAGGAACACAAGTTAACATTGGAGGCGAGCTATTATGGTGTAAACTGGTAACGTATAAACAAACCCATGGATGTGAATGAACAAACCTCTGTTCTTTAAATTTGCAAGCAAGTAATGCATCTTGAGATTGGGGCAGAACCAGGCGTGTATATCTGGAGTCACAAGGAGCCCATGTGCGAGAAGTGCTATGGGCCCCCCTACTCATAATGTTTGACGGCCCAGTTAGAGTTACTGGGGGGTGTTACAACCTCGGCATCCCACCCCACCGCCCCCGGAAATTCCGCGCTTAATTTCCCATCTCTCCGTTTCATCAATAGGCCACAAAGACCTTTTGCTGACAGTAGAAGATTCTATGTGGGACAAAGATTGCATTTTGACCACTCAACTTGAAGTCCATATGATCAAAGTGAAGGTTGAAAAATTGGACAGCATAATCTGTGTTTTCATATATAATTAGCATGCGATCAATAGCAAAGACAGGGAGGCCCGGACCGAGACCCGCCCCCACCTGCACATGATTTATGTGCGTATGGGCGGAGAATTTTGGGATTCTTGCATATTTAATTTGCTGCGGTTTGCCTTCACACTGTCATTCGCAGCAATTGGAAATGCAGCAGTTTAGCACCCCCAGCCATGCATACATAGTAGGCTATGTCAAAAAGTGGAGGTAGAATATTGTATGTAGGGTGGCAGCATGGCCTCTAGGTGGTGCTATAGTGAGGGATTTTAGACTAGACTGCAGGTTCCCAAACGTTTCCATGTGAAGCCCCAAATAGCCCCAAGCCCAATTATAGCATCAGGCTTTACAGAACAGTGGCTACAAATACAATACAATTTAGCAGCTCTATTAATTCATTAATTTCCATAGAGACATTTAAACATTCACCTCATGGCTCTTGTGTTTTATGAAGCATCATAATTATATCCCTGCACTTCAGAGTTGAAAGTCTGAGCCTCAAAAACAAGACTAGAGTGTACAGTAACAGTTAGCACAGCTTCGCATGTGGACATGACGTACAGACTAGTGGCACTTCTTCTTGGTGGCAGGCTGTCTGTGTTGGCTTTGCTGTTTGCAGCAGCAGAAAAAAGGTAAGAAACACTATGCATAGTTACACAAACAGTACAAATAAACAAACAGTTCACATAGCAGATACCAAAGTACAAAGGTGCACATAACTATTAAAGTGCAGGCTTTAAAGTGCTATGCGATATAGGTCATAGAAAGTGTGTGTGTGCATAGACATTAGGCACGAGACCAATACAGTAAAAAGTTATAAGGTTATCTCCTTGATCTATCCACAGCAGCATTTAGTGTGCAAATAGAGACAGGGACAAAGGAATGTTTGTGCCTGTTTTTTGAGGCACAGGGGGCTCGCAAGCGAAGGCCGGATGGGAGAAGGATGTACTCTCCGTGTAGTGGGTGAGCAGCATCAGCTCGGATACACAGGGCTTTTTTGTCTCTGATGCAGAGATTGCCATACCAACAGATAATCGAGAAATAAATGACGGACTTGATGTAGGCACTGTAAAACAGTTTCATCAGAGTCTTGTCGACATTGAACTTAGCCAATTTCCTTAGACAGTATAGAGGCATCGTTGACCTTTTTTATACATCACATCAGTATTTAGGTCGAATTTCAGCTTGTCATCAATAATTGTGGGCCGCAATCGTTGGTATAAAGAATGTAAAGAAAGGCAGATAAAAACACAACCCTGGGGCAAGCCAGTAGAAGATGTCAGGAAGCTAGACAGTATCTCGTTAACCCTTACACGTTGAGATCTGTTAGTTAAGAAGTCAAGAATCAACACCAAAGGAGTTAACCAGTTTATCAACCAAGACATGGGACTGTATGGTATTAAATGCTTTGGAAAAATCAATAAAGTGCAGCCTGGCATGGGTGTTACTGTTTGTGATATGAAAGCCTGATTGTTCAAAATTGGTTATTTGTGGGGATAGAAAACACATATGGGAGCCCCAAAAACACAAAATGAATTGAAAAAGTAGAATTTTATGTTATAAGTCCTGTGTGTGCTATGAAATGTGGATGCAGTAATGGAGAGTATTGGTCTTTTTGTTTCATTTATGAATTAAAACACAAAAAGTTCAAATATGGAGAGATAAAATTATTCTGCCTGACAGCAATTCTCTCTCTCTGTTATTTTCTTCCGACAGAGCTCTTGAAAGTAAGCTGTGTGTGTGTGTGTGTGTGTGTGTATGTGTGTGTGAGACTGTGTGTGTGTGTGTGTGTGTGTGTGTGTGTGTGTGTGTGTGTGTGTGTGTGTGTGTGGGTGCGCGTGCGTGCGTGCATGCATGTGTCCTCTCATAATAAATGTTCATATTACGTGTAAGGGTTGAGCCTCTGCAAGCCGGTGAAAGCCCTCTCATCTTTTCCTCTGCAGCTCAAAGTCCCAAAATAAGCCTTCATCTTCTTTGCACCGCCAAGGACTACAGCATGTAGAATGCATCAGACCACAAGGTGTATTGATTAAAAGTGCTGCTGGGTTAGAGGCCCTCAGTAAGTAGACAGTTGGATATAGAGCAATTTACTATCTAAACTGAAAGACGGATACAATGTATGTAACCTAGATACCATACCCTGATGGAATTTTGGATTTTTTCTTCTTACTATGTTCATTAGTACTTTCAAAACTGGGCCGACCTCATAAAACAATCAATTCTATAATTAACATTGGGGCCTGCTTTAAACCCATTGCTAGAATTATTTAAACCATTACGAGGGAGAACGTTCAAGAGGCAAAACGAGCACATTTAGTTTCAGAAGCCATCCTCAAATGTGGTTATTTTACCCAATTTATGCTGCCTTCGGAGAATGAATCCTGTGCCAACAGGAGACACAGACAGAGCTTTGTTTATTCCATAGGTAGTCCTATAGTATGAAGTCTATTGAAAACATGACGAAAATGAAACATGAATTCTCATTAGTGACCTTACCAGTACAACATCAATAGCTGTTCATGGGCAGCAACTTGTTATGTACTGTTTTTTATAAATAAAGGCTGTGAAATTTGGGCAGAATCCAATCGTATACCGGCCGGCCGATTGGATACTGCCCTTGCTGGGAAATTTTGAGAATGTAATTATTTCAAGTCATTGCTAAGTCGGTGCCATAGACCCTTTTGTCACTGTTACTCTGCAGATGCGCTATTCCCCTGGTTCGTGGCGTTACTTTATATATTGTGTTGAAATCATATCATATATTTAAATAAACAAATCACCCCAGCAATTGTACTCGTATGGATATGAAGCATATCGACTGAAGGTGGAAATGTACAACTATACCCACACATAACACAATAAATGCTTGAAACGAGTCAAACAACCCCAAAGACTATACATTTCCACGCTGCTGCCCGTCACACACAACATATATCATGTCCAATTGCCCATCGCTTGTTGTCCTGACGGAACATGACGTATTTTTCTAGCGACACTGATTTGAATTTGAATGTATATACGATGCAGAGCCACCCCCTGACAGAAAGTCCTGGATGATTTGTTTATTTTTGAAAAACAGTTCTTATTATGAGGCAATCTAATAAGATTCCCCTGTGGGGATTTTGACTCAACAAATAACCCCACGAACCAGCGCAATAGCGCCCTCTAGCAGCATTGACGTCAGACTTCAGTCTGTGGGCATTTTCTCAATGCCAAGCAAACTGTAAATCACATTGCGTTCATATTCAACGTAAGCCATTTTTCTCTATTAACTTTTAACTTGATGTCCCTATTTTGAGCATATCATAATATTGTAGGGGAACAATACCCATGCATGTGACACATGAGCTTGCAGCTTGCAATATTTTTGGTGCAACACTGTTGTACGACAAAGTATGAAATAGGTTTTAAATACACCCAAAGGGGCGTACAAGGCTTCAACCCTGTAGCCTTCGTCATTGACCAGGGTCATGCAGTTGTCTATACCTTCATATGTCCAAAGGTGTTACGTTTCAGGATAAAAATTCAAGAATATTGAGCTTGATATTTTTGCTCCTTTTGTGTGACACTGCAGTATAACAAAGTAGTGCATTAATGTACGAAAAGGGATGTAAATATAATAAGAGGTTTATGCCCGACGGCAGGAAACAATTTGCTATTTTCAGTGAATGTTTGCCTATTGTTGAGATGCTATAGGGATCATGTGGTTGAATGTGTTTTGGTTTAGAGGTGCAATGTGTTTTAGTTTAGAGATGCTATTGGGATCATGTGGTTGAATGTGTTTTAGTTTAGAGATGCTATAGGGATCATGTGTTTGATGAATGTGTTTTACTTTAGAGATGCTATTGGGATCATGTGGTTGAATGTGTTTTAGTTTAGAGATGCTATTGGGATCATGTGGTTGAATGTGTTTTTAGTTTAGTTTAGTTTTTGTCTCTTCTACAGTTTTCTCCCAGCATGCAGTGTGCCTGTTACTGTACAGGGGAGTGCAGAGGGGATGTTTGCAGGGCCTGCAGGGCTATCAGGCAGTGCACACACACAATATCCTCCCAATCCTCACAGGAAGTTGCCTTTGAAGGCCTGGTGTGTCTGACCGCTGGCATCACTACACACACATCGAGAACCAGAATCAAACTTGCAGGCGCACGCACGCACGCACGCACGCGCACACACACACACACACACACACACACACACACACACACACACACACACACACAGTTTTTTGCACAGCATACAGCGCAAAATCATTTGGTAGTCATTGCGTAACACATCCCTGAGGCATTCAGTATGCCTGTGTTTGTTTGTTTCGCACGTTGTGCTGCAAAAACCTAAACCATTGCTAGGTGATGCAAGTCACTGCTCCTGTAGTGTCCTCCTTGTCAGAGTGAATTATATGCACTCTTGCCCTGCACTTTGGTACAGGTGGGTCTACATGAGCTGAATTTAATTCAGTTTGCCATCCCTACATAAACCTTCTCGTTTGCAGTGTCTGCCGTTTTGTTTGAGTCAACTTTTAATGTTATTCTAGGAACCCAAAACCACGAGTTGAGAATAAAGGAGCTGGTTTTGTTCTGAGAGAGGAGGCAAAATGGAGTAATATGTTTAATTGAACTGTTTAACCTCCAAGGTCCTCCATGCTAGACGGACAGATTCTCAGTGGAATGGTGATGAAGGCTGTGTATACCGGTGTGCATACTTCATTGGTGAGTGCCTGCGACTCGCCCATGTGCCAACAGTGTATGCACTCTCTCTCTTGTCTCTTGTCTGATTACTGGCTTGTGTACAAAGCCTTCAGTTAGACACAGGGGTAAACATTTGCAGCATCACAAAGATTTATATTCTTTCTGAAAACATTGTTAAGCTCTTTGTGTTGCTCAGCGACTGCCTCTTCAGATTTGAATAGCTTTGCATCTGCTTACTTTGACCCTGAAAACTTTTGTCCGTCAGGAAAAACAATATCTCATGAGAGAGAACTCTGGAGAAATGACTGACTGCTATTTATTCATTACTGACTGTTTTGTTTATGTCTTCGTATAGCTGCACGCCAATCGCCTTCAGTAAGAGAGATATTAGGAGTATTGTTGAATCAGAAGAAGATGAATTGTTATTGTATTGCCGTTGGTTGCTATGCTTACTTTCCTGTTATTAAGCAATAACAAGGGCCCTATAGACAGACACACTATTGCCAACTCGGATCGTGACAAGTTATGACAACAAACACAATTATTTGGGCCGAATTGTGTTGTGTTTGTTGTCCTGAGTTGTCACGATCCGAGTTGGCTTTGAACGAGGCTTACAGGTAAATACTTTATGAAACGTCTATGTGAAAAAGGAATTGGAAATGGTCTTCCGGGCCACTCGTCCACACTAAACATTTAGACATAAGACTCAGAGCATATTACATAAACACATTATAAAAGGACAATTAAATACAATTAAATGAAGGAGAAACCGAGTTTTCCGATGTCTTTCCACTAACACAGGTCGACAGTTTCAATGGATGAACAAGCGCACGACGATGTGCCATGTATCTTGGGCCAAGCAGGTGATGGACAGAATACTGTACAATTTGTTTACACATTTAGACATTTTAGCAGATGAGATTCCGAGTAGGTATGAATCCTATGGTCAACAAACAAGGTACATGGTCACAAAAGCAGAGAGAACAATGTAATTCCGTGAATGAACTAGAACAATGAACCTAGCATCTGTCAAGACTCCAAACAACATGCTATCTCTCAATCTGTTCTTTTCACAATTTGTTTTAAAAATGTATTATTATTATCCCACAATTTTGTAACCCATTTTTTCACCCAGTGTCAATTATCAAATGTAATCCTTGGCGCTACACTTCCTCTGCCAACCTGGGCATGCTTATTTATTCGCACATGAAAAATGTAACCCAGCCAACATGGCAACCCGCAAATGGCAACCCATGTCAACTGTCAATCAAGGCAGTATAAAAGTGACATCAGGTCCTACACTCCCCACTTCCACCTATGCAAGATGGCCGAAATGTTTGACAGAAGCATGGCAGCAGCAGCAGGTTCACTGTGACAATCTTTGGTTACTCTTCGGTCAGGTTTTTGTGTCCTTAAAAGGAAACCCATTGGATGGTTCTGGTACCGGCTGGTACCTGGACCTGGCGAGCCGACCCGGACCTCGACGCCCCCCATCCCTCCACAAATGTGGTAACCCAGTTCTCCCCCCTGGAGAAAGACTGAATTTCCCCTATAGTTAGGAACTCAACCTGGACAGTCACCACCTTTAAAGGGCCCCCATTTTTTGGTTTATTATTTTCTATAAATGTTCAAAATTAATAATATTAATTAATAATAATAATAATAATATTTCAGTTACCCTTTAACTCCAGTTTCTGCCTCCCTTATTTCATTGGTTTTCATTCACACATTGAGCTCCTTCTCCGAACCTGGTTTACACTCAGTCAACATTTTATTAGTTACCCATTGTGCCACTTGCTACAATAAGGTTAATAACAGGAAAAATAAATTCATGCACATTAATATTGTGCAGGAGAAGTTTAAAGCCAAAAGGCTTATCGAGAACTTTCCCTAATTTGATGAATCAAGACATTAAATATAAACAAAACAATACCAGTAATGCATGCAAATAGATACGATACAAAATTATATGCAGTATACATACAATATGCATAAGTTATATATATATATATATATATATATATATATATATATATATATATATTACAAACAATATTTTATATTACACTCAATTACAACCCAACTGCAGATCTACTCACAACTGTAACTGCATGTGAATTAAACTACTACGTTTTGGATAAGAGTATTTGTTTGCAGTTTTTGATCTGCATTTGCAGGATCTGCATCTGCAGTATTTGATCTGCAACTCTGACCTAGAGGCCTTCAGAAGGAGATAGTCACACAGCAGCTCAGTAGTGTACATTGTAACTTTCACAGCGTATAAAATGTCCTATAGCCATTCATGTCCTGTATAGTGTAGCGGTTTGATTTATGTGTTAGTGGTTTGCTGGGGTGCCAGTCAGGGCGGGGCCTGACAATAAAGGTATTATATAAATCAAACCCTACAAAGGGTGCATGTACCCACACATGAACCCTTAAATGCATATAGCGGGAAACCATAAATCATTTGTCAGTAAACTCTTAAATGCACAAAATAGTATTATAATAATAATAGGAGGAATATCACAACAATTCACAACAAGAAATAGACACCACACCGAGATTCAAAGTTTGCTTGTTCTTATATTGAAGGAATGTCAGGGGAAATCCAAATAAATAGTCCAGTTCAGTTCCGTCAATTATCAACCCAAAGAAAACTCTGGAACAAAAATCCGTGTTTACTCTTCCCCCAAACAAAGTAAATTAACTGAAAACTTCCCTTTAAAAAGGTACTCCAAATAATAGCAGTTAAACTCCAAAAATAACTGAGGCTCCAAAATAATCCAAGCGGAAAATAAACTCCTCTTCTTTATTAATTAGCTTTCCAACCGACCTGGCAAATTACTCCGGTCCGGGTTTTACGGCGCTCTGGCCATTCCCCGTCAGTAGTAAACAGTTCACCAACCCTAGTATGACAGCAGTCCTGGTGTGCTATGAATGATGCGTTGCTCTCGTCTCCTGTTTGTGCTGCCGTTTAAACGGATGGACCTCTGGGTCCTTACTGCAGAGCCTCTCCCGTTGACGACGCCGCTACGCGCTAACTGGAGCTATCCTTTGTCAATACATCTCCCGCAACACTTCTCCAGCCGGTCACCCTTCCTCCTTTTCCGTGGAGTACATATGTTTCTAAATATGCTCTACTCGAGCTACTCAGAAGGTAAAATAAACAAACAAACAGGTAGAGAAGAGGGCTGAGCACTGTCCTTTTGAGCTGCTGCCAGCACACAAACTGTTTTCTCACACCCAGAGTGACACACCTGTGGCAACTATATCCTGAGTAGGGAGATTGCCAGGTGTTCAATCATCGTTACCTGGTGATGGCCTGTTAATGATTCAATTAAGCAGAGTCACTTGTGACTCTGGCCGTCACATTCCTCCCCCCATGGAGAAAGCCGACCAAGATTGAGGGAGGCGGGTCGTCACACTCCTCCCCCCATGGAGAAAAGCTGACCAAGGCAGTGACAGGTTGGCTGTTAGGGAATCCTAGGAACTCTTCGTCCTCCGTTTCCTCCTCAAAGATCTCCAGCACTTGGCGTCTTTGCGCATCCTCCAGTTCCTTAGCTGTTGGTTTACAGGGGGTTAGGTGAGAGTCCTGGCTGTTGGGGAATCCTAAGAAGTCCTCATCCTTGGTTTCCTCCATAAAGAGCTCCAGCCCTTGGCGTCTTTGCGCATCCTCCAGTTCCTTAGCTGTTGGTTTACAGGGTGTTAGGTGAGAGTCCTGGCGGACCAGGTGTCCACTCCTCATCTTCGTCCTTCTTCTCCTCCTCCTCCTCTTCTTCACTCAGCTGAGGTGAGGAGGGTTCTACCTGCTTGATCTTGCTGCGTCTCCTCATGAAGTCTGGAGCGTCAGACTTCAGCCCTATAGAGAGCTTGAAGAGGTGGTTGCTCTTCTGATTTGTGTAAATTACTTTCTCAATTGGCTTCAGTTGCTCCCACTGTGCCGTAGTAAAATGAGGCCTCAGGTCCTCAAAGTCCAGGCTGTCCTTTTCCTCCAAAGAACTGGTCGCCATGTTTTCTGTTCCAGTATTAGCTGTCACCATACAGAAAAGTATAATAGTGTCAACAATGTGTGCGATGTTTAGCTAAAGGCTAAGCTTAGCTGGAGGCCTGGAGCTATAGCAGATAACAGCAAACTTTGAATCTCGGTGTGGTGTCTATTTCTTGTTGTGAATTGTTGTGATATTCCTCCTATTATTATTATAATACTATTTTGTGCATTTAAGAGTTTACTGACAAATTATTTATGATTTATGGTTTCCCGCTATATGCATTTAAGGGTTCATGTGTGGGTACATGCACTTTTTATGTAGCGGTTTGATTTATGCGTTATTGGTTTGCTGGGGTGCCAGTCAGGGCGGGGCCTGACAATAAAGGTATTATATAAATCAAACCCTACAAAGGGTGCATGTACCCACACATGAACCCTTAAATGCATATAGCGGGAAACCATAAATCATAAATCATTTGTCAGTAAACTCTTAAATGCACAAAATAGTATTATAATAATAATAGGAGGAATATCACAACAATTCACAACAAGAAATAGACACCACACCGAGATTCAAAGTTTGCTTGTTCTTATATTGAAGGAATGTCAGGGGAAATCCAAATAAATAGTCCAGTTCAGTTCCGTCAATTATCAACCCAAAGAAAACTCTGGAACAAAAATCCGTGTTTACTCTTCCCCCAAACAAAGTAAATTAACTGAAAACTTCCCTTTAAAAAGGTACTCCAAATAATAGCAGTTAAACTCCAAAAATAACTGAGGCTCCAAAATAATCCAAGCGGAAAATAAACTCCTTCTTTATTAATTAGCTTTCCAACCGACCTGGCAAATTACTCCGGTCCGGGTTTTACGGCGCTCTGGCCATTCCCCGTCAGTAGTAAACAGTTCACCAACCCTAGTATGACAGCAGTCCTGGTGTGCTATGAATGATGCGTTGCTCTCGTCTCCTGTTTGTGCTGCCGTTTAAACGGATGGACCTCTGGGTCCTTACTGCAGAGCCTCTCCCGTTGACGACGCCGCTACGAGCTAACTGGAGCTATCCTTTGTCAATACATCTCCCGCAACACTTCTCCAGCCGGTCACCCTTCCTCCTTTTCCGTGGAGTACATATGTTTCTAAATATGCTCTACTCGAGCTACTCAGAAGGTAAAATAAACAAACAAACAGGTAGAGAAGAGGGCTGAGCACTGTCCTTTTGAGCTGCTGCCAGCACACAAACTGTTTTCTCACACCCAGAGTGACACACCTGTGGCAACTATATCCTGAGTAGGGAGATTGCCAGGTGTTCAATCATCGTTACCTGGTGATGGCCTGTTAATGATTCAATTAAGCAGAGTCACTTGTGACTCTGGCCGTCACATTCCTCCCCCCATGGAGAAAGCCGACCAAGATTGAGGGAGGCGGGTCGTCACACTCCTCCCCCCATGGAGAAAAGCTGACCAAGGCAGTGACAGGTTGGCTGTTAGGGAATCCTAGGAACTCTTCGTCCTCCGTTTCCTCCTCAAAGATCTCCAGCACTTGGCGTCTTTGCGCATCCTCCAGTTCCTTAGCTGTTGGTTTACAGGGGGTTAGGTGAGAGTCCTGGCTGTTGGGGAATCCTAAGAAGTCCTCATCCTTGGTTTCCTCCATAAAGAGCTCCAGCCCTTGGCGTCTTTGCGCATCCTCCAGTTCCTTAGCTGTTGGTTTACAGGGTGTTAGGTGAGAGTCCTGGCGGACCAGGTGTCCACTCCTCATCTTCGTCCTTCTTCTCCTCCTCCTCCTCTTCTTCACTCAGCTGAGGTGAGGAGGGTTCTACCTGCTTGATCTTGCTGCGTCTCCTCATGAAGTCTGGAGCGTCAGACTTCAGCCCTATAGAGAGCTTGAAGAGGTGGTTGCTCTTCTGATTTGTGTAAATTACTTTCTCAATTGGCTTCAGTTGCTCCCACTGTGCCGTAGTAAAATGAGGCCTCAGGTCCTCAAAGTCCAGGCTGTCCTTTTCCTCCAAAGAACTGGTCGCCATGTTTTCTGTTCCAGTATTAGCTGTCACCATACAGAAAAGTATAATAGTGTCAACAATGTGTGCGATGACTTCCGGTGGCATGCACTGATTTGTTTGACCCGCACATGTCGCTCCTCAAATTCGTAAAATAAGTCAAGTCTGGCGGCATCAAAGTTACATTCATGCAGCGCAATATTTACTACAGTGTAGGCACTAAGCAAGTGTAAAGAAAAAGAAAGAAAAAAAAAAAGACGTTACTGAAGAGGACTCCATGGCACCGCCGACGCGCAACACACCCGTGCCAACAATGGATGCAGAGACAATCAGCAAACTAATCAGAGACGTTGTCCGTGCAGAATTTATTATTGCACTAAAACCCATTCAGACAAGTTTGAACCGTCTGGAAAGCTCACTTAAAGATTGCGCCTCAAAAGTGGAGGCGTTGGAAGCGACGGCAAATCAGACGGATACACGCCTGGACCAGCTAGAGAAGGACTACAGTGTATTGGAAAAAAAGCATGAGCTGTTGAAAATGAAGACGGTAATGCTAGAAAATCACAGCCGCAAATTCAACATAAGAATCCTTGGGCTGGAAAGCGGAGTTGAAGAAGGCAAACCAACAGCGTTTGTGCAGAAACTACTTTATAATCTGTTTGGAGAGGAGACGCTGGGTCCACCCCCCCTCGTAAGCATAGCACACCGCACCGGGCCAAAAGACAAAGGGAACCGCTGCATGATTGTTAGAATGCACAGCACGGAAACCAAGATGATAATACAACGCCTGGCAACAAGAAATGTAGGAAAACTCAACTACAATCACAAAAAGCTGAGTATATTTCCAGACATACCCGCAGAGCTGCGCGAACAACAAGCCAAATTCAACGAAATCCGAGGCTTGCTACGCAACACCACCTTAAGATACGGGGTAGTCCACCCCGCAAAACTACTCATCACCTTGAACGAGGAGACCCACAGCTTCCTTAAAGCAGAGGACGCCATGAAGTTCTACATGGAAAGGATTAAACCAACGCTGGAACCAGCCGAAGGACGCGACGAAAATATACCTGCGGAGAAGGAGCAGTCCGACCATACAGACGAGAAGCAAGCCAGCGCTGGAGAGGAAAAACAAGCCGAGGCTGGAGCACCCGCAGACGGAAGCGACGGCACCTAGACCCGTGGACGCGGAGGTCGGTAGGCTATCATTGTGTGGAGAAACTACGTTTAAGATTATTGCAAGATCTAGGCAACCTACACCGCTACTCCATGATCAACGAATGTTGGACAGACAGAGTGTGTGGCGTTACCTTAGAACATACACACAATTACTTTATCATACAGTACACGCTGCGTGACAGAAAGAATGAACTTGAATTACTGCAGAGAATGCTGCCAGATGAACTTTAAATAATTATATAATGTCGAAAAAGGAGTGCAACAGGTGAGAGTCATTTGTCTGTTGCTGCCCCAGCTCCACTAAATAGTGTGGAGAGATGGGAGTTAAAGAAGGGATGTATAAGTTATGTTTAAAGACTATTGTGACCTATTTATTTATTTCCTTTTTGGGGGTTGAGGGAGGTGGGGGGGAGAGGGGAGGGAGGGCAAGGTTCCATGAAGGGTGCGACAAGATAGACAATGGTATAATTTATAAAATGATGAAGAAAGAAAAACAAAATGAAATGAAACTTTATTCTACTTATAGTTGGTTTAAGAATTGCGGCTGGACTTATCAATGGCTAAGCTAATTATTTTCTCATGGAATGTGCGGGGCCTTAATACAGCAGTAAAGATCGCTAGTTGCTTAGACGTTATTCATAGAAAGGGGGCAGATGTTGCATTACTTCAAGAAACACATGTTATGGAACAAGATATATCTAGAATTGAAAACTCTAATTACAATGTGGTTTCTTACTCATCAGCCAACAACAAATCAAAAGGGGTTATCATAATTGCACGTAAAGGCCTTAAATTGAATATTTTGGATAAGGGTGGAGACCAAGAGGGTAGAATAACATATGTAAAAGCAACATTTGGTGGTCAGAAAATTGCGTTGGTGAATGTGTATGCCCCAAACTCTTATGAACCTCTATTTTATGAATCATTATCCAATTATATGGTAGACATGACAGGTTACCAAATTATTCTCGGTTCAGACTTCAATGCTGTATTTAATTATAGGTGGGATAGATCCAACAACACTACCAATAATTCACTCTCCAATACAGCACTTTGCAATCTAGCTCAACATTTTAATCTAACAGATGTTTGGAGATCTAAAAACCCTGATAAAAAAGAGTATACATATTTTTCGGCAAGACACCAGACGTTTAGTAGGATCGATGTCATTTTAGTATCCTCAGGTCTACTACATTTTGTAAAAAACGTTAGAATCATACATATGTCTCTTTCAGATCACCACGCTAATAAATGTGAATTTAAATTCCCGACCAACTCACCTAAAAGGGCACCCCGGTGGAGACTTAATGGAACATTATTACAAAACCCTCAGTTCTGTGAACAATTTAAACAGGGACTAGCAGAATTTGTAGAGATAAATAGGGACTCGGTCACAGATATAAGATACGTTTGGAATGCCATCAAAGGGTTCATTAGGAATAATTCTATAGCATTTTCTTCAGGGGTGAATAGAAGACAATTAAAAACTATATCAGACTTGGAACATATTCAGTCAAAATTAATTGAGGAACAACAGAATAACTTTAATAGAGAAAGAGAACGACAATTAGTTAAGACTACATCTGAATTAAATACATTAATTACAAAACGCTCAGAATTTCTGGTGCATAGAGCTAAACAGTCTGATTATTTGGATGGAAGCAAACCAAGCTTTCTACTCGCTAGTAAGATTCGGTATAATGAAGGATTAGCTGATATAAATGAAATTTTTAATGAAACTGGCACACTGTTAAATGACCCCGCTCTTATAAATGCCGAATTTCAAAAGTTCTACAAGAAGCTATATACATCCAACACTACCAACACAATAGAAATGGAAACCTTTTTCACAGGACTAGACCTTCCTCATTTATCCCTCACCGAGGTAGAATGTTTAGAAGCCCCTATAACACTTAATGAAATTCATGACGCACTGAAATCGATGAATTCCGGAAAATCCCCTGGGTTAGACGGCATCCCTCCAGAGCTATACCAGACGTTCTGGCCTGAAATCGGACCTATATTACTAGAAATGTTTCAAAAAGCTACTAGGGAAGGAAATTTCCACAGAGATGTAAATACTGCCATTATATCTTTACTACATAAGAAAGGGAAAGACCCTAACCATTGTTCCAACTATAGAGCAATATCATTATTAAATGCAGATGTGAAATTGTACGCTAAGGTCATATCAAGACGACTAGAGACTGTACTTCAGACTTTGGTAAATCCAGATCAGACAGGGTTTGTAAAAAATAGATTAGCTTCAGACAACATACGTAGATTACTTCACATTATACATCTTGTGCCAAATATAATATCTCCATGTGCCATACTTTCAATTGACTGCGAAAAAGCATTTGATAGTTTACAGTGGCCATATTTATGGTATACGTTTAAAAAAATGGGCTTTGGAGATGGGTTTATAGGCATGCTACAGACACTCTATTATAACCCAACTGCAATTGTCCTTACTGGAAACCAATGCTCAACACCACTCAGTATTGCAAGAGGCTGCCGCCAAGGTTGCCCAATCTCCGGATTATTATTTATCATTTCTTTAGAAGTCCTAGCACAAAAAATTAGACAATCAGAGAATGTGAAACCAATAGTAGTACAAAATACATATCATAAAATATCGGTATATGCAGACGATTTATTGCTTTATATGAATGATGTGTCCTCCACACTACCTGCTGCATTAGAGATATTTGAACAATTTAGTAAGATATCCGGTTACAAGATCAATGCAAACAAATCAGCCCTTTTACCATTAAACAAGGCAATGATGGAGACCCAAATAGACACTACAATCCCCATAGTGCATTATTTTAGATATTTAGGTATTGACATATATGCAAATTTAGAAACAATAATATCAAAAAACTACAAACGACTACATAACGCAATCAAAGATGACTATGATAAATGGGGAAAATTAAATCTTTCAATAGCAAGCCGTATATCAATTGTGCGGATGAATACACTACCCAAAGTAAATTTTTATGTGAGTATGTTACCCTTAGAAATACCCCACGGGTTTTGGGACAAGATAAAAACAGCAGTATCAAAATTCATCTGGAACAAAAAGAAACCAAGAATAAGTACAGCCATATTAGAACATAGTAAGGAGTGTGGAGGACAAAATCTACCCAACTTTGAACTGTATTATATATCTTTTACTCTTCGTCCTTTGCAACATTGGTTTTCAGATGAAGGCCAGACGCCTTGGGTTCAGATAGAAAAAAATATTGTATTGCCATTTTTACTCAAAGATACCTTGCTCTGTAACCTGACTGAAGAATATTGTATAGAAAGGTTTGGTCCTATTATTGCTCATGCTGTCCGAATATGGAAACGTACAGAAAACATACTTAAATGGCAAAACCCATGGCACAAAAATACGCCAATATTTAGGAACAATCATTTACTCATAGGCCAAAGACCCATCATATTCCATCAATGGCAACGGTGTGGCATTAACATACTTCCGGACATGATGAGCAATGATGGACTTATGTCATTCCAAGAACTCAAATCCAAGTATAATTTGCCTGGCTCCTCCTTTTTCTTTTATTTACAGTTACGTACTGCAATGCGTACATATGGAGTACCTTGGAATAGTATTCCCAAACATCCAGTTATCGAAATGATTACCTCAGATATTAACAAAGGCTTTGTTTCTCATGTATATGGAGAATTACAAAAAGTGTCAAATACCTTTATGGGAATTACCACAATATGGAATATAGACCTGAAAGATTATGGACATGTAGATTGGAAGAGAGTGTGGAACAACATTACTATAACCTCTCGTAATTATAACCATCAGATGATGCACTATAAACTAATACACAGATTCTATCTAACTCCAAGAAAACGCTGTCAACTCCAATTAGTACCAAACCTGTATGTAATTTGTGCTCATTGAGAACGGTGGGCACATATGTACATATGTTCTGGGAGTGTCCCAAGGTCATGACATTCTGGTCTCGGGTAGCTAGGACCTTATCTGAAATACTTACAATGGAGATACCTTGCCTCCCTCAGATTTTTCTGTTAAACGATGATTCCACACTCTCAATACCAGTCATTAAAAAAAAAGTATTCTTTGCTGGAACTACTGCTGCAAAAAATCTCCTTGTTTCTAGATGGAAACCTCCACATAGTCTTGCTGTAAAAAAATGGAAAATACTATTTCTGAATGTATTGGGATTGGAAATATCAATTGCGAGAACGAATGGAGCAAAAAGGCAATCTATTGATGCACTTACAGAGGCTGTAGAAAAGGTCAAAGCACAACTATAATGCCATAATGTAACTATTTATGTATGTATGTTGTATGTATGTACACATGCCTACTTTTCAATCCTTATTTATAAGTCTACCAACCATATTTATTTATTATTGTTATTTATTTATTTATTTCTAAATGTCAAATTAACTGATGAAATGTCTGTTCTTGTTGCAATGATAATTGGAACCTTGGGGAGGGTGGGGCGATGGGGGAATTGTAATGAAAATGAAAAATGCTTAATAAAAACTTGGTCACAAAAAAAAACAATGTGTGCGATGTTTAGCTAAAGGCTAAGCTTAGCTGGAGGCCTGGAGCTATAGCAGATAACAGCAAACTTTGAATCTCGGTGTGGTGTCTATTTCTTGTTGTGAATTGTTGTGATATTCCTCCTATTATTATTATAATACTATTTTGTGCATTTAAGAGTTTACTGACAAATTATTTATGATTTATGGTTTCCCGCTATATGCATTTAAGGGTTCATGTGTGGGTACATGCACTTTTTATGTAGCGGTTTGATTTATGCGTTAGTGGTTTGCTGGGGTGCCAGTCAGGGCGGGGCCTGACAAAGGTATTATATAAATCAAACCCTACAAAGGGTGCATGTACCCACACATGAACCCTTAAATGCATATAGCGGGAAACCATAAATCATAAATCATTTGTCAGTAAACTCTTAAATGCACAAAATAGTATTATAATAATAATAGGAGGAATATCACAACAATTCACAACAAGAAATAGACACCACACCGAGATTCAAAGTTAGCTTGTTCTTATATTGAAGGAATGTCAGGGGAAATCCAAATAAATAGTCCAGTTCAGTTCCGTCAATTATCAACCCAAAGAAAACTCTGGAACAAAAATCCGTGTTTACTCTTCCCCCAAACAAAGTAAATTAACTGAAAACTTCCCTTTAAAAAGGTACTCCAAATAATAGCAGTTAAACTCCAAAAATAACTGAGGCTCCAAAATAATCCAAGCGGAAAATAAACTCCTCTTCTTTATTAATTAGCTTTCCAACCGACCTGGCAAATTACTCCGGTCCGGGTTTTACGGCGCTCTGGCCATTCCCCGTCAGTAGTAAACAGTTCACCAACCCTAGTATGACAGCAGTCCTGGTGTGCTATGAATGATGCGTTGCTCTCGTCTCCTGTTTGTGCTGCCGTTTAAACGGATGGACCTCTGGGTCCTTACTGCAGAGCCTCTCCCGTTGACGACGCCGCTACGAGCTAACTGGAGCTATCCTTTGTCAATACATCTCCCGCAACACTTCTCCAGCCGGTCACCCTTCCTCCTTTTCCGTGGAGTACATATGTTTCTAAATATGCTCTACTCGAGCTACTCAGAAGGTAAAATAAACAAACAAACAGGTAGAGAAGAGGGCTGAGCACTGTCCTTTTGAGCTGCTGCCAGCACACAAACTGTTTTCTCACACCCAGAGTGACACACCTGTGGCAACTATATCCTGAGTAGGGAGATTGCCAGGTGTTCAATCATCGTTACCTGGTGATGGCCTGTTAATGATTCAATTAAGCAGAGTCACTTGTGACTCTGGCCGTCATAATAGTCATTACTGTATTCTGCATTACATCTGTGTGTGTGTTCCTTGAAATCGTAATATACAATGCTTTACCAATGCATAGAGAACTACTTGGAAAAGAGGGTTGTCCACACAAAGAACAATAACTACAACAATAACTAAATTAGATTAGATTAGAGTCCACACCACAACGTTGGTTAACAATATCGTTATTTGTAAGGATCACTTTGAGACCGGTTTGATGGGAGATAGAATCACTGACCGCTAATCGAAATCCATCCGAATTGACGGTGCATCATGTTCCACACGTCATTCACACAACATGTCAACATGTTAATCATTCATCAGAGTGCATGCTCACACCATTTTCATTGTATTGGTGAGCATGGCCCTTGAATGACGAATCCCTAATTCCCTTCACCACAACACAGCAGGTCACAAGCCACCCTTTGGTCAGAGAGACAGGCATATAGAATGCTCACATTTGAACAGCCACTGTACTATACTGTACTGTTTGATTTCACACTAAGCATCAAGTTATGGGTATTATGAGTTGCAGCAACTCATGGTGTCTGTTTTACTTTATTTAACCTGAAATTGATAAAAACAAAACATCTCTACTTTATTGAAATGTACATTTCATAAACTCTGAGAAACTCATTTTGAGAAGACCATTTTCATTTTCTGATAATATTTTGTTCCGTATAGAAAAGTAAATGTAAACATTTATATTCAGTATACCTGCAAGGGCTCTTTTTTCATCATAGCTAGATGATTGCAAAACCTTGAAATTACTTGAATGAAACAGATGCCATGGTAACGAGGTGATTATTAATCAGTTTGCCTGAAGTGGATCACAAATTGTAATGTGACTTCACAAAACATTCACAGTATAGACCTTATAAACTCACTGTAATCCACCCACCCACTCAAATGTATGTATGCGTGCACACACACACACACACACACACACACACACACACGTGCAGAAAGGCCCAGGCATCGAGGTGCGCACACCACAAATAAAAAATGAAGGAAAACACGTCAATCAACGCCAACTGGCCAACTCCCTTCTAACCCCAACAGTAGCCTAGTAGTATTATAATAATTTTCACCAAAGACGCTTTATACAGTAGCTCCCATAAACAGAAGAGAGGGGAGAGAGAAAGAAAAAAAAGCAGCAAATGTCGGGGAGAGGTGACCAAATTTGAGGCTATTCTCTTCTATTCTGTCCACTCCCCCTCCCTGCCTCACTCACCGCATATCCTTTCAGCCCCATTCTCCCGTGCCCATGCAGGTCCTCTGACAGGAGCAATCACGGCCCATTGAAAATGCCCGTCTCACCAGAAAATATGTAGGAATCTATAAAAGGTTTTAATGTCAGGGGGTCCGTGATTGCCCGGGCTTTTATCAGTCATTCACTGAATCATGGCGTCAGACACTCTTCCTGACAGGAAAAAGACAGGAGGAGTGCATCATGGCTAATGGCAGGGCTGTGCTGCAGGTGGATGGCCCATACCTTATCAATACTAATTGTATCTGCTTGACAGAGATAATTTTCCTCAGTGCCATAATTTGCCCCAATGTTCCTGTCGAGATAGGGGGGTGGTGGGGTGGCTTCAGAAAGAGAGATATAGGCTGAGGCATGCGGGTATTGTTTCAGAAAATAAAGGACAAAATTACTGTTAAATTAATAATAATTATTATTAAAGGATTTATTTTCCTTGAAACTAACACTTTTAAGAAGTCAACAAAGAAAGCTACTTTAGCTGAAAGCAACTCAATGGATCTGAAGATGAAAGAAATCAATAACGTGCATTTTGCTCATTTCCAGGATAGGAAATTAAGGAAGGATTTTTATTTATTAAAGAATAACATTGTGCACTCATCCATAGAATTGAGCACATCATCCATCCATCCATCAGGATGTTTTCATGCATAAAACTTGATTTAGGAAATTCATTTCAGCATGTTTACAGTAGCTATTTGGCCATGTTCATAGCAGAGATGATCAAAGGCAGCACGCAGCCTGTGCCTCAGACATTTAAAGCCAGAAATTATTTACCTAGCCAAATGAAACACCTCCTGGTGAGCCATGACGGTGCATTTTAATGAGTAGCTTTGGAATCAAACAATCATGCACAGAGACATATTGAGGGTGCAGGGTTACGTGGCAATAGTTTGCCAAACGGAACAGCCGTGTCATTTTGATGAGTGCACTCAATCAGGTCTCCACAGCAGATGAAAAATACAGCAAAAGCTTAATTGCTTTGGCCATTCTTACACAGGAAAATCCTCAGTGTTAATTTAACTCTGAGTGCGTGCAAAAAAATGGAACCAAATGGCTGTAAGAGTCCATTATTAAAACAGAAGATTTTACATGGATGAGATTAGAAGTCTGTGCTGTCAGACTTTTGAGGAAAAGCAGTGGGAATTTCCGCAGGACTTACTTCTGTTTGTGGTGGATTTCAAACATCCATAAACACGATTGCTAATGTACGTGGCACTTTTGATTGCCGCCCGTGGCAGCAAAGAATGTGGCATCTGTTCACTCGAAGGACAAGGTGTAGTGAACCACCAATATATGCACAGAGGATCAAGGCTAACAATCTGCCATCAGATGGGGGAACGATATATAAAAAAAACACATTTCATTTTGTTCCTGTTAAAGTCAAATATGTGATATATATATTTATGGTCAAATATTAAACACAAAGGAGGAAGACACACGGCTGTTTAAAAGTGCACAAACCAATATTTATTTACATTATAACCAACTTAATAAGACTCAAACAATAATACAGTACTAAGGTGGTGGGTGTAGTGTGGGGTGTTGAATGGTGCAAAGACGCTGCTGCTCTCATGGAAGGAGAGAGAGACTGAGCGTGGCCAACGCCCAGCCATTTATAGTGCACCTTGGGAACACTGGCCAGGTGCTCCCAATGCACCTGATCAGCAACTTGGCAGGACCTGTGGGAAGCACAAGACTAGGCCTACCTAACAAACCACACAGGCCTAGGCCAAACTACAGGGGCTGTGACCATAGAGTATTAAAAGGATAGAGACTAAACTAGCGCGAAGCTCCGCCCCCTCCGCTATTCATGTCAGTGGAAGTTGCTCAGTGGCGTTTTGAAGCACCCGGAAGGCTGCCGGAAGTACCGTCTTTTCGCTGATTCAGCATTTCACTTCCGCATTTGGACACCAAATTTTGGTAGACAGGATGGGATGAGTCAGCGCCCTGCTGAGCTCCTCCACTGCTGCTCTTTGAAGTGTGCAGCCATGCTGTTCATAGACACACACACACACACACACACACACACACACACACACACACACACACACACAGCTGTACTTTGCTGTACTGTGCAACGCAGACACGTACAGTATCTGTAGAAAATGATAAGATGGTGTGTGTGCGCAGTAAGTGCCGTTCTGATGAATCTCAAATTGATCACTATTATCTATTAAAGCCAGTACTTTTTTTTTACTTGAGTAAAAGTATCAATACTGCCATATATAACTACTAGTTAACCAGTAAAAGTCCAGCAAATGTATACTTAAAAGTACAGAAGAATTGGCTTCAAAATATTCCTAAAGTACCAAAAGTAAAAGTACTCATTATGCAGAATGTCCCATTTCAAGTTTTCAGATGTATACAAATATTTTGAAAATAGCAAATCTAACAAGCTCAGAACCCATTTTCAAATGGCTGAAATGTATAAGGCTGAAGTGGTTCATGTATGTTTTGTAATAATAAATTCAAAGTAACTAGTAACTAAAGATTTAAAATGAATTGTAGTGGAGTAAAAGTGAATTTTGGGGTCTTCAAAAATGAAAGAATCTGCTGCATCCTAAGGCAGTTAGTGACATTACAGACTGAATCAATGTTGCAGTCAAGAGTTAATGGAACCAGCAAATCAGTGGCATGGACTAATTAACCACAAGCAGGTGTCATTTGGTGCCACAGCTGTTAGTCATTAAGCAATCTACAGTCATTTGGCAATCTGCATCACCATCTCTCCACTTCCAGAAACACAGATGATAGGCTACAGATAGTACAAACAATCAAGCAAAATCGCAGATAACCTAATTCATAGATACAAAACATAGGCTAAAATACGGCTGGCCTTAACAGTTTGTCTTCAATTAATCATGTAGTTAAAGTATTTTCACCATAAATGTTTCCAAAATTCCCCTTGTATTCAAGACATCACAGGGTGAGTAAACAATATAAGTCATGTTTTGTGTTAAACTCTTTAAACAGACAACTGCCATAGTCAATGGCTTGTTCTAAGTGATTCAAATGGTCCAGTACCTTTACTCAGCTTTGTCCTCAAATACCCAGCAACAGTTTGTACGTAGCCTTAAGTGATGCTCATGCTTTTCCAATAATTCCTGCCTGAATACAAAAGCTATGTGCTGGGTGATATAGTGCTGCTTACTCGAACAAAACAGAAGTCGGCTGCAGTGGCTGTCTGATGCGGGATATGGCTAGACAAAATGCCCTGTAGCCTATACAGTTATTATTTTCTGCAATTTGTTCAGCGTAAAACATTTCCTCTCATGAAATTGTCCTCCTGAACACTGACAGCATAAGCAGTGCATCCCAAATGGTCCATAGCGGATTGCATCTTTATGCGTTTAATGCTATTTATCCCTGGTCCATGTTGCATTTGCAACCTGCTGTTCTTGGAATGCATCTCCTCTCCACACATCTAATTTAACAAGCCATTTAACCCAGTGGTTCCCAAACGGTGTGCTGAGGCACAGTAGTGGTGTGCCCTGATGCGACACAATGTGGGGGATACGTTAATACCATATGTTAATACCAATAACATACCACCAATAGTCCGACATACGTGGCCGGTTAAGACTCACCCATGGCTCCGACACATGATGCCGGTTAAGACGCATATGGGGCCGGTTAAGACTCACCTGTGGCTCCGACACACGTGGCCGGTTAAGACTCACCTGTGGCTCCGACACACGTGGCCGGTTAAGACTCACCCGTGACTTCCCTGTGCGGTTAGGGTTACGTTAGGGTATAGGCCGGGTGTCGGACTATTGCGCGTCGGACTGTTCGGACGTCGGACCAAAGAGACGCACCCGACACAATGTGTAAAAGGGTTTATTTCCTGTCCATGTGAGTGAGTAGGTATAAAGTCAATTTACATAGAGAATGTGCTACATGGTTCAGATTAGAATATTAGTAAATCTCTTTTCTCACTATAGGCCAAGGTCAAGTACATGTATAGTAGACCTCTCATTATTGCGAGTTAACTTGACTGGGGAAAACCTAATAGAGACAGACAGTATGGCGACTGAACAAGATATTAAATGGGACAGATGAAAACATATTTTGGCCCTAAACATGAATGACATGACATTAATAGGATAAGAGGAACGACGCTGTGTAAACAGGCAGTGGACTAGATAAAAAGGGCAAGATGACCAAATATGACCTATTTTTTTTATTTAACCTTTATTTAACCAGAAAAATCACATTAAGACTGCGTCTCTTTTACAAGTGGGAACTGGCCAAGAGGCAGAAATAAAAATTACACTTCAATACCACATCAACAATGTTACATTATGAACCAGCAAGTACAACATCCATAATACACCTTAAAATACCTTTGCATAAATACAACAAGTCACCTGTCCTACTTTTTTCTTTTTAGTAGCAGGGCAAAATACACCATACAGTATACACAAATATACAGAATCTCCACGATTTTAGCCGATATAATAGATATATAGGCATAAACATGGGCTAGTATATATCCAGACATGTGCAAGTGTTGGATTGTACATCAAAGATGATCCTTTTGAAAGTTCTCAAGGGAACTTTCAAAGCCAGTTTTAGTCTGGACTGTAGATCATTCCACGACCAAGGGCCAAAGAAGGCCAGACATTTTTTGCCCCCCTCAGATTTGAATGCTGGTACAACATACCGCAGCCAAGCATTTGACCTGAGGTTTAGGCCGTTTTGGACCAGATCGAATTTGGATATAATATAAGAAGGCAAGTCACCCAGAATGGCTTTATAAATGAAAATATGCCAATGTTGAAGCCTGCGAGCTGCCAGTGAGAACCAACCGACTGCAGCATACAACGTGCAGTGATGTGTTCTGAAAGGTGCATTTGTTATGAGTCTTAATGCAGCATGGTATAGGGGATCCAATTTGGTCAAGGATGAGGAGCAGGCAAACCTATAAATGGTATCACCATAATCCAATTGGGACAGAAAGAGACCAATGACAAGTTTTTTACGAGCTGAACAAGCAAAACAAGCCTTCAATCTATAGAAGAAACCCAAAGTGAATTTAAGCTTTTTGCACAAAGAATCAATATGAAATTTGAAATTAAGGTGTTTATCCAACCAAAAGCCAAGGTATTTGTATCGTTCCACCCATTCAATGGGAGTTCCATCGAGAGTGGAGATACTCATTTGAGCTGAAATAGCTCGTGGAGTGAACAACATAGCTTTAGTTTTGGTGCCATTTAGCAATAGTTTGCTCTTTATTAATTCGTGCTGCAGGGAGACGAAATCAATGGACAGATTTGCAACAGCCACCTCCAGAGTCGGCGCACAGGTGTACAGAACCGTATCGTCTGCATACATGTGGTACCTAGAGTGCTTTGATTGACTACAGATGTTATTCACATACAAAAGAAAGAGTAGGGGACCTAATATCGAACCCTGTGGGACACCTTTTTCCAAAGTTGCAGGATCAGACAAAATGTTGCCTATTTTGACACACTGTCCTACCCAGCAAGTAACATTTAAACCAGCCTATCGCATTTTGACCCATGCCTAAATTAGACAGTAGGCTATCAAGCAAAATAGGGTGGTCCACGGTATCAAAAGCCTTGCATAAGTCGATAAACAGGGCAGCACAGACATAGGACTTGTCCCAGGCAGCCTTGATGTCGTCCAATACAACAAGGCCTGCTATGACCGTGCTACGTTACTATATGGAAGTTGGAACACGGTCTGGGCTAAAATTCTGTCTGTGCTGACCAACAGAATATGACGGAGTGGCCAACTTGACATGACGTGTAAACAACATGTCAGAATTTATCTATAACACCATGTATGGGTATTATTGAATAACACATAACTGATTTGAGAACAAAGGGAATATATAGGTTAAATGACGAAGATATCCATTCATTCTCTGTGGTCAGCAGCCTGTGGAGGAAAGAGCAGCACATGTAGCAGAAGTTTCAAGAAGTAATCACTTGTTAAAAAAGAATAAAGATTTGGACTTGCCCATTGTTGTATACCGCTGTGTCTATTGCTTGTATCGCCTTCCAGAAGGGGATCGAGTTTTGGAGGCTATTTTACACTTCGTTGTACCTAATGGACCCAGAAAGCATGAAACGCATGCGACGGAGCAGAGACTCGCAATGAGAGGACGCATGTTCCATTCCAAGGGCCCTGGATTTTGGGTTTACATATTTACCGGCACGGACGCACGCACGCACGCACGAACACTCTAAAAATAATAATAGTAATAATAATAATAGTAAATAAGGCGAGACAGATATTTTACAATTGGGAAAATCAAATTAAAAAGGAGAAAATAACAGTTATCAGAGACGTTGGCATGATTTAAGTTTTTCTAGTGCTGTGGATAAGACATCAAGTGTGTTTTCTTGTGCCCCATTGGATCGAGCTATAGAGAGTTCCAGAGAGATCATGTCCATTAATGAGAGGATCCATTGTGAGATCTCAAGTTTATGGGGAGGTTTCCATCTTAGGACGAGCAGTTTTTTTGCAGCTGTCAGCCCTAAGAGCAGGAGTCTTCTACGTGCATTGTCAATGTCAACCCAATCGCTGAATCATCATTCAACAAGAAAATATTAGGCAAGAGGGGAATTCTAGTTCCCATTACCTCAGATAGTACTTCTGAAACTCTAGACCAAAAACGATTGACATCTGGACACTACCACATCATGTGCATGTACGTTATTGTTGCATAGGGTGCAAATGGGTGTCATACAGAGCTGGAGCTGGAACCGTTTTCTTGGAGTCAGATAGAATCTTTGGATACATTTTAAATTCAACATTTGATAGTTATAATTTCGTGATGAGAGAGAAATATTTTCCCAAGTTCTTTTCCAATTGGTCGGCCGCTGCCAACTCTTTAAATCGACGGTCCAGACTGTAGAGACACCCATTGGCGGACATGTAGATTCTCTTAACTTCTTATACAAATAAGATACAAAGCCTTCAGATTTGGGAATCTTAGTTATGTAATCAAAAAGTGGGTGAACAGGTAGAGCATTTCTCCACGGCACCTCATGTGCTCGAAGAACTGCTCTTAACTGTAAATAGAAGAAAAAAGAGGTTGTTGGTAAACCATAGCTGTTCCTAAGGTCTTCAAATGATCTTAAAGGTCCGCTGACATGCCCCGAAATGAATATGGGTGGTACAGCACATCACGTGGTCTGACTGAAAACAGTTTGAAACAGTTTGAAACGGGGCTACGGCGCTAGCAACAAGTGGCTATAGGTCAGGCTAGCGTTTTTGACGGTACATTTAGCGTCATATTGGCTATAAATGTAATTGATAAAAATTATTTTTTCGCCAGAAATGCTTAGTTTGAATGCAATTGAGGTTGGCGTGGGGTTTTTTAGGGGAACTGCAGCACAAGCGCAAATTTTGGACTGGAGTCCCATGTTCCCCCGGTCGCCAACACCCCTGTCTGCCCGCTCTGAGACCTCTCAGCCCCGCAGCGCGACAGTCGCGACTACGGACGGTCTGCTGTTGTCTGGCCGCTGTGAGAGCAGCGCGACTACTGTTCTTTTCCCCTCTCAGCCGCAGGCTGACATGTACACCCTCGCTCTCACTCTGTAATACCGTAGTTAGTTACCACAACATTGTTCAAGTGAACTATAGTGTGTTTATGTTTGTATTCATTGTAATAATAAATATCGCTATGCCGAGGCATAGTCTTGCGGACGAGATCATGAGCCTCTACGGGGGACTGGGCATGTGTGTACACACACAGCATAGCAACTTATGCTACTATTTTGGTGTCACATTTAGCTTGAATACTGGGTGAAAGTCTCATTCAAAAAATTAATTTTTCGCAACATTGTTCAGGTGAACTGTGTGTTTATGCTTGTTCATTGTAATAATCAATATCGCTATGATTATTTTATTTATCGCCGCGTCGCTCCGCATGACAACATACAGTCTAGCCCGTCTCAGATGCAGGCTGCACACACACGGACGGACGGACGTATAGTCTCTGGTCAGGTCCCCGCATTGAACTGGGCATGTGTGTACGCACACACACACACACACACACACACACGCAATGGCACGGAATCTGCCTCGGGCGTCTGTAGCTCTCTTCCCCGCTGTCATGCACTATAGCCGTGTGTGTGTGTGCGTACACACATGCCCAGTTCAATGCGGGGACCTGACCAGAGACTATACGTCCGTCCGTCCGTCCGTCCGTGTGTGTGCAGCCTGCATCTGAGACGGGCTAGACTGTATGTTGTCATGCGGAGCGACGCGGCGATAAATAAAATAATCATAGCGATATTGATTATTACAATGAACAAGCATAAACACACAGTTCACCTGAACAATGTTGCGAAAAATTAATTTTTTGAATGAGACTTTCACCCAGTATTCAAGCTAAATGTGACACCAAAATAGTAGCATAAGTTGCTATGCTACCACGGCCACCAAGCCCGGCGAGCCCGCATAGAAGTCGTTGGGGAAAGCTTTCGCCAGTCTGACGTCAGAATCATGATAGCATTGTTTGATAGCAGTTATTAGCTCCCGAGGGGCGTGTCAGTTCTCCTTTAAACCCTCATTATTGAATATGTCAGAGAAAGTATGGATGCCACAACTGGACCAGGATGGAAAGACCAAGCGTTCTAAGCACAATGACGTGTTTAAAAAAATTGGTGTATGTATGTGCCATTTGACATTCCATTTTCCAATTTTTTCGGCTTGTTGCCATATATGAATGGAATGAGATATGATAGGACCAATTTTTTTTGGCAGTATTTACTCAATGTGCCACTGAACAGAACTTCATTCAATTTGTAGGGTGTGACTATACTGCGTTCCATCAGGATGGAATATTCATGGGACCATGGGATATTCTCTTCTTGGGAAAACCATTTCTCAAGTGAGCGGATGGCAAAGGAGATGTGATATAATTCTAAATTGGGCAATTCAAATCCACCTTGTTGTTTACTTTGGTAAAGAATTGTAATATTCAGCCTTGGTCATTCCCCCTTCCAAATGAATTTTGTCTGACTCCAGTAACGGGGAGGAGTAGGTAATGGAAGCATACTTGATATGAAATTGACCCTTGGTAATACGTTCATATTTATAATGGATATTCGACTGCTTAATGTTAATTTTTGATTGATCCATCTGTCTAGATCATTGCAAATGGAATTGCGTAAGGTGTTGTAATTAGTAACGGCAATTCTATCAATAGATGAGAGGATATTTATTCCTAGGTATTTAAAGGTCGAAACCTGAGGTATTTCGGTTTGCAGTCCTGGGTATGTGACTGCCTTGATTAGGGGTAAAAGGGCACATTTCTTCAAATTTATTTTATAGCCTGAAAAAGCACTATATGATGAAAATATTTCCATAATCAATGGTAAGTCACGCTGTGTATTTCCTAGGTATAATAAAATATCGTCTGCATACATTGATATATGGTTGCAAATGTTCCCACCATTATGGGAGTTATTGTTTGTAACTGACGTATTTTCTGTGCTAATGGTTCGAGTGAAATAGCGAATAGCAGCGAGGAAACTGGGCAGCCTTGTGGAGAACCTCTGCTAATTGAAAAGAGGGATGAAAAATTGCTTCCAGTCAGTACCTGGGCAAAAGGTGTAGGGTGTTTAACATACTTAAAAATTGTCTGCCGAAACCCATACGCTTCAGTGTAAACCAGAGAAAGCTCCATTCTAGGCGGTCAAAAGCCTCCGTCAATCGATACGACTGAAGGAGACAAAGTGGAGTTAGTTGCGGAGGATATAACATGAAGTAATCTCCTTACGTTGTCAGTAGCTAATCTGTGTTTTACAAAGCCTGTTTGATCCGGGTGAACTAATTGGGGTAGAATATTATCTAATCTTAAAGCTAGGGTTTTGGCAAACTATTTTTTTTAATAAAGATATTGGTCTATAGCTTGTACAGAGTGTGGGGTCTTTGCCAGTGATATGATGGCTGTCTTAACATCTCTATTAAAAGAACCTTCCTGAAGAGCTTTATGAAACATATCGAGTATTAAAGGTCCAAGGTCATCCCAGAAGGTGAGATAGAATTATGGTGGGATACCGTCCAATCCAGGTGATTCACCCTTTTTCATTTGCTTTAATGAGATTAATATTTCCTCTATTGTTATTTGGGTGTCGAGATTATTTTTCCCCTCAGCTGAAAGGCTTGGTAGCTGTAAATCATTAAAAAATAAATTCATATTTTCTGAGGAGTCATTAATTTCGCTTTGATATAATGTTTGATAATATTTTTCAAATTGTTTGTTAATTAATGGTGGGTCATGTAAAAGGGAGCCATCTTCTGCCTGGATTGAAGGTATATCCGCTAGCCGGTCATTATTACGTACTGGCTAATAGAAAACTTGGTTTGCTACCATCAAGGTAGTGAGATTGTCTTGATCTATGGATTAGGAATTCTGACCTTTTTGCGATGATTCCGTTTAGCTGGACTTTAACCATTGATATTTCCCTATCACGTTCGATTGAAAAATGTGCATGTTGCTGGTGAATTAATGATGCATAGGTTTGTTCTAGGCTGGTAATTTCTCTTCGTCGTGCTTAATTGTTTTGTGCTGATGCAAACAAAATTGTATTATTCCTTATAAAACCCTTAATGGCGTCCCACAGAATCCGAGCGTCCGAAACTGAGTCTTTATTAAAATGTGATGCTCACTAAAGTGATTGTGTTATTTGTAACAAGTGTCTTTCTTTTTAACTCACTTTGTGTTTTCTCCAACAAAACCACAGATAACCTGGTCAATAGGTGGCAGTGTAGGACCACAGGTAAAACCTGTCTTTCCAAAGTGTAGTGTCTTCAGCGCATGCGCCACCGTCTCCCCCCATAACTCTAGGAGATGGTGAACAAACGCTACACGGTTTTACTGTCTCCCTTCTGTAACATTCTTATCCTGTTTTACAGGTGGGTAATACTTCACAAACCACAGAAATGATTACCGTTTGTTTATGCATGATTAGAGATGACTCTGGACATTGTTTGTAGTCTTGTAAGAGTAAAACGGGGACTTAAGAAGTTTCCCAGTGTTTGTAGTGACTCACACACTTGAGTCAAGATGGCGTCGGCCACGTTGAGAATGCTCCGTCATGTTACAATAATTAATTGTCTGTCATGAGTATCACCGCTCCAGTTTTAGGCTTTGTTTTGATTTAGATTCCATTATTTATTTTGTGTACATTCTACAGGTTTCTGGGAAATGGTTTTACACCTTTCTAAACAGAGTTGAAAAGGGTTTTGGGGAAATGTTTTACACTATACACCATACTGTTACTGTTTGTATTAAGTCCTGAAATGATGCTTTTAGCACGTTTATATGAAAATGCACCTTAGAGGCAAGTTTACAGTATTTGTCCAAAAACGGATTTAAAGTGATAATGCAAAAAGATGACACATATGTGAAATGGTGTATTTTTATGTATTTTGGAACAGAATGACAAGAGAATGTTTATTGTATTTTGGTTGGAATTCTGAATATAATGTGGAATGTTCTATGAACAAAGAGCATGTGAACTGTGAATGTATATGGGATACAGTACAGTATATGTCTAGACAGACAGTAAAATACAGTGCAGTATTAAATACTGAATATGTTGATGCAGTATTATAAATACTGGGTAAATACTAAATGGACAGTGCAGCAGTAGTCAGGGAAATGTTGTATTGTTTATTGTGAATAAATATAACTAGGAGATGGTGAACAAACGCTACACGGTTTTACTGTCTCCCTTCTGTAACATTCTTATCCTGTTTTACAGGAAACATATATCTGTCAATTAGGTGTCACATTTGTGATACCTGTTACAAAAACGTACAAATTATTTGAGGGAGTTTCTAAACTTCTCGCAAAATGAGGGGTTCTGTAAGAGAGTGGTGTTGAACCGCCATCGGTTTGCACGGTTGGGGTTTTTATCAAGCATTACAGTGCATAAATTTGCGTGGTGGTCTGATAATGACTTATATACTATTTCTGCCTTGGAGGTCATGTGTGTTATTTGGGGAGAAACGAGCATAAGATCGATTCTAGAGAAAGAGTGATGTCTTCCGGAGTAATAAGTATAGTCCTTTTTGTGAGGGTTGTGTTTACGCCATATATCTACAAGGGCATACTGATGCATCAAATTCTTTACAGAATTGGTGAATTAATTGGTGAATTAACATTAGTCCTGGATGTTCTTTCTATGGTTTCCACGGCTGTATTAAAGTCAGCCCCCAATATGATTTTAAATTCGTTCATTTTGTTAATAATCGAACACAACGATACGAAAAATAAATTATTATAGGTATTGGGCGCGTATACTGAGATAAATGCAATTTTTTGTCCATTAATAACAGTTTTCACATAAGCAATTCTTCCCTCTTGGTCCTTTCCCTTTTTAATAATGCTAATTTTAAGATTTGACCGAAACAGAATAATCACTCCTTTTGTTCTATTTTGGGCTGCAGAAAAAGCTGTTACCTTAAAATCATCATTGTTTAATTTACAGATATCGTCATTTAGTAAATGTGTTTCCTGTAATAGTGCAACATCTACAGCTTTCTCCTTAAAGATGTCCAAGCAGCCACGACGTTTTTTTGCATCATTGATGCCTTGAACATTCCATGAAAAGATATTTAATCTAACCATAATTCATGTGTATGGGGTATTCAATCAGAAAATGTTCAAAATTAATAAAAACATGTCTGTGGTCATAGAAATATAAAAGGAGCAAATAACAAAATGTAAGAAAATAAATTTGCAAATCGAAAAACCAACCTAGACTAATTGAATCCCAAATCCATTTGCTGTTCAACCTGCCCTCCCACCCCTCCCGCCCTCCCAACCCTGAATAGGACAAATATATCATTTTATAAATAAAACAAAAAGTAATACAAAAAGGAATTGTTGTCCTACATTGACTCTTATAACTCCACCTCATCTATGTGGAGCTGCAGCACGTTAAAGTGGAGAACAGAAAACGCTTTTTTGCGCCGCTTCATGTCTAATTAATTAATTAAATATATGATTCCCCGCACATTGTCATTGACCTGCATGTCGCATTTCTAAGTAGGTTATAGTACAATTAAATTATTCGGTTAGGCTACTGTGTAGGACAATGGTTTTCTAAATAATGTGTTGTTGCTTATAGCCTGCTCGCTTTAAGAGGGGAACATCATAAAGAGAAAAAAATAAAAAGAACAAAACTAAAAGGAAATTGCTTAGGCTGTTAGTGTGTCTATCATACCCAATTGATTGTGGGTTTGTTTAATCGGTGCTGTTGTCGGGTTGTTCTGTTGCGCTGTTTGGATTCGTTAGAGTGGGTTTCACCTGTTGATCATAGAACTCCATCGCCTCCGTGGCCGAGGTAAATTAATGTTTTTTATCCTTGAATGCTACCAGTAGCTTAACGGCTGGGAAGGCGATGCCGTTCCTCAAGTTGGCTGATGTTAGAAGGGCTCTTACATCCTTGAACTTGGCCTGTAGTTTCCTCTGCTCGGCTGGAATGTCGGGGAAGATTCGTATTTCTTGTTCTTCGTATCGTAGTTTGCCCTTCGCGGCTCCCACCAGGCGCTGGATCGTACGTTTCGCCTTTACATGACAGCTATAAGAAAAAGAGAGAAGATAAGAAGTGGGATGCCTTTCGCATGCAGGCCACCGAAGAAGTCCTTGTAGCCCTCCCTCAGCTCGGCAGTAGATTCTTCCACCACTGTGGCCATCTTGTCTTTAGTAAGTTTCTGTTGCAGCAAAATCTCAAAGGTTCCTTCCCACCAATTCACCATATGGGGCCGCTTCGCGTCTATCGAGATTTCCATATTCAGCTCTATGGGGGTAGTATGTTTCGACCAGCGCCTTCAACTGTGTTTTTCCATCTTCAGAGATATATTTGCTCTGACTCAGAATGGCATGACAGCTGGGACTTCCACATTTTGTGAGGGTCATGTCGAAATCGGAGATCACCTGTATGGTGTAGGAACCCGCTTTCTGCATGTCTTCAAGGATTCCCGCTACATTCCTAGGATCCTTCATGAGCACATTTGGATTTTCATCCATGAGTTCCATCAATTTGCGTGCGTGCGCGTGCGTGCGTGCATGCGTGTGTGTCTGTGTGTGTGTGCGCTTCGGAAGCACTGTTCATAAGTTTAGTTTTTCTCTGGGCTTGGGCTCTCTGTAGGGGTAACGTCTTTTCCCCGCTTCAGTCGGATTTCTTGTCCCCTCCGGTCCCTCTTCAGTCGGAGCAGCCGGCGTTTCCTTGTATGTTCTTATCAGTTCCCGTCTGTTTCGCCTGTACTGATGACCATCTGCTTCAACCACATATGACCGTGGCTCAGGGGTTGTTCTCACTACTTTGGCTGACCTCCACTGTTTCCCCTCTCTCTCAGCCTCACAGCGTCACCTGGTTTGAGGGTTGGCAATGTCCAAGGGTCTTGTCATTCACCAAGACAATGTCAAAGGCGTTCTGATAAGACTCCTTCAGCGCATCCACCTTGTGATTGAGGAAGCCGATCTCGAGGATGTGCTCAATACCCTCGACGTCGTCAGCCATGGTCAGATCTCCTTCAGAGTCTCCCAGTAGCAGCACGTTGTGGCGTTCCTTCACATTCTTCAAAGACTCTGTGTTGAGCAGATCAGCTGTCAGCATCTTGTTGAAGATGTGGATCAGTGGACCTTTGAAAGCCTTCAACACGTTATTGTCATCAAACTCCATGTAATTGGAGACAACTTTGACGTTGTCGTGGAAGACCCCTTTCTGCCGAATCACCTCCTCTAGGACATCTCCTAATCCGGCAGAGAAAATAAGAAGTGGGATGCCTTTAGCATGCAGGCCACCGAAGAAGTCCTTGTAGCCCTCCCTCAGCTCGGCAGTAGATTCTTCCACCACTGTGGCCATCTTGTCTTTAGTAAGTTTCTGTTGCAGCGAAATCTCAAAGGTTCCTTCCCACCACTTCACCATATGGGGCCTCTTCGCGTCTATCGAGATTTCCATATTCAGCTCTATGGGGTAGTATGTTTCGACCAGCGCCTTCAACTGTGTTTTTCCATCTTCAGAGATATATTTGCTCTGACTCAGAATGGCATGACAGCTGGGACTTCCACATTTTGTGAGGGTCATGTCGAAATCGGAGATCACCTGTATGGTGTTGGAACCCGCTTTCTGCATGTCTTCAAGGATTCCCGCTACATTCCTAGGATCCTTCATGAGCACATTTGGATTTTTCGATAACACGTCCATGAGTTCCATCAATTTGCTGGTTGTCATTGTGTACTCTTTCAGTTCAACTCAAATGTTACTCCAGCGTTTCGACTACGATGCTACGTTGGTTTCACTGTGTGTTCACTGTAACGTGCGCGGCTCTTTTGATATTGTGGCAGCTCCTTTACTAAAGAGCCGCGCACGTTAATTCCCATCCACCAGCTGTCTAAAAAACCAGCTGCGCACACGCCGCACAGCTTCTTCAGTCCGCGGTGCAGAACCGTTTTTTGTGGAAAGGGCTTTACATGACTTGCCACGCCAGGCATGTATGTACTCTACTGTATGCATTCATGTATTAAACATGTACGTGAGGCGTGTTGCCCCACTTGAACAGCAAAGGTCATTCAAGGTGAATTCAACAGCTCGGCATGATACAAATAATTATGGCTTGCAGCTGGGAATGATTGATTGATTGAAATATTTATTAACAGTTTGCAGAATTACAGTACATTTCAAGCACAAACTCAATACAAAGACTGTTCTGTGAGTGGACGACCCAATTAAGCCTTACACTTGTTTACAACAGGGTCCACATTGTTCAATTCATCAAAACATTTAGAGACAAACAAATAGACACTTCTATGTAGTTAAAGAACAGAACAGGAATTCATCTGCGGCTGTGTTTTACTGTATGTATTATATTATATGGCTGGATCGCTGGCTTGAAATAAATGGCCAACAGGAGAGACATCTTAGTAAACTCACCATCTGCTTTCGATCTGAATGTTTTGTGTGAGTCAGTCGGGTGATGAGTCTATAGAGCGTCGCAGTCCCGCCCCCCCTCGAGAGACCCGGAAAAGAAATCGCCGTTCATTTTCCTCATAGGCATTTCTTATTTATAAGTATTTATTTAAAGACGGTTACGCCGCGTACAAAGCCAACTCGGATCGTGACAAATCATGACATCGATCACAATATTTTGGGCCGATCAAATAATTAGAAGAATTGTTTTGTTCTTCTTCTTATACATTATTTGATCGGACCAAAACATTGTGTTCATTGTCATGATTTGTCACGATCCGAGTTGGCTTTGTCCGCGGCGTAACCGTCTTTAAATAAATACTTTAAGAAATGGGATTTATTTCCTGGGCCACTCGTTCTGAAAGGGGAGGGACTCTATAGGAGTGTGTGAATAATAGGTCTTGATTGATGTGATTGGATGCATGGGTGTGCATGTGCATGTGTGCGCGGCGCATGCATGTGTGTGGTGGCTCAGAGTCTCTGCCTGATGATAAAATCTCCCCTGGTCAAGGGGGAATTCCCTCTTAGACTATTGGTTGAGATGTTGGCTTTCAACACGGCTTATAGAATCCCAGGTGTTAACATTGATGTGATTGGATGCACGGTGGTGTGCGTGCGCGAGTGCATGAGTGTGTGTGTGCATGCACGTGTAGCAGTATAGTATCCTCTGCCTGATGATCAAAAGCTTAATATCTCCCCTGGTCAAGGGCTATGTTGGATTTCCACGCTGGAGACCAGGGTTTAGAATCCTGGCCGGCCCGTTACACATGTTGATGATACACCACATCAGGTTAAGGTGCACCTGATACCGATTGATGAGCGTTTGTATCACACTTAGCGGTTTAGGTCGAGTTCGCCGACTGATCGAATGGCACATCATATTCCAAATCAAAGTCCCATTTGGACCCGAGCGGCTGGTTGGGACATGGGTCAAATTGTAATTTAAATGAGTTAAACTATGGTTAAGAAAAGATTCACACATGGCTCCGTCCGACGTGCGAATTGCCGGTTAAGACACATGCGTGACCGGTTAGGGTTAAGTTATGGTTTGGGGTATAGGGTGTCGCACTATTGCATGTCGAACTGTACTACGTCGGACCAAAGATATGCATGCTCCCTATATTCTGGGGGCAAACATTCATTGAAAACAGCAGATCTACAAGCTCACAACAGGCGTGTTGTTGAGCTTGAGTTTGCGCTTGTAGATCGTAGACCCAGTAATTTGGTGTAGAGCGGAAAAGGTAGCCAACCTAGTATAATAATAATAATGAATTGCATTTTCATAGCCCTTTTCTATGCACTATACAGTACGTGCCTACTCAAAGTGCTTTACAATGGTTCATTCATTCATACATTGGGAGGTGAAGCGGTGAACAGTCGACGCCAGCGTCCTCACTTCCCACCCCCAAGTATAGTATAGTATAGTATAGTATAGTATAGTATAGAGTACACCAGTCAACAAAGTATTTACCGTAGTATTTAAGTGTATGCCCAGTATTTCATGGTGTAGGATGTTTTTTTTAAAATTGTTTGCAGAATGTTGACAGAGGCATGTATTTAAAAAGCATCCAGCAGTGCAAAAGTATGAGCTTTTGGTAATCTGCAGTGCCTCATGGCCCAGAAGTAGATCACGCAGCAACAAACAGCATAACAGAGAGCGGGACAGCACAACACCGCAGCAGATGTTAATAAATTCAATTGTAAATCATAATAATCGTGTTCCAGGAGGCCCCCAAAATGGATGATGTCATTAGGGGCACAGCCGGAGCCTGGTCCCAGAACAGCTCTCTCAGGTGGAATATACGGCGGCCTCACTATTCTCCGGCTGAAACGTAATGTAGCGTCCAATTCGTGCTCTCCTCTCAGAGGGGGAGGCTGCTTGCTTGTTGAATAATTGAGACCCAGATAAAAGACCAACATTAGACTACGGCACAAGCCACTACAGCATGGCCCGCTTTCTCCAAAGCTCTGTCTCCGCAGCCCGTTCGGGCAGTCGGCATCTTCTCGCGCATTTATCTGCTCCGACACCAAGGCCATTATACAGCAGTATATGTAGTTAACTGTTCTGTGTGCTCACACTGAGCTGGGTAAAAAAAACAAAGCTGTTTTCCTTCATTTTACATTTTATTTTAGTCTTAATGACAATTCCCAATTCCCACATGTAATTCCTGCCACTGCTGACCTCTACTTTTGGTTTTGTGGGAGGGTGCAGATAGATGTTATGGATCCTACCAGGATCAATACAGTTGTCAGTTAGTTACGTGTCATGACAGTACCTCAGTATGAAAAGTATATAGTAATGTTTGTGTCTCGTGGGAGGAGATGAGATGTGTCTAGACACACACTGAAGGCTTGATTACTGTGTTGCCAATCACACTTCTATTCAAGGTTTCTAGGTTTCAGGAGTCTAGATATTATCAGTCTATCCGGTATTTTAGTGCTACGGTGACTGTGTGGGTGCCGGGTGGGTGTGCGTGTGTGCGTCCACGTCCCCCAATACACTTCTGTTGGTAACCGCTCTTGTTATTATCTCCCTAAAAACGTTCATGCTGCTGGTTCTCTTTCCCCCGGAGAAGGCCCTTTAGATCTGGCCACAGTCAGTTAGACGCCAACTCATTCATTGTCTTGCCGCTCTGACCTTTGTTGATGGTGACTGAGAAAGCACAATCCATCTTAAGTGTATCAAACTGAACTATATATGTGTCTTTTCGTGGAGCTTTCCAGATCCAATTATTTTGTCTGGCTCAAAAAAAAAATATTGATGAAATGAGTGATGCTTTGATCCAAATTAAAAAATCACACCAGTGTGAAGTGAGTGGTGCAACTCAGTGTGGCGAGCCGCCCCGCGTCTGAAACGGTTGAGAACCGCGTGGGGGTCCCTGTACTGTACTGTACTGTACTGTACTGTACTGTACTGTACTGTACTGTACTGGCACACCCAAAATCATCATATATACAGTTAATATGTGCATGTATGTTTGTGTGTGTGTTAGGTTGCGCACAGGTGGTGTTCAGATACACCCAGCCAGCCACCCACACACACACATAGCTCCGAAAAGGCTCATACATACTCCAGTTTTTGGTGATCGGTTATCACCGCGGTGTAGTTTTTAAAGGGTTGGAAAACTACACCATTACGTCAGTCGCGGTGATGATCAGCTATCACTGCGGACACACTGTCTTTTTACTACCAGACAAGTCTTTTCACTCTGGAGCTATCACCCCCTTCACTGATTGGTCTAGAAGTTGGGTAAACCACAGGGAGGCGAGGTCAATCTTTAAGGACATCACCGCGAGTATGATGGCCTCAACTCTTATCACCGTTTTCAAAAAACTGGAGTATGTATGAGCCTTAAGGGAGTGGTTGCACCACTAAAAAAACGTAATAAAAAATGAAAACTAATGAATTATATACCTGTGAATTGATCCCAGTATCTACAATGGGATATAAAACGTTACTGGTTCAAACACCAGCTGAGTGTTAACTCTGTCTTTATGTATGTATCGTGAATCAATGTGACACATTGTGAGCTTGTAGATCGGCTATTTTCAAAAGAAAAAAATTGAAAACTTGAACTTATGCATAATGAGTACTTTTACTTTTGGTAAATTAACCGTTTCCGCGGTAACATGTCATTAGTCAGAAGGTTCATTGTTCCGAAATTACTATCCCTATCTCTAACCCTAACCTAAACCTAACCGCAAGCACGGGAGCAGTGCATGTTCAGATTAATTATTGAAGCCTATTTATTTAATACTACGCTTACCGCAATTGCCGTTGATCAATATGGCAATCGCGCTTTTATAGCGCTTTCGATCCATAATAATAGCCATAATGCTACTTGCGTTATGACAATGGATCGCCCATCTTAGATCATCTCTTTCTTTCAATCGCCTGTATCTCCTATTCCTTGTCCCAGATGGCATTTTTGGTCAAAACAACGTTTCTCTGATGGCACAGAGCCGAGGCTGTGGAGGCCTCCAGTGCCCCGGCATAGATCCATCTTGTAAACAACAGTTGAACGAGACCCGTTAAACTTAGGATATGTCTACTTCCGGAAGTCTGGAAATGTGGCTTTTCACAATAAGAGCTCAACTGGGAAAAATGCTGGCGTGAATTAGATCCTAATTTTTCAATGAATGCTAGCGGGTGTTAAGTACATTTCTATGCCAAAACCTTTGTACTTTTACTCAAGTAAATTTTGAATCCCGGACATTTACGTCTAGGTTGCACTATTGATACTTTTAGTTAAGTGGCCTGACGGCGTGCCGCGGGTTCGACTCCCGATCCCGACGGCCTTTGCCACGTGTCTTTGGGCCGATTCATACTCCTATTTTACCGCTGTTTCGGCGCTGTAGTGCCGAAATGATTTCGGCTCGTCAGAAATTTTCAGTAGCACCGAAGAGCCGACTTTAGGAGGGTACCCGCCCCCCCGAACCTCAAATGACGTCAAATTGTAGGCTCTACAGAGCCGAACCGACTTTTATTCGGCTCTAAAATAGGAGTATGAATCGGCCCTTTCCCCTATCTCTCTCCCCATTTCCTATCAGACTACTTTTATCCTATTATTAAAAAAGGCAGAAAAAGCCCCCAAAAATATCTTTAAAAAAAAAATGTGAGTACATTTTCCACCACTGGAGAGAATGTTGTCCTCATTGACTTGAACGTTTATGTGGTACTTCCCTTTTTATATGCTTACTGGAGATTGGCTTTAGCTCCACTGAGATTCACCGCTGTTGAAACAATCTCTTTTTCTGACTCATTTCTTGCATCCACTAGGCTCATATTTATCATATTGCATGTGGCATGGGACTAGTTACTACAATCATGCTAATCCAAACATTAGAAACAACCAATAGTGACAGTTATCATAACAGCTCGACATGAAATATGCAAATATATTCCATCAACAGTGTGATTGTCGGTATCCCCTTGTTGAGACATTAGCTTAAATTAATGTGTATGAGCATTTGACGTTTTTAATAGGCTTTGGTTCTCCAAAGCAATATTAATTTAAAAGTTTGAAAACATATCCACATTCTTATTATACGGGATTAGTCCATGTCTACCAACTTGTAGAGTTGTGTACTGTTCTTTATGAACTTTTAATCTTTTAAACCAATTATCTCTTCCTATATAGGAAAGGATTCAAAATAAGCCTTCTGGCTTCTTCCCTTTCTTGCATTGTATTTTTGTTCTTTGATATGTTATTGTCTATTTTTTGTACTACTAAATAAACCTAAAAAAAAACTAAAACCTACCATATTGTCACATTTTGCAAAGTAGACGTTTTAACATTAAACAACGGTTCCTTATGCATAACAAAGATTAATGCAGTTCCAAGGAGAAATTGCTTTCCTATTTTTCTCAATTGGAGTTAGTTATTCCGGGACAACACAATCGTTCCAATTTTGTTGATACTGATCCATAAGTTATTCATGGGGATTCAATGCAATTTTGAACAAACTAACAAAAACTAATCTTGACAAATGCTATCTTGCGGCCCTGTGGCAGCGCTATAGCTGTTACAGAGGCTGGCAGTATTTCTCCCCATCATGTCGCCGTGCCATGCAGCATTCGTTGATTCATTCTTGCCAGAGAAACTAGAAAAGGTCAAGAGCTGCATCATCACCAAGGCCTCCTCTTTCAAAAGGTTCTCTCAGGTTGCCATGACGCCAGAAGTGAGTACAAGCGCCACGTGTCCTGTGTGTCTCAGAGCGTGTCCTGTGTGTCTGATGTGTGTCTGATGTGTGTCACAGTGGAAAAGTGATGCATGTGCAATTGTGCATATTACTCTCTATTGCAGCATTAGTTTAGGTCACTGTTCAGCGTATTCTCCCCCCTGTGCTAAAGGGTTCACTGTCAGATCTATCAGTAAAGGTTAGGTCAGGGCATGCCCTATAAACATAATCCCGGTTGGGCCTGGACCTTGCAGTCATTGAATTAATGTATGAATGAATGAATTAATGATATAATATAACATAATAGAAATAATATCTAGGGGCAAAATTAATGATTGTATTTAATTTAGTTTCACTGTTGCTGGTTTTCTGGTCGATGCATCGGCGCACGGCCGTGCACACACACGCACGCACTCGTGCATGCACCTACGCACGCAAGAAATGTACACAATCATGCTGATTATGCAACTCTACCGAATTCCCATGAACAAACACTCACACGGAGACACACACGCTGTGTACTGCACTGCAGCACATCATGCACTATACACACAAGGAAGCAAATGATCCCATGCTGGCATTCTACAAAGCCTCCACTGATCTCCCCACTGAGAGGAGCCCCTGGGGAGTCAGCGATTCAGTCCTCAGGCCTCCTCCGCTCCGCTCTGCTCTGGGGTTCTAATCCACAGTTCTGCTGGCCTGGTCCGAAACTCCGAACAGGCAGGAGTTCAGGATAAATCCTCCGGGAATTTACAAATCCACCTGACTATACCCTCAAACACAAAGTCCAGGAGGAGACGCATCACCCCCGGTATAGAGTCATGCCACTATAGAACGTCGCAGTCCCGCCCCCTTTCATGACGACGCCAGGCCCAAGAAATGAATCCTGATGCATTTTTCCCCATAGACATTTCAAGACGTATTTATTTAAAGACCTTTTAAAGCGTCTTACGAAGCCAACTCTTGTCGTGACAAATCATGACAACACACACAAATAATTACAAAGAAGAAAAAAGAAACAAAAAAAGTGTAACCTGCCGTTCTTTTTCTAATTCTTTGTTTGGCCCGAAAAAGTCTTTAAATAAATACTTTCTGAAAAGTCTATGAGGAAAATTAACGGGGATTTCTTTCGACTGCGACGCTCTAGGCTTGTTGCTGGAGAACTCGGATGCAAGCATCCGTACAAAGACAGAGCATTTCTATATTGCAGTATTGATATACTTTTACAAGAATTTGAGTTTTTCCACCACTGGCAGCATCAGACAGCTCCAATACTCCATCATAATCCAACTCCTCTGAAGCCGAAATAACTAATGTGCACCCAAGCTCTGCTTGGCAACAATGCTAAACCGCCTCCACATGTTTACACTACGCAAACAGAAAGAGCACTGCGAGGCCTGGGTGTGCATAAGCGGGCGTGTTTGCACTGTTGCACTGAACATTTTACCCTCTGTGGGATATTGTTGTGTTTGGCTTCTGAAGACTTGGATTATGCCGCATGAAGCTGTAGAGATCAAATCGTATTGCAACTAAGGATTTTTGGCCAGTGTTCTGTTTTGTAATTACCGGCAAATAATTCTTGCCTGAGGCCACGGTGTGATTACTCCTGCACACCGTGTGAGCTGGACTGTTTGTTGTTTTTTGCAGGTGAATAAAAACACCAAAACTACACGTATTCCTGGATTTCATCTAGTTTTTGGAGCCTAGCTGGACCATCGGCCAACCTTTACAGCCAAAGCTAATGCTTTAAATAGAGAGTGTGATTTCCTAAAAAGAATAAATACCACACATATTAACACCAAAACGTCCTAGCTCAGTCTTTTTGTAACTACAATTATGAACTAAGAACATGTTAGCCACTCCAAACTTCATGCATTAAACATTTTATACTGGTATCAAATGGAATTGTCACACTCCAGAGTTTTTACAGTGTAATGTCAAGGCTGAACATTACTCTATATTTCTAATCAGTATAGGCTATATATATAATCGGTGGCAAAGTCATATTCTTCGTGATGAGGCATTTTCGGAACTCGGCTCTGCAAGAAACTATCCATGTATGATTGATGATGAGAGTTAAAGACTAAAATGTTATCAAATAATGGTAACACTTTATATTAAGGTCGCCTGTGTAATGCATTATAAGCTAATTTATAATGCATTATAATGTGCTTATAAGGCATTATAACACTCATTCATTTTTTTAAATCATGTATAACAACTTTCATTTTTTTAAATCATGTATAACAACTTACAACCACGTTTATAACATATTATAAGTGCTGGTCATAATGTGTGATGTTTGAGATTCACCCTAAATTGCTTGGACTGTTGGCAGCCTCTCATGGCCCTGATCATTTTGAAGTGTACTGAAGTGAATGCCACTCGTAGGGAAATCAAGTGTAGGCCTAATCATATAATTTGGGAGAACATTACATGTTGACTCTCTCTCTCTCTCTCTCTCTCTCTCTCTCTCTCTCTCTCTCTCTCTCACTATTTCCCGGCACCACTCAGTGGCCTAAATGTGGACACACTGCATAACACCCATGGCTGCAACAAACAGACGTGGAGACAACACGGCATGACCATTCATCACCACTAATAGGTCATAGTTTCCACCGCTGACACCGAGCATACATCATCACCTTGGTCGCGGGACCAGGGGGAAATGGAACCTGAGGTGTTATGGCGGCGCCGGGAGTCTGGTGTGGAGGCTGAATACGATGTCAGCTGCTTTCTGAAGAAAACCAATCACGGTCCTATCAGATCTATCGCTGGGGTAGGAGGTTAAGTCCTGCTCTTTGCACCAGCACACGGTAGCCTATGACCTTCTTCTGGCCTATCGGCCCCGGGCTGCTCTCCTGTGCCTAACCATGTGCGTTCCCCCTCTCAGCTGTCATGCTTCCTGCCAGTAGAGAAACATTACTATAGCGGGTATCAAAAGTCGGCACATTAAAAAAATCCATCTTAGATTCAAAATGAACTGTACAGCACAGTATTGCTCTATTGAGTCTATAGAGCGTCGCAGTCCCGAACACTTTTTTTCTTTTTTTTTCTTCTTTGTAATTATTTGTTTGGTCCAAAATATTGTGTATGTTGTCATGATTTGTCACGACAAGAGTTGGCTTCGTACGACGCTTAAAAGGTCTTAAATATAATAAAAAATATAAATACGTTTTGAAATGTCTATGGGAAAAGTGCATTGGGATTAATTTCCTGGGCCTGGCGTCGTCATGAAAGGGGGTGGGACTGCGACGCTCTATTGGCTCAATAGAGGACCGCAGTCCTCTATTGCCCCTTTCAGAAAAGCAAGTGGCCCAGGAAGTGGAAGCCCCATGCATTCTCCCATCGGCACTTTTAATATAATTTATTTAAAGACGGTTACGCCGCGGACAAAGCCAATTCGGATCGTGACGAATCATGACAATGAACACAATATTTTGGGACGATCAAATCATTAGAAAGAAGAAAAGAAAGTCAGGAGACAACACTATTTGTTTTGTTTTTCGTCTTATAAATTATTTGATCGGCCCAAAATATTGTGTTCATTGTCATGATTCGTCACGATCCGAATTGGCTTTGTCCGCGGCGTAACCGTCTTTAAATAAATTATATTAAAAGTGCCGATGGGAGAATGCATGGGGCTTCCACTTCCTGGGCCACTCGCTTTTCTGAAAGGTGGCGGGACTGCGGCGCTCTATACTGTTAACCCCTTAACCCCTGTATTCTTAACTGACTGCGTCCTCCATTGGCCTAGACTTGATCCACTCAATTTTCCCTCTGCATCGATCTACAACAACCTCACAAGTCACAACATGTCGATGGGCTTGTAGATCGGCTATCTTCACAGAATGATCGTCGATCATGATGACATAGGGACACTATGGGTTCATGTGGTTAATGAAACACTGAAATGTATATAAATGTAGCCTATACACATGTACTGTCTGTACAGGTGGGGTCGGCAATGATAGTCAGTGTGCCATATCAACATTAAGTTTAATTATGACAGCACTTCGAAATTAAATATTTCTAAATTATTTTCTTCTTATTTAGAAATGTACAATAATGATCATTACATTTAAAGATGGAGTGCCGTAATCCCCCCCCGAAACAAAAAGTGTACAGAAAGTTAAAGTTAAAATGATGTTTTCATGTGGCCACACCAATTCATTAAGTATACATGCTTTTCACCTTAGCACCACCCACCTGAACTTAAGCCTCGTCCACAGCTGTTAATGTGGGAGGGGTTAGGGTTATGATGTCACTAAAATCGTGTTATTTTGATTGGGCCTTTTGACCCAAACAAGGCTTTCAGCTTTCAGGAAGAAACCAAAAATACACAGGGAAGACATATTTGACATAGTTGACTACTTAACATTGAGTAATGTTAACTCCTACCCCTGCTGTACAGCACTGCTTCCCAAACACTGGGTCATGACCCATGTGTGGGTCGCGGACAATTTTTTATGGGTGCCTGTATTTTTTGTATCCTACATTTAGTTTTTAATAATTATTTCAATACATTTTCAAAAACAACCCCAAAATAAGCATTCTTTTTTCATGAATTTTGAAGAAATACAACAAAAGTCTAAGAAATTCCATGAAATAGAATAATGTTTAAGAAGTATAGTGAAAATAGGTGATCTACAAGCTCACAATGCGGTGCAAGCTTTTTAGATTTGCTATTTTCACTATAGTTTGGATGTCGAGTAAACTTCCAATCTCTCTTTTGGGTCTCGAGCTAAAAAGTTTAGGAACGACTGATATGCACAGCATACAAATGGATCCAAATGGACCCAAGTCATTTTGTTCCATTTGTAGTGCTCGCTTCAGAGTTGTTAAATTAACAACCGAGGATTTTTATTCTGCATTGAACTTGGCAGTGCAGCCCTTGGCCAGCCCTTGATGTCCTATGAAAAGTTTTGAATGACAAAGTTTATTCATGGTCATACGCTGCTGCAGGTTAGAAGATAGAGTCTGACTCTGGAGGGACAGAGAGAGCTTGAACATCTTTGAAGCATGTCTGCGCCTCCTTCAAAGGCTTGTTGGCTTTCTTCTGGGTGGTTCTTAGGCACTTTCTTGCGTTGGTTAAATTGGGTAAAAATGACTCTCTTCTAAGCTGTCACTCACTTGATCCTTATCCTTGCCGACACATCCATTCCTGCACTTCATTGCAGCTCACTACATCTAACTCTTTGAGCAGCGTGCAAAGGAAGTCTCCTCTGTTAATCTGTGCAGAGAGAGAGAGAGAGAGAGAGAGAGAGAGAGAGAGACATGTAAAAATCACCAACATGCATCTCCTCCCAGAGAAGCAGAAGATCTCAATCTTATAATGTTTTATTAGTGTGTCGCGTTTCACAGGGAACATCAAATGGATGATCACAGAAGGATCTGTCTTGGCAGGGGTCTCGTTCCCCGCCCGCCCCCGCCTCATTTCATGCAGTGGATTATTAGAAGATATTCTCTGCGTTTGATGATTGGTGGAGCCCTGCTCATGCCTGTCATTAAGGTTTAATAAGACCGAGTGCATAGATTCTCATTAACGGCTGAGCTGGGTCATGGGGCATTCACATGACCTTTTTACACAGAAAACAGGCCCGAGAGGGAGAGAGAGGGAGAGTGACAGAGAGAGTGAGTGAGTGAGTGAGTGAGTGGGTGAGTCACTTTTGTGAGGGACACTTTTGTGCCTTTACTGGTAGTGGTAGAATAGCAATACAAAACTGCCAATAAGTCACAGGCCAACATGTCAGGGTCTGTGCTCCACTAGGTGCACAGCAAACTGCTGCCTGTGAAAGTTGACGTCAGTGACTTTGTGACTTTGGTCACTTATTAAGGAACCAAGAAGTCACAAAGTGACTTTGGTCACTTGTTGTGTTTGTGTTTATTTTTCTTCTTCTTCTTCTTCTTCCGCCAAAAATAGCAGTTCTGGCTGAACCGTGCAGTCGGTTTTCGCAAAACGCGGTAATCTGGTAGAGGGCCAAGCCAAGCCCATGACGATTGGCCAAATTGTGGCGCTATAGCACTCAATTGAAAATGCAAACTTTGAACATACATAGCTCATGAACCGTTGGACCGTTGGCAATGACACTTTGACACACATATGCGTCTCCTCATGCCGAACAACTTTCGTGTTCTGACCTTTGACCTCTGACCTTTAGATCACCCGCCATTTTGAATTATATGAAAAACAGTTCAAATGTATCTCCACCCAGGATCTTTGATCAAGATGCACGGAAACTTCTACTCGTGAACTTTGGACCTATACGGAGAAGAAATTTAGCATTTGTGCCTGTCGTAGACATACGCAGAGAAAGTTCAGTCAGGGAACCTCAGTGCAGTTGCTGCCTGCCGTTAATTGGGCCGCCTCAGCATCACGCTCTCATTCACATGATTCACTCAGCCAATCACACACTCACGTCACTTTAACCCGGAGGTTTGCATTCCTCCTCCTCTGCTTCCCTGCTTGCTTGCTGCTGCTGTATCAGCGCGCTGCTGTATACACACCTGCTGCTCATTTCATGTTCTAGCCCAGAGGCCATGCTGATGGGTTCGAAGTTGCCTGGTAACTTTCAATCAAACCAAGCAAAATTATTCCTGCCTTCTATTAATTGCAGCTGCAAGCTCATGAGTTGATGTTTGCCAAATTGGCTGTATTTTGCGTGTCTTAAGTACCAGGTCTTATTACCTAACTTGAGTAAACTAAAGACCTGGAGGCGTGATCAATGCTCTTTGGCCATTCAGAATAGCCAAATGGCATTGATCACGCCTCCAGGTCTTCAGTTTACTCAAGTTAGGGAATAAGACCTGGTACTTAAGACACGCAAAATACAGCCCTCATGAGTCTGCAGGGTCCTATTCATCTTTCCAAGTTGCTTTCTGTGTATCCTATCATAGTAGTGCTTTTAGTTAACTGTTTTAAATCTCAAAGGCATTATAGCTGGCGTTCAGCTTTACTCCAGATCCTTCAGTGAGCAATCCTATATTAATAATAAAATTAATAAAAAATAAAAAAGCGCAGGGATGAAGAATTGCTTTCTATTACTCTCAACTGGTTCTCAAACTCCATCAAGGGTTTCACAGTCCTTACATAGATCTCATATAATCAGATGTCTCACTTCCTTCTATGGGTTTCTAAAATGTGGTGAATCCTAAGCATGATGTTTCCACTTCTGACTTTGCTTGGATGCCCACCATAAAATCACTCAAAACAACTAATTTCATTAAGGTATATCTGTGACAGCAACTAACACTGGTCATTGTTATTTCTCTTCCATGCGTTATTACGTGTATGTTCCATTACGTTTAGGACAGGTGCTCTGTTGAACACATTGACCTAGTCATCACATAATTCTAGCATGACCTATATGTCTGATCCAAGCCCACACTTTTATTTTTTCTGTCTCTGCGTGGAATGGATATCGGTTTGGTCTTCCTGATCTCCAGGAATCAGCAGATGCTCTGTTGAACACATTGACCTAGTTATCACATAATGCTAGTATGGCAATGCCTGATCCAAGCCCACAACTCTTCTGTCTCTTCAGGAAACAACAGGTGCTCTGTTGTACACATGTATAGCTTAAGGTTGGTGATCATCTGCTTTTTGGGGGTTTCGGATGTTTTGCGCTGTGTTGGGGGATTCGGAGTCCCTATGGTCGGGACTGATGTGCTTGATCTGAGTACCTAAAAAACAGATCCAATACATCGCCAAACCATAATAAATATATTGCTCATCTTATATTCAATAAATATATATTCCATCCATTCTTGAGTTGTCCTGACTGAATCGTAGTACTTTTTGAAGTGAAAAAATTTAGTTTTTATGAGCCAATGAAAATCGCTAGTTTGTGAAAATTCTTCTTTTGTCCCTAATACATATACATGCAGCGTCATATGCTTTTGCAACTTTACAGTATGGTAGAGGGGCATGCCAAATAGCACTGAAAGTGTACAAAGAGATGTTGAAAACACACTGTAGTAATGGATAAAGATATCCCCAAAACCAGGACAGTTGTTACCGAAAATACTGAATGATGTTGTGTTTAGAATGAGTCAACTGACTGTGTCTGCATAGCTCAGTCGGTAGAGCTCTCGCCTATGGAGCACAGGTTCATGGGTTCAAGTCTGGGCAGGGACTCAACCCGTGATTCTTATTTGTGCATATTGTTCTTATTGCGTATTGTCTTCTTGGTCCCGCCTTATCGCTGCTTGCAGCTATATTTTCTCATTTCCAATACAAATAGACAGACAGACTGTGGAAAAGGTACTCAAATGTTTTACTTAACTAATTTGGCACAGGGTTCGCCTTTTGACAGCTTTTTAATATCAATTGATACGGTTCAAACTGTGTCCTGTACACGCTCATAATGCTCCGGTAGCGGTCCAATGTGGAGATAGCCAGCCAGGTGGAGATAATTAGCTATTTAATTAGTTTGCTTTATTTTATTTCATTTCCACTAATTCACAAGCCACCTTGTCCATTTGGCTGTAATGAGCATCAGCACAGCCTCATGTGTCCACTAGCAGGGCTTTAATACGAGTTCTGCCCTGTTACAGTAAAAAGCCTTTTTTGTGTGTGTGTGTGTGTGTGTGTGTGTGTGTGTGTGTGTGTGTGTGTGTGTGTGTGTGTGTGTGTGTGTGCTTGCGTGCGTGCGTGCGTGCATGCGTGTGTGTGTGTGTGTGTGTGTGTGTCCAATGCAAGTAAACATATAGTTTAGCAACTGTTGCTATGCAGCACAAGCTTTCACCACCTCATAGCTGTCAGTGTTATCATAGGCGGCGGGTGGGTTTTACCTTTGGGTAGGCTATAGAATTGCGTTGGGGGGGGGGAGGGGGGGGAGTTGCGGACTTATTTATTTCCCAGATGGTCTAAAAATGAGTTATTTAGCATACAATGAATTAGCCTATACACAGACAACGACTATCATGGAATGTTACAAAGTAATGCCATGTTATATAATTGCCATATGTTCATTTTATTATAATGCGCTATTAGAAATTATATAGAAAATAAACCCAACAACATCAAAATCAAAAGGGAATAAGAGGACATTTATTAAGACCAACCATATGATATGAATTATGTGGCAAAACCAAAATATGTGCATGTCATTTTGTCAATTTAATTTGCAAAGCAGGTGGCTCGCGTGAGTCGCGTCGTTCTCTTCGTCTGTCTCTCTCTTTTCCCTCGCCTTTGGCCTGTGTTGCTGTAATGGGGCGAGAGAATAAGGGGGGGCGGGGACAGTGACGGTGTGGAATTAATTTATGTGGAATTAATTTCCAATACCAGCTTCTGTCTGTCGATCTCCCTATTCATTTGAATTGGGCTTCTTTTTATTTTTTTTGCACTGCAAAGTCTGCAAACAGTGCTGCTGTCCATGGTCCTAATTTATTACACACACAACAACACACCCCTATAGGCTACTACAGTGAGCCCCACTCATTTAATATACATTTATATAGTGCAAATTAAGTGTTCAAATTAATGATAATTAACCTACCTTAATGCAGCAATATGCGACGTTTTGTCTTGGCATCATAGGCATCAATAATCTCTTCTGCTTGCAGCTCGGCTGTGAGGTCACTTTCAATGTGAAGCAGACTGAGATTAGACAGTCTGCCCTGGAGCATTGTCGTCCTAAGCCAGTTCTTGATGCGCCTCATAGCAGAAAAAGACCGCTCACATGTTGCTGTGCCGACTGGCAATGACAGAGCCAAACGAAAAAGTTTCTCGTAATTAGGGTAATGTGTATCTGCAGACACAAGTTCCCTTCTGATGTCTTCAGTGGATCCGTTTTGTGTTTGTGTTGACACCATTGTCATTTCAGTCAGTGCGAGTTTGGGGTTGATGTTGAGTAACTTTGCATACTGGCTGATCAGGCTCTCTGCGCCTTTGTAGTCACATTTTAACACAGCATCAACACTTTTAGAAATGGCCAATGACTGGGTGGAAAATCTTTCTCTGCACTCGCCCAGAAGTGTGTCCAAAACAGGATAGAACAGCCGACTGGCCCAATTCTCTTTAATCGTGATTTGGGTGGTTGCTGCTGTGGTGCTTTCCATTTGGTACTCTCTCTGGCCAAGAGTGCTCGTGACAACCATACAGTCAAGGGCAGCTGGCTGTCTAACAGTGCGCTTAGGTCTCCTCTGATCCTCCTCGTCGGTGCCCTCGCTCTCAGCCTCCATAGAAACGCCAACTGACTCGCCGAATGTTTTAATTTCGCTCCAGATGTCATCCCACTTTTCACTGTTGGTCCTCATGTTTTCAAAGGTTTTCGTCATAGTTCCCAGGGTACCTGCAGCCATAGCCAATGTTGTGTCTTTCTTTTGAAGTGCAATGTGTGCGACATGGACTGTGCTGAGCAAATGATGAAAAATAATCAGACTGACGCAAAACTCAGCGCTTTTCACAGTATGCAGCAGACCAGATGCTTCCGTAAACCTACGATAAGGAGGCACGGATAGTTCAGACAAAGTGGATGTCAGGGCTGTGATGGCATCTTTTACAGCTGACACGTTGCTCCATCTGCACGCCCATCGCGTGTCGCTCAGTGCTGTAAGATCTGCGGTGACACCAAGCTCTTTCTGAGCCTGCTTGTACCTGTGGTGTGTGCCTGGCTGTGCAAAGAAGGTGTACAGACTTTCAAGGGTGCAGAAAAATCCCATTGCTGTGCGATTGACTTTACAGGCATCAACCAAAACCAGGTTTAATTTGTGGGCCATGCAGTGGATGTAGATAGAAGACGGGTGATCCTCGCGCAGTTTCTTCTGAACACCATTAACATGACCAGACATCACTGCTGCCCCGTCATAACACTGTGCTACAATGGGTACACTGTACAGCCCGCAATCCTCCAGAAAGTGCTTAACATGACCATAAATTGCATTTGCGTCTTGTGCTTCAGAACAATCCACAAATCCGAGGAATTGCTCTTTAATTTCCAGCCCCTCTGACGCGTATCTCACGCACACTGTCATTTGCTCCTGTTTATAGGAACGAGCTTCATCCACGAGAATGGTGTAAAATCCATTTTCCTCAACACTGCGAATTATTTTGCTTTTGACAGTTTTAGCTGCGATTTCTGTGATCTCATTTTGAGCATCATGGCTGGTGAGGTTGAATGAGCTATTCAGCCGAGCGCAAAACGCATCGTCACGTGTTGAATACCATTTGACAAGCTCTAAAAAGTTCCCACGATTTACTGAACTTTGTGTCTCATCATGCCCTCTGTGGCATGTCGCTAGGCAACAGGCCGCCAGGTAAGCGTGGGACCCGAGAGAGCCAGTGGGAAGGAGGCAGAGTCAGAGAGCAGCTGAGAAGGCCCCGCCTACCACTCGGCCAGCTGGTAGACGGCCGCTACGTCCCCGCCTACATATTGTCTCAAGTTCATGAGTACTACGAATCAAGACCACCTGCGGAGCCAGACAGACAGACAATATGTAGGCGAGGCTGCCTCTGCCCTCACTTCCCACATGACGCTCGGAGAGACAGGTCGGGCCATGCGCTGGCGGTAAGCGACTCACACACACACATGCACACACACACAACCAGCGATATGTATATGTGAAGATTGAGGCAAGCATTAACCCAACCCTCTCTTTCCCACATAGGCAACACGCTCCTGTCATTAACCCAGATTCACGCAACTGGCGAGGTTGAGACGGGGAAGGGAAAACCCCCGTCAATGTGCCTCGGCCAGGAGGAATATTATCGCAATATCATACAGATACAGAGGACCTGGTTAGGGAAAGAGCCGGCCAGCGCCACCCCTATAGGGAAAGAGGGGAAAGCCTGGAGCTCCCACCAGTGACTGTTTTGTTGTTTCTGATCATATGATTTATCTTTGTCAAGCCCAACCCCACGGGTCTGTTTACAAATAAAGACGCCTGTCGGCGAGATTCTGTAGTAATCTGTACCAGTGAGTGTCTCAGTTCTGTTCAGTTCCCACAAGTGGTGGAGAATAGTGGGCTTTTTACGAACTGAACCGCACCGACCTCTCTGGGACAGATGGATAGGGACCCAGCGATTGAAGCGCTCCTCCAGAGCCAAAACAATTTACAAGCCTCTGTCCATGAGTTAGTGCGCCACTTCCAGAGGGAGGCTAACGTGGCGCGCAACCCAGCCGAAGTACTCACTAAACTCACGCCAGAAGATGACATCGAGACGTACATTGACTTGTTTGAGCGCACCGCGGCTCGAGAGTGTTGGCCAGTGGTTGACTGGGCCAACATCCTGGCGCCGTTTCTCACCGGGGAACCACAACGGGCGTGGGAAGATTTGTCCCTCGCTGATTCCCGAGACTATCAACGGCTAAAGATCGCAATACTCGCTCGCCAGGGCCTCAGCTTACCGGCACGCGCACAGCGTTTCCATGACTAGACCTTCCATCTCTCCCAACCACCACGCGCGCAAATAGCAGCCCTGGGCCGTTTGACTCATAGCTGGCTAACGACAGCAGGAGACTTACCCGCCGTAGATAGAGTAATGATTGATAAGTGTATCAGAATGTTGCCGCCAGAGGCCCGACAGTATGTAGCCCAGGTCGCCCCCGGCTCGGTGGACGAGCTGGTGAACCTAGTAGAGAATTACACAGTGACCCTGGACGTCATGAGAGGAACCAGGAGCGAAGCAGCGAAACCCAAACAGGAGGAGCGCACAGGACGGGATAGGAGGGGACGCTCGCCGCCCCGACAGCGCACCAGCAAACAGGAGAAGAGCCCTCGGAACCAGGACCAGGCCCGCCGCTGTTACGTGTGCGGCCAGGCTGACCACCTGTCCTGGTCCTGCCCAGACCGCCACGGGGGCGATGTCCCGATGCCCTCTGCGAACAGCACCGACGCCGGCAGACGCTGCCTGCACACGGGCACCGACCGCCGCGGCCACACCAACCTCCCGGTGAGGATCAACGGCGTAGACACGGAGGCCCTCCTGGACTCGGGCAGCGCCGTGACGTTGGTCCACGCCGACTATGCCGGGCCGGTGAGTGGGACCATCATGCCCGTCAGCTGTGTGCATGGAAACAAGCGAGACTACCCAGTGTGCGAAATACATATCCAAACCACCCGCGGCACCACACTGGTGTCAGCAGGCGTGGTACCGACCCTGCCAGTCCCCCTGCTGATTGGATACGACTGCCCCCTGTTCGAACGCCACTGGCGCTCCGGCGTGGAGAGGCCACCAGGGAGGCGATCAGGCCGCCGCCGCCGAAGCAGACCGCGGCCACCCCGCGGGACGCGACCCGCATGCCCAGCATTTGGAGCTCCGTCTGACGCCTCGGGAAGTGACAGCTCCCACAGCCCTGACGACCCAGGCACCGAAGGGGACGCCGGACCACCCTGCACCCCAGGAGCGGACCCCTTTGCGGAGTTCCCCAACGCAGACACCCCCTCCTCTCCGAGGGTAGGGGAATTCGCTACAGCACAGTGGAGCGACACCAACTTGGAGATGGCGCGGCAGCGCGTGGACGTCATCAACGGACAGAAGCAGAGCGGGGTGAGTGTACTTGTTTTCCCCTACTTTATGTGTAAAGCTGGGCTGTTATACCGGGTGGTTAGGGACAAGCGAGAAGAGGAAGTAGAGCAACTCCTAGTCCCAAAACAGTATGTCACTCGGGTGCTGTATCTTGCGCACACGCATCAGTTAGGCGCGCACCTCGCCGTGCAGAAAACCTATGAGCGTATACTGGCAAGATTTTACTGGCCGGGAGTTAAGAGGGCTGTTGAAGTCTTTTGCCAAAGTTGTCCTGAGTGCCAGAAGACGGCCCCGCGGCCCACATATAGAAATCCCCTAGTACCGCTGCCTATTATTGAAACTCCATTTGAGCGTCTAGCCATGGACATTGTGGGACCCCTCCCAAAATCCGCAAGAGGACACCGTTACATACTGGTGATATTAGATTATGCCACCCGTTACCCCGAGGCCATCCCGCTCCGCTCTGCCACGGCCAAAACAGTCGCACATGAACTTTTAATGCTATTTAGTAGGGTCGGAATACCGGCGGAGCTTCTTTCGGACCAGATCACATGTTTCATGGCACGCATGCTAAACGTGCTGTACAAATGGCTAAAGATCAAGCACATCCGCACCTTTATTTATCACCCCGAGACGGATGGCTTAGTAGAACGCTTTAACCAAACGTTGAAAAAAATGCTCAGAAAACTGGTCGATATAGACGGAAAAGATTGGGATCAGCTCATCCCCTATGTCCTCTTCTCTATTCGAGAGGTCCCCCAGGCGTCGACAGGGTTCTCCCCCTTTGAATTGGTGTATGGGAGGAGGCCCCGGGGACTGTTGGACATAGCAAAGGAGACGTGGGAAACGCAGCCATCCCCGCACAGAAGTGTGATAGAGCATGTTGACAGGCTACAGGAGAGAGCGCGCAAAATCTGGCCCATGGTGCGCGAACACATGGAACGCGCACAGCGGGATCAAGCGCGCATCTACAACCGGGGGGCACGCGTAAGAGAGTTCCAGGTGGGCGAGCAGGTGCTCGTCCTCGTGCCAACCAGCGAGTGCAAGTTTCTTGCCAAGTGGCAGGGGCCATACGAGGTGGAGACGCGCATCGGCCCGGTCAACTACAGAGTGAGACAGCCAGGCAGGCGAAAGCCACTTCAGATATACCACGTTAACATTCTTAAAAAGTGGCATCCGCCTAGCACTGTTCCCCCCCGTCTCTCTCTCACCACCTTCTCCCCGCCCCCCCCCTGTCCCCATAGGAGAAGACTTATCGCCGACGCAGCGGCAGGACGTACAGGAGCTGCTTAGCCAGTGCGCGGATGTGTTTTCGGAACGGCCAGGACGCACACATGTCATCGAACATGACATCGAAACCACCCCTGGTAAGGTGGTCCGTCAACGGCCGTACCGTATACCCGAGGCGCGCCGCATAGCGATCAAGGACGAGGTAAAACAAATGCTCGAACTAGGCGTGATAGAGGAATCCTACAGCCCCTGGGCCAGTCCCATAGTAATAGTGCCCAAGCCGGATGGCTCATTGCGCTTTTGCAATGACTTTCGGAAGTTGAATGAAGTGTCAACTTTTGACGCGTATCCGATGGCCCGCGCGGACGAGTTGATCGAGCGGCTAGGCCCCGCCCGGTTCGTCAGTACGCTAGACCTCACAAAAGGGTATTGGCAAGTCCCATTATCGGCACGGGCCAAGCCAAAAACCGCCTTCTCCACCCCGGAGGGCCTTTTTCAGTATACCGTCCTCCCGTTCGGTGTCCATGGAGCACCCGCCACGTTTCAGCGGCTAATGGACCGGGTCCTGAGACCCCACAGGGACTTTGCCGGAGCATACCTGGATGACATCGTGGTCCACAGCGCCACCTGGCGGTCACACCTACAACACCTAGAGGCAGTGCTCGGGGCGCTGCGCAAGGCCGGGCTGGTAGCCAACGCCAAGAAATGCCGCATCGGCCTGACGGAGACGGACTACCTAGGCTTCACGGTGGGACGAGGCTGTGTCAAACCACAGCGGAAGAAGGTGGAAAGGCTGAGGGATTGGCCCCGACCGATCACCAAGAAGCAGGTGAAATCATTTATGGGGCTCATAGCCTACTACCAAAAATGTATTAAAGACTTTGCCACTCTTGCAGCGCCACTGTATGACCTGACCAAGAAGAGCCTGCCCCACCACGTAGGGTGGACCCCCGAGGCGGAGGAGGCTTTCCACACACTGAAAGCGGCTATATGTGAGGAACCGGTACTCATTGCCCCGAATTTCAGCCAACCTTTCGTCCTTCACACCGACGCCTCGGGAACGGGGGTAGGAGCCGTGCTCTCGCAGGTCATAAACGGAGAGGAACACCCGGTAACGTATGTCAGTCGAAAACTACTCAAGCACGAGCGCAACTATGCCACGGTGGAGAAGGAATGTCTCGCCATCAAATGGGCTATTCATCACCTTCGATACTACCTCTGGGGGAGGCAGTTCACCGTCATCACGGATCACGCCCCCCTGAAGTGGATGTCCCGCAACAAGGACAGGAATGACCGCGTCACCAGATGGTTCCTAGAGCTGCAGAACTATAAGTTCGACGTACAACACCGACCCGGGAAGGACATAGCGCACACAGACGCGCTCTCCAGGAGGTATGAAGAGGAGACTGAAGCTTCCGGAGCTACCGGCAAGCTTGGAGGGAGGATGTGTGGCATGTCGCTAGGCAACAGGCCGCCAGGTAAGCGTGGGACCCGAGAGAGCCAGTGGGAAGGAGGCAGAGAGCAGCTGAGAAGGCCCCGCCTACCACTCGGCCAGCTGGTAGACGGCCGCTACGTCCCCGCCTACATATTGTCTCAAGTTCATGAGTACTACGAATCAAGACCACCTGCGGAGCCAGACAGACAGACAATATGTAGGCGATGCTGCCTCTGCCCTCACTTCCCACATGACGCTCGGAGAGACAGGTCGGGCCATGCTCTGGCGGTAAGCGACTCACACACACACACGCACACACACACAACCAGCGATATGTATATGTGAAGATTGAGGCAAGCATTAACCCAACCCTCTCTTTCCCACATAGGCAACACGCTCCTGTCATTAACCCAGATTCACGCAACTGGCGAGGTTGAGACGGGGAAGGGAAAACCCCCGTCAATGTGCCTCGCCAAGAGGAATATTATCGCAATATCATACAGATACAGAGGACCTGGTTAGGGAAAGAGCCGGCCAGCGCCACCCCTATAGGGAAAGAGGGGAAAGCCTGGAGCTCCCACCAGTGACTGTTTTGTTGTTTCTGATCATATGATTTATCTTTGTCAAGCCCAACCCCACGGGTCTGTTTACAAATAAAGACGCCTGTCGGCGAGATTCTGTAGTAATCTGTACCAGTGAGTGTCTCAGTTCTGTTCAGTTCCCACACCTCAAAGAGCAAGCCCTTGTTTGCCAAGATATATCAACATTTCAACAACTGTGCTGGCATATTCCCTGTTGCACTTAACAGTTTCCCTGTGCGAGTTGCTTAACTGTGCAGCAACAGAACCCGTGGCTTTGGATTTTAAATATGATTGCCATTGATCCATACAGTGCCGATGTGAAACACATTCAGTGTGTTTCTGTAACTTGAACGAAATGTTTTTCCAATCACACACACCAGTGCTCACAAAAGCAGTATCGTTATACCCACTGGTGGACTGAAAATGTCGGCACAGGAAACAAAACACAGCATCTGCATTTGTGCAGTATTCTAAAAAACTGTACCTTTTAAAATGGTCTGCAGAAAATGAACGTCTCTGTTTCCCGAACAATGATTTTGGGTATTCAGGCAGGACTGGCTGAGATGGGCCACTGTCTTTGTCTCCCAATGCCGAGTCAGTGTGCTGGCCCGTGCCGCCGCTGGCTCTGTGGTGATTACCGCCCTCGGCGCTACCAGCGGCAGTGCCTTCCCCGCCTCCCCGTTCATTGCTTCTCACATGCGGGCGCCTTGGACAGGTAGACGGCCCTGCCACTGGCTCTGCTGACTCGCCCTCCCTACTGCCATCTCCACTGGCGCTGACTATGGTGTTATTATGCCCAGCCGGGCTTGCTGTTGCTGCAGCAGCTGCATTGCTGACAGCCTCTCTAGGATTCTTTTCTTTTCTTGAAAAAAAGGACCGTATATCCATATTTTATTTAGATTTTTGCGTGTTTGGAAATCATGAATGACGTACGATGTCAACAACTGTCTGATATTTCCTGCTTCCGTTTTCAAGCGGATGTTAACAGACGTCCCAAGTAGCCAATCACACACTGAAGCATGACGCTTTGCGCCCAGATCAGAATGTGATTGGCCACTTGGGATGTGTGTTTTTTTTAGTTTTTTTTTAGCCTACCCATAGTGAAATCTGAGTCACCTCGGCTCGCGCTTATAGCGTCCCTGATCGTCAGGGACAACAGGGAGCTGTAATATAATGTTGCACGCTGATTGTGCACATAATTATATAGATTTTGAAAAATACCCAGCATAATATTTGGGAAGGCTAAGCCTTCCCTAGCCTTATGCACCCGCCGCCTATGAGTGTTATGTTGCATGGCTGTGTTGTTGAACACGTAGGCAGCTTAAAGGGATTGTGACATCAAAAAAATGTTTGTGATGTCACAGCCTGCAAATAAATGTATGTCAATGGAATTTTCCAGCAGATGTCACAGGTATATATACGCTCCTGTATCAGTTATGGTGGTACGGCCAATTACACACATACCGGTATATATATTATATTGAAATTGTATTTAAAGGATAGCCCCTTGATATGCCTCACATATATATATATTATATTGAAATTGTATTTAAAGGATAGCCCCTTGATATGCCTCATCTCGTTTTAGAGGGGGTCCTCGGGCACAACACAATGAATACAACACATAGACAAAACAGTAGGCCTACATGTCAACACACAACGATACACTTACAACATACAGAGGCTCTCCAATCATACAGTACATACTGTATATTTGTGTGGGTCCTAAGCTTTGAGAAATGTTTGAGAACGACGGACTGACATTATAAAAACATAGGGTTTTTCGGGGAAAACTATCAGGATTCAGAAGAATTTGTAGAATCTGTCCTCAGGGGTCTAAATGGGATATCCCATTTTGGGCGGGAACCCCTTTTGGTGTTAGCATTATGTTATGCTTTAGGTATTTAAAAATAGCAGATCTACAAGCTCAAAAAATAGCAGATCTACAAGCTCATAGCGCGACACTCGAGCTTGTAGGTCTGCTATTTTTGAAAAATCGAAGAACGACTGACATAGAAACATAGCTTTTTCAGAAAACTGTCAGGATGTAGAAGACATTTTTAGAATCTGATCTCAGGTCAGAATGGTATATATATAAGGAAAAAGGTAGACACTGGACAAGAGAGAGAGAGAGAGAGAGAGAGGGAGGGAGAGAGAGAGAGAGAGAGAGAGAGAGATCTGGTGGAGAGATCAGAGAGCCGTATAGGGAGTGGAGGAGTACATGTGTTGCTGTAGTGCAGTGGTTATGCCATGCAGGGACCCTCATAAGAGAAGATTTGTACGGCTCTAGCAGTGATTCTCAACCCGTTTAATTACAAGGACCCCCCAGTTTGACATGCATTAGTCTACGGACCCCCCGTTTAATGGAATTTCTATCTCTGAGACCCCAATTAATATTCTAAAATCAAAGTTAATTTAACTCTGAGAGTGTGTACAAACGCTCTCAGAGTTTCAGACCCATAAGGGTCCATTTGGTTCCTATAGCTATGACTTAGCTGGGGACCCCCTGGAACTCCTTGAAGGACCCCTGGGGGTCCCCGGACCGCACTTTGGGAACCACTGGTGCACAGCCAATGGAGAGACACGGTGTATACACTGCACCAACAATCCATTTAACTCCATTTAACTATAAATGGGACTCTGGTTACATCCGTATACACTCATTATACACAATTAACAGAGACGTTAAAATAATGATAAAATATGCAGAGCCACAGAAATTCCGCATTTGGCAAAGAGAGGCCAATTCTCTGCTGTGAAATGGTCGTCATGTGTGTTATAGCAGTGCGTTATAGTGTGCGTTATAGCAGTGCATTGACAAACCAGAGCATTACTCCCACCACAGGACTCAATCGGGGCATCAATTAATAACAGTTGCAACCACTATATTAATGGAAAGAATTTCATGCAGCTTAAGTTAAAAAAAAACCTGAACTATCCCTTTAAGGAGATCTGCTTTCAGGGTTATAGTAATAGGTTATGGGTCCAATATATTTGTAAATATATCAGGACAACCTCAAACAGCACCAAACTTTACATTTGATATGTTTGTATGTTAATAACTCCTCCATATTGTTTACGTTTATTTAATTGCTGTATTGCGTGTCACACAAATGGTAAAAAATCACACCTGTGTGAACCGAGTGGTGCAACTCCCCTCTCTCTCTCTCTCTCTCTCTCTCTCTCTCTGCTCCGTCAGATTAGCTTTATTATGGATATCAATCCGCGTCGCTGAGAACTATTTTTTCATTATTATTTTGGCTCGGCCTTTCCTTCTTTAGCGAACCTAGACCGGGTTGCACAACAGCGGTCCCGTCCACCTCCCATTATACAGGCAAACTAAAAGCGGAATAAAAACGAAGCTCTCAGTGGTTTGGTCAATTAGCGCGATGTTCGGAGGTCTTTGCTGATTATCCGGTGGTCTAGATGGAAACATTGGTGCTTTCTAGAGCAAGGATGGCTTTATTTTAGCTCGCTAGCATTGACGCTATTTATTTAGCACAAGATGGACGCCCACAACCTCTGTTTCTGTGCTGCGTGCGCAGCCTCTAAATTGCCCCCACAGACCGTGGCAGTCAGAAGTTGGATTTGCGTCCAGC
>NC_137863.1:46949181-47214181 GCF_963924005.1 Protomyctophum bolini
GCTGCGGAGATTTTAATACCGAGACGACGTAAATGACAGTTATGAGCTTATGACACAAGCACTGTAGGATATATTACCAAAAAAAACGGAGGTTGAGGTGGGAGGAGGACAGGTGGGTCTAAAACCGGACGTCTGGCCAGCCTACGAGTCCACGACAGTAACGAAAAGTGCTGTGCTGCTGCTGATCTGACACCGGTTTGACATGTTCTAGTCCGCGACTCCGCTAGTGCGTTGCCAGCGCACCATTACTGTTCATGTTCAACTCATCTCCGTTGTGTGCATTATTCTCCAAGTCCAAAGCAACACTGCTGAAAGCAGCCACATGACGCAATTAAGTAACGAGTAACTCAAGCGCTGCAGCGACCAGTAACTGTAGTGTGATTATCAAATTTGGAGGAGTAGTGTCGTTATATTACTCGCTACCGACCAAAGTAGTGTCGTTACAGTAACGAGATTTTCCGTTACTCGTTACACCCAACTCTGGTGAGGACCTATTATATGAAGATAGGTTGAAAAGTGGTGAAGTGGTCCTTTAATGGTACTCTAATATAGGGGACATGGAGATTAAAAGGAACCATGTAATAACCATGGAGTAATTTCCATACATGATTCCTGTAAATCTGAATGGTATTACATTTGATTAATAATGTACGGAAACATGCTTTAACCCATTTAAGACCTGAGACCGATTCCAAAAACACCTTCTAAAAACTTAACCTAAGGTTTCTGAAAACATGTATACCAACAACTAATGAGACAACAGAGGTATAGCATCCGGATTGAAAGATATAACATAGAGTGTTCAAGTAGATATAAGTGTCCAGAACTACCAGAAAAAGGCTCTGGCCGTGGCCCAAATGAGCTAATTGATTGCCATGGCAACCCCAGCCTTGATTTGGCTAATTCCCCACACCTGCCATTTGATTACTTAGTCAGTCTACTTTCAAGAGTTAGTTTGTACTCTTCAGACATTCTCCACATACGTTAAAAGGACTTTCCACAACTCCGTGTTTTCTTCTGTGTTGCTTATCAATGTGCGCGCTGTATAATTTTATTGAGTCGTATAAAGAGCAAGTACATTTCTGAACATTTCAAAAATGATGATCGGGAGACAATCATTGACAACCAAATCTTGCACCAGAAACGATGCCTGGCGCTGTTTAGATCACAGTAAATGTACTTTGTGTGCAGTTTGTGCACATCGAAAAACGAGTCTTCTTTTATAGGCTGAGACTATTATATGACAAATCATCAATCACAATCATTAATGAATGGTGTTTGTTCATAAGCTGGTCAGAGCCGGCGGCTCTCATTGACTGCAAGTGCTTCATATGCGCTGCACGCTTCTGCCTTGGCATCCATTTGTTCATCATTTTTCTTGGTTTACATTTTGTGGGAACACTGTTCATGTGGCGTATGAATGCTCAAAACTCAGAACGTTGAGAGACATCGATGTGTCCGATGTGTCAGTCGTCTTATGTTACTAAACATTGGTAAAAGGACAATTAAATAAACTAAATAAACATATTTTATTATTCAAGCTGTTGTTCTGACAGCTGCATAATTGATTTATGTTAATTTGTACTATGACTAGACTGCTACACTGGCGACATGTTTTTATTTTAATAAATAGGAACTGCATAGTGCATATTGAAATTAATGTATTATTGTTATTATTATTATTATTATCATTATTAGTAGTAGTAGTATTGGTGGTAGTAGTAGTACAGTAAATGTAAGTGCAACACGGTGTTGTTTATATACAGTTTGGCATTGTCTGCATCTTCAATAAAACAATATTCTACTGAACATCGTGCCAGGTGCTGTGATGACGCTGCACAAAGGTTGACCTGCAATTACACTGGTCCATGACAGCTGAGCTAACTGAGTCTAAAACTAAATTCACAGCCAAATGTAAATGCTTGGAAGCTAGACAACGAGTGCCGAGTTATTAGGAAATTACATTGATGCGCAGGGTTTTGAGATGGCGTGAAAATATGTGATCTGCAGGGGAATGTTAATAGGCTATGCAGAAGTCTGTGGAGAGACGTAGAAATATGAAGATTTTGAGAGTTTCTCTCCTTCTAATTAGTCTGTCATTTGTATGGAAATTCTGTGGCACATGTACGGTAAGTGTAATCTAATACTGAATATCGAATGTATTTTCTGTCTTCAGTACTTTCATCACTTTGTATGACTTGCATTTTATTAAATATTTTCACAATTTTACAAGTTATGGACCATAGTGCAGTGATAGAGAAAGGTGCACTTGCAAATAACTGGCTTGATCAGCAATATCACATTATTCACAAACAATTATAAATAATGCAGAAAATAGCAACAGATAAACTAGACGGACAACACACAACATGAAGCCCTAAAGCCCCTCAGAACAGTCTAAAAAAACAGCAGCAAAAGTACTCATCATTTCCCACTTCCGCACCTACAGTACCTGAGGCCAAATTGGAAGGCACATTGGGAATATTATTAGCATATTTATATGTTTGGCCTCCGGGGCTGCTGAAATCCCTGATAAACTTTGTTGCATGTCGCATGCAAAAATATTGCAGATCTACAAGCTCACAATCGCAACATATTGTGAGTTCGTAGATCGGTTATACTTTCGTCACACTTCACTGGTACACAACAAATCATAAATCAGGCTTGAGGTGATTTCTGCCGAACACGCGTTGCATGCTGCTTCTACATATACAAGCATGCAGATGAAGATGTAAAAGGCATTATAAATGCAAAGCCACACTGGCATCGGTTGTGTGAATAGCGTGACTGCAGTTGTGACGAGCACATTTACATTCGACAGCTGCGGATGCTGTGACATGTTTAGCTCCACCTAACCGATTCTGAGGTGTGAATAATAGTTTGAAGCTGAGGAAACATAATTATAAACTCTGTTAGCAGCAGCAGTACTCCACGTAATACTTCCATCGAAGTATTATGCCATTCTTCTAATCTTCCCCAATAAGCTTTTCTAATCTAATGTCTTGCATACCTTTCCACCAGATCCTTCGGCCCCCCCATCCCCATTCTCTGAATCGAGACACTAAAGTATGACGGAGAGATTTAATGACCGCATTTACATACGTGTGGGCCATATTGATCCAGTGAGAGCCCCGTGCAGTCAGCAGATTCTGAATCACTGCCATCAACATTAATGTTAGAACATGCCAGCTTCACAGACAGCCTGGCAATAGCGCCACAAACAACTCTCATACAACACTTAACTTTTAGTGTCTGCACCTACACCGCATGCATGCTCAACACATTTAGCTGCTGTGCTGTATCAGTGAATATGATTGGTTCATTCATGCATAAAGACAGACAGTGATGGAAAAAAGTGCTTAAAGGACCACTTCAACACTTTTCAACTTATCTTCATATAATAGGTCCTCACTAATCATCATGATAAAATGCCCCAAATTTGTTCTACTCAGTCTGTGTCTCATATAGCGGGCTGTGGGCAGTTCAGAAACCCGTCCACCAGTGACATCATCGTTAGGCCGAATTTATTTTTAAACAATATATCAAATATTTACAAAGATTTTTATTATCGCGAGAACGATGGCTTCCATTATCGCATTGCAACTTTCAGGACTAGAACGCCTTGCAGTTTCTATTAGCTTGTATTCCCCATCGATGATGTCACTGGTGGACGGGTTTCTGAACTGCCCACAGCCCTCCTATGAGACAAAAAAAATGTGCCATTATATCATGATTAGTAGTGAGAAGTTCTCACTACTAATCATGATATAATGCACATACTACTTACTTACATTATAAATAATAGGTTCTTACTGAGAATATATCTGAAAATATATGTAAGTGAGTAGAAGTCCGGAATTCAAAATTGATTACAAAAGTATTGGCATCATAATGAACTTAAAGTACCAAAAGTAAAAGTACTCATTGTGCACAATGTCCTGTTTCAATGTTATCAAATGTATAATAATCTTTTGAAATGAGCAGATCTACAAGCTCACAATTCAATCTACAGATCTACAAGCTCACAATTCGTCGCATCGCGACAAATGGCCAAAATGTATATACAGTAGGGCTGAAGTGTATGTTCTGTAATAATAATCAAAATCAATAACTACTACTAGTAACTAAAGCTTTCACATAAATGTAGTGGAGTAAAAGTGCAATATTTGGATCTGAGATGTAGTGGAATAAAAGTATTGGAAATGGTAAATACTCAAGTAAAGTGCAAGTAAATGTATTTAGTTACCACCACATGATTTACATACAGCGCGTGTGTGTGTGTGTGTGTGTGTGTGTGTGTGTGTGTGTGTGTGTGTGTGTGTGTGTGTGTGTGCGCCCGCACATGCTTTCATGCGCACATGCAGTGCCAGCCTGTGCTTGCGCACAATGTATAATTGGCCTAATAAGGACTTATTTAGGACCTAGTTAACCGAGTTAATCATAATTAATAACAGTATGTGACTCTTATTGTGTTGTTGTTTGGGTTAGATTTCTTTAAACCTGGTGCAGGTGAAAGTAAAACTACAATAGGTTTTACTGTCTCGTCATGTTGTGTCTATCTGTCAACTCACTCGCTGTGCATCTGCATTCAGCACGCTCTGATAGACATGTCAAAAAATTATCCTCTCCACCAGCAGGGGGTGCTGGAGCACCATCCGCGCCCCCCTTCCAGCGCTGATGGTGCACATGTGGCGCATGTGTTGCATATTTGCATTGCAATCAGCTGCAGCTGTTTATGTCGTGCTCAGACGGACATAGCCCATGACGGACATAGCCCATGACGGACATAGCCCATATCATGCTTGCACTAACATGAGCTCAAGTGTTCTTTCTCACTGTCCTCCCTCTTCACCAAATGTAGCCTGATTCAGACTTCATAGTATGATGGTGCCAAAACTAGACAATCTACAAGCTCACAACACATCGCACCCTCAACGTGCTAGAGCTTGCAGACGGGCAATTTCCATTTTCAACGGAGCATAAATTATAGGCAAATGTCACACACGTGTATAATGTCCATGCCTCTTGGGGACACCCTGTTTATTCAGTGAGGCACTGCAGGTACCACACATTCTTTTCTCTCTCTTCGGGTCGATCTATCAGGGTGCCCCGCGGCTCGTGTCAGTCTGTCTCCTGAACGGCCATGTTGTAGAATGAGTGATGGTCGTCGGAGGCGCGCTGAGAGGGATGTGCTGCCAACTGTCGGGCGTAACCAGTAATCACAGGTGTCAATCAGAGCTGCGCATGGCACTGACCTTGTGTCACACAAATGGCTCCAACTGCGGTAACACCGCATTCGGTGCGGCAGAGTTTTCTCCATTTATGCCAAGCAATTCCCCTGCACTCATTCTCGTGGGGCTGGGATTAAAACGCTTGCTTAACCCATTCTGACCTGAGATCAGATTCATACGAGGTTTCCACTGGACACACACTGGTCTGATTAACCCATTCTGACCTGAGATCAGATTCTAAAAATGTCAGTCGTTCTTCAATTTTTCAAAAAAGCAGACCTACAAGCTCATAGCGCGCCACTCGGTGGCGCGCTATGAGCTTGTAGATCTGCTATTTTTCAATAGCTAAAGCATAACATGATGCTGACACCAACATGGGTTCCCGTTCAGAATGGGTTAAACTAGAGGAACTTGCATGGAAGTCATGCCGTGAGAATGCAAAAGAGTCCCAAAGAATTTGAATAATTTGACTTACTTAAAAAACCATTGCTTCTCTTAATGTGACTTTGGTGGGGGTTCCCAGCAAAAGTATAGTTATTGTAGCGTCACAATCATTTCTATGTCGGCCATTCAAACGGGTCACTGGCAGACAAAACATTTTCAGATGGGCGTCCGTGGCTGTAGACACGATTCCCTATATCGTCTCTGGTAGGTTTGTAGGTGGGAGTCTGTATAGGCTTGAGCCCGCGGTATGGATGTGGGTACCACTTTTTATTATGTATTATTGTTACTTGCGCAAGCAGAGCGCGCAAGTAATCATTTCGCTTGGTCTCTTCGAAGTGAAGCCAAGTTTTCTTCAACCGTAAGTCTGTGCCTGGTTTGCTGGGACCAGTTACAACATTACGTCATCCTTGAGAGAGTAAATGGTGTGTATATGACATAATGTTACAAGTTACAAGTTACAAGTTACAACATTACGTCATATACACACCATGTACTCTCTCAAGGATGACGTAATGTTGTAACTGGTCCCAGCAAACCAGGCACAGACTTACGGTTGAAAAAAACTTGGCTTCACTTTTTGGAACCAAGTAACCACAGTATACTGCTAATCAAATTACAACTACATACTCTGTATGTAGTTGTAATGTGATTTGTAATTTGTAAATCTGTGCCTGGTCTGCTGGGAACAGACTACACAGATGACCATATCTCTTACGTCATCACTGAGAGCTAGTCATACATATACACACACCATGTACTCTGGTCCCAGTTCTCAACGATGACGTAATGTTGTAACTGGTCCCAGCAAACCAGGCACAGACTTACGGTTGAAAAAAACTTGGCTTCACTTTTTGGAACCAAGTAACCACGGTATACTGCTAATCAAATTACAACTACATACTCTGTATGTAGTTGTAATGTTAAATTGTAATGTTAAATTCCAAGACAAAGATGTTGGTCTTAATGCGAAGTCTAATAGTAAATATAAAAATTACCCAGAAGCAGTTCCAATATACAGACATGAAGCTATAATTTTCCATGGAGGCAGAAGAACAGGATCAACAAATAGGTTTCAATTCCCGTTGACATTAGCTTGGGGATTAACTATTCATAAGGTTCAAGGTTTAACTATACAAGAGATTGTCGTATCTATGAAGGGCTCACGTTTTAACCCGGGACAAGCCTATGTAGCATTCAGTCGAGTGAAAAGGATAAGAGATCTATATATACTTGATTTTAGTCCTAAAAAGATCAAAGTAGATAAGAATGTAGAAAGAGAAATGATACGATTACGACAATCACCTCTAGAAAATCCAAATTTACGGAAGATAACTCAATTACCATTAAAACATTCATTAAAAATTGGATTGTTGAACATCAGAGGTTATCTAACACATTTACAAGATATAAACTCAGATTCCCAACTCGAAATGTTGGATCTAATAGCTTTTACTGAAACACACTTAAAGAAAAATAATAACATTACTTTTAAATTAAAAACAATGAACACCAATTACAAAACAATCAGGAATGACAGAGAATATGATATAGGTGGGGGAGTTATGTTTGCTATAAAAGAAGATATTGCCATTGAAATAATTCAAAAAGAAATCGAGATATTAGAAAAAGTAGAACACGTATGTATACATGTAAAAAATAAAGATCTATATATCATTCTTATGTACAGATCACCTAAAACAAACCTTACGGAATTAAACACATTTCTCAAGAAAATGGTAAAGTATCTATCATCTCCGACTTCCACAATTATGATAATAGGAGATTTCAATGAAGACCATTATACTGAAAAAGATATAAATATAAAGACCTTCATGTCAAGATTAGGCTTTAAACAATTAAATACAAATCCAACTACAGATTTCGGAAGTATTTTAGATCATGTATATTTCAACAAATTTGAAAGTATTATTACAGAAATTGAAGTTAGAGACACATATTACTCTGATCATGATTTAGTATTAATATCACTATAGTACAAAATGAAATACATTTAAAACAATTGACAATTTACAATAAGTAATAAAATAATTATACTGTATAATATATTTTAATTCAGTTTATATACCTTTTTTTTCATCACATATCAATGATTCATTTTTCTGTAAAAAAGTAGTTAGGTAGCAAATAGTTACACGTAATGATTATACATTTCAAACGTTCCTTCACAGAGATACTGAGATGTGATACTTTCCAGCGGTCGAAAGTACTTGCGCGCTCTGCTTGCGCACTAGTAGGCCATTTATGGCCTACTAGTGTGCAACAAGCAAGTATGCACTCGGCAGAGTGCAGTTCTAGTTGTTATTATATTGTTATATGTATATTTATGTATTGTTAATACTTCATAGGGTGATGTGACGTCGTGGCCTGACGTCACGCCACTATAACCGTTTGCGTGACAACAGCGGCCAAACACATTTCTATTCAATTTCAATGTGGGTGTCCTTGACACCAAAAGGTTATAGAGAAGCAGTATTCGATGGCTTCAGACGTACAGTATATCAAGTATAATCAAATCCATGGTAAATCAATTTGATCTACATACACAATACAATATTATGATAATCCTCAGTGTGGCTGAGTGGGTAGAGATCAGGCCCTCTGGGAATCATATAAGATTGCTGTTTGGACACCGGTCTACAGTGTGAAAGTGAACCTGAGCAGGACGTAATAACACCTCCCCATTGTGCACCGGGCAGATGTAAAAGATTCAGTCTACCATTCATTGTCAATGGAAGCCAGCGACACAAATATGCATGTAGCTGCTCCAAAATTAACAATTAGTGGTAGACTACATCTTTGCCCAGTGTGAACGCAACACACAAACGGCCTTTAAAGATTTGTATTGTAAAATTCCAAAACGTTATATTTGAAGCCACTATTTTGAGACAAAATATCTCATCCAAACCTTGGCAACAACATATAATGGCTTATATCATAGGAAAGGTCTGGACCTCGAGCTGACTGTGGTCTGATCCAAATATGGTCACTTCCGTTGTACCAACAACCAATCATGAAAATAGAGGTGGTGGATTTTCACCCAGAAAAAAAAAACGAGCTGTCATTGGCTATCTAAATCTGTATTTTTAATGTTTATTTTGCTTTAGTTTGAAAGAAAACATGTTAAAAAAAAAAAAAAAAAAAAAGAAGTAAAATCATGATTTCACCTGCCATGTCTCGCCACGTAGTTCAATGTTGTAAATTAGTGGCATTCTCTTTAATGGTGCCTTTATAGGTCAGTCACTCGTTTATTATACATTACATAGCCTGGTGTCATTGTTATGTATGTCTTGTTTGTCATAACTATAAAACACCTAATAAAAACGAATATAATAAATAAAGAATGGTGCCTGCCTGGTGTTTAGTTTATGCTGCTCAACAGGCCTAGACTGTGGCTCCCCGTCCCCTTAATGTCTTCAACAGTGTATTTTCATATAATTCATAATGTGATTTTTCAATCTCAGCATCAAAGCCTTATAAACATATTAACATTTCAGCCGTTTATAAACCATGTGAGACGGGGTGCATGGTCCTACTTCTTTCAGAAAATGGAAGTGCAGTAATAATATGGGACATTGAGAACCAAAATGCGAGTGAAAAAAAACACAAAAGCCTCTAAAATACAAAATGTGGGTTTGGAAGATTGCGCTTTTCCTCCATTTCGCTCTCAGAATTGTGTTCTTCCACACGTTTCCGCACATCTCGTAAATAGACCACCGTGCAATAAATTGCCTCTGTGTTGTGAACAAGCCCCTCCATTTCACCCCCACCCCACTTTAATGCAATGCCCTAATATTATGTGACTAAAGAAACTCTCTTTGGGGGAGTAACTGGATTCTACCTCCCAATAATGTCTCCAAGAGGAGCAAAGGAAGAATGATGTGGTAAATATAGGATCCTACCAATGTCTGGCATCGAGTACAATTACTTGCCCCCACCCCCCCCCCCCCCCCCCCCCCTACTCCCCCCTGGCATGCACGCATGCATGTGTAAGGTTAATACAATAATAACATTTGAGGGAGTACAACAGGGCCTCCATCAGGTGCCCCGGCTGGCCAGGGGGAGGTAGTTTTAGAGACCAGGATTACGGCATGTTTTTGTGAGGGTATCTACCCTAGGGGACACGGGGAGAACATGCAAACTCCACACAGAAAGGCCCTATCGCCAACCCCCGCCTCGGGTATGGGCGCAATTATCTTGTTATATTGTAGCCTATTGTAATGTGCAATCTTACATGCCACACTAACATTTCACTGCTTGTACCTTGCAGAGTAATTGGCAAATAAAACCCTGAATCTCGAAAGAAAATCACATGTTAGATCACATAGCGTGAGCGTGCACTTGGTTGATGCCCAGGTCTAGAGTTCTTCTTTATCCTTATTTAACAAACCTGTCCGTGTACGCACTTTGTTGCAGTTGTCACACTTGTTTAGGTAAATGCAAAAAGGCTGATGGAACTATACTGCAGATACATTCAGCTGGCATGCAGGGTTCCTTTGGAAGGAGTTCATATACAGTCTAGGAGAGGATATGATCAAATCAGCACAGATTATCAGGCAGTGCAGTACTTTACAGGCCCTGCCGGAGGACTGTGATCTAGCTGTGGGCTACACAGCGAGACGCGGTTGATATCTGAACGTCTTCCCTCCCCACACACGCTCCAGAAGATGAACAGCACAGATAGCAGCCAGTGTGCTTCAGATGTCTGTCAAATGACTGAGATAACTGTGGCCTGCCTGGAGCCTGAGGGATGTGTTGGGACTGAGTGGGAGTCTTATAGGCAGCATCACGTTGATGCTTATATATATATATGGATTTTTATTTATTTTTATCCCATGATTTTGTAACCCATTTTTCACCCCTGTGTCAATTATCTAATGTGATCCGGGGCTCTACACACCCTCCGCCAACCTAGTCCCCATATATGGGGGACAAGGGGAGAGCAACGGAATTGAACTCATGTGCTTCCTTCATGCCAGAGTGTCCAAGTTGCTCCTTTACACCTGACAGGGGGGGGGTTTCCCTGGTTGGACGTAGCGCGTGGAAGGAACACGTTATTCCAACCAGTTCCTTTCCCCTCCATCAGGCTGGCCAGGGGGAGGCAGTTTAGAGACCAGGACTACTGCATGTTTTTTGTGAGGGTATACCTACCCTAGGGGACACAGGGAGAACATGCAAACTCCACACAGAAAGGCCCTTTCGCCAACCCCGCCTTCGGGTATGGGCACTGATGACGCAGAGGAGGAAACACGCCGGCAGCGCCCACAGGGTCCCGAGCGAGAATCGAACCCAGGACCTTCTAGCTGTGAGGCGACAGCACTACCAAACCAACTGTGCCACCGTGCCCCATAGGATGGATTTCTTGTGCACACTGAATGTGCACAAGAAATTTGGCACTGGTCCAATGGTTTGCGAGAGTACCTGTGTCCACACAGACACACAAAAACATAATTATGTACAAGCCCACTTCCATTTTCAGATCCCGGTTTTATCCTACCAGGAGAGAGATTTAATACCGCATACAAGGTAAACAGGTGGGATTGGAAGTGATGAAACTAGAAGATGAGCAGACATGTTCACTGTAAATTGAAGCTGATGAATTGGTTCTCTCTACTGATTGGATTAAATTGGCAACTCACATTCACAAAGTACATCTGGAGAGACAGTGATAACCCTGATATTAAACAGACCTTCTAGAGTAATGACTACTATCAGAATTTAGAGATTTTAACAAAGAAATACAAAAAAAAAGGTACCAAAAAACATAATTTACATGCTACAGCACCTTTTAAATGCAGAGAACAAATGTCACATAATGCAAATGTAGTGTGAGTGACAAAGAACCCATTTTCCTTTGTATTGCTCTTGTGTCGACATACCCTGCTGGTGATAGGCTGCAAGTGACTATTTTCTGTTTTGATTGTATTGCTGTATTGTTGTATTGTTCTTTCTGCTTTGGCAATGTAAACGTATGTTTTCTCATGCCAATAAAGCCCTTTGAATTGAATTGAATTGAATTGACTATAGAACTGTCCATGGTGCTGATCAGGGATCAGAATCAGATGCTGTTGCTGCAGCGTGGCGGTGGAGCTGTCCATGGTGCTGATCTGACCTGTGGCCATTATACTGTACACATGCATCCAGGGTTTTTTGAGTGGTGCAACCACTCCCTTACGGAGCTATGTGTGTGGATGGCTGGCTGGCTGCCTGGCTGGGTGCCTGGCTGGCTGGCTGGGTGCCTGGGTGGGTCTGAGCACGAAAATAGCTTGGTTGTTTTGCACCACCATGTGCACAACCTAACACACACACACACACACACACACACACACACACACACACACACACACACACACACAACACACACACACACACACACACACACACACACACACACGTTCATATTTATATATATGATGATTTTGGGTGCATGTGCCAGTACAGTACAGTGACAGTACAGTGGGGCAGAGGTTCTCAACCTTTTTGGCCGGGGACCCCCGGAAATGCCTCGTGACCCCCTCCCCACCACCAATACAAACTAAACTAAAAGAATAACCTTAATAATAGATAAATAAATAAATAAATAATACTGAAACCAGATATAATCATTAAGGCAAGTGTATGCATGCATTATGTGTACTATGTAAACTCTTCATTTCCATTTGTTCAGCCATTCAGTTGCAAAGAAAAGTTTTTTTATTTTATTTTATTTTTTATAATTTGGGGAACCCCCAAAATAATTTGGCGACCCCCCCCCCCGCGACCTACAGGTTGAGAACCCCTGCAGTAGAGGGACCCCCACACGGTAACTCTGTAATTTCTCAACAGAGAAATTACAGAGTGTCATTTCTTCTGACGTGGGGCGTCAGACCCTCACATGGTAACTCTCTCATTTCTCTACCGTTTCGGACGTGGGGTGGCCTGCCTGTGGCCCTGTGGGTCTTCTTCTGGGGACCCCCCGGGGACCCTCACAAGGAGTTGCATCACTCACTTAGTCACTTCACACAGGTGTGTTTTTTTTTTACTTTGAGCGTATGGCATGCTATTTTTACACTGTAACATGTAACAGGTTCACACTCTTAACAGTCCGTGGTAGTGTTGTTATTTGCTCTGGCTTGGGGGGAAAGCAAGCGTGGATAACATGGAAACAAACATGGGATTGCTTTAGAGCAGCAGATGCTTGTAGCAGGGGAGCATCAAGTCACTTAGCAGGAAATAGATCAGACAGGTACTGCAGGTGGACCTAATAAACAGCATCTGATAGTAGACAGCTGTACAGTCTGGAGTGCTGCCTATCTTCATATAGTCATTATTACCTACAGCACTGAGTGCAGTGCTACAGTTGTATAGCTTGTATCATCACACTGGCCTGCATGCTGGCCTCTCTCTCTCTCACAACCATCCCTCACCCTCTCTCTGTCTCTTCCCCTCTCTGCCCAGTATTGATCCGGGGGTTGCTGTATATGTCTTGGAGTATACTATAGTCTGGGTATATTTATGTTTGTAGGAACTGGTCTCGGGGCTCCCATTACGGGTGTGAGCGATTGGCACGGCTGCAGTTTCAACACCTCGCTGCTGCTGCTGCTGCTGCCCAGCGCCAAAATGTAAAAAATCAAGAGCCACACATCCTTAGTCAGCACTTCCTCTCCCTAGAGCATGGCTATGTGAAATGACCAGGGACAGCAAATATATACTGTGCAGGAGAGGACGAACTCCAGGGATGTATACATTTAAAAAATAATAAGGAATAAGGAATAATAAGGAATAAGGAAAGGTACAGATGAAAAACGTTACTTTATTGGCAAACCCCCCCCCCCCCCAAAAAAAAATCACACCCGTGTGAAGTGAGGAATGCTCTAATACATTTTCACCTTATACCAACCTTGAAACATACAGTTATGTCACCAATAATGGTTGTCCCTTATTCGCCAAAGGTAAACCTTATACCGACAGCCGATTTGCCACATTATGACGTAAATTTGCCATTCATTGAATGGCATTTAAAGTTTGTGTTAAGACAGAATATACACTATAGTTGTTTATAGGAGGGGATAGCGCCCCTCAAAATCACACCTGTGTGAAGTGAGGGGCGCTCTTATCATCGTACAATCATCATACATCATCTCATTCCGGCCAATCACAATTTGCGTCCTCCCCTTCGTCCTCAGGATTCCAATTCAAACACAGCAAAAGAAATGTCAGGATTTCAATTCAAATATATAGCACGAATATAGCTGATCGCCTATTTTTTGCTACGACAGAAATAAGCAATGGTGCCCTCTGAGTGTGGACTTATATTGGCCCTCTCCATCTTCAAAGTTGTCCACACCTGACCTGCATTAGAGTGATGTGACGATAATAGGCTACAGGCTACAGCTCGTAGTGATAATCACAACATGTGATGTCCCATCACTACCGATTCCTCCATGATGGCTTACTTGGGCATGTGACGGATTTAACTTGTCTCCGTTGTTGAGAAGCACCCAGGTGCTGTTTAGAAAATCCTGCACTCTGATTAAAATGTTACCCGCCCGCTCTTCGTTGCCTTCTGCCCGTCACTCCCCATATTTCAGAAGCCGTTGATGGCTGATGTTTTGCTGTGTGCATTTTTGGTTTCTTCCTGAAAGCTGAAAGCCTTTGAGTCAAAAGGCCCAATCTGCAGGTCTTTTTTCCGACAGCATATTGATCCGAAACCTCAATCTTATAACCTAACCCTAACCGCAAGCACGGGAGCAGCGCATGTCGGACCATCGCTTTTTCGCATCGCAGCGAATGTCCCCCCGCTGCGGATCGGATCGTTGCCCCGTCGGCTAGAAAAGGCCGCCTCCCAATCGAAATACACCACTTTAGTGACATCATCATAACCCTAAACCTCCCCTAACCCCTCCCCCAATAGCAACAACAGTGCTGTGGGCGAGACAGCGAGATAGAGAAATTCAGGTGGGTGGTGCTAAAGTGAAAACCATGGGTGTACTTTTAATCAGAGCCATCTAATAGAAGAGTTGTGATATTGAGGGGGCAGAAAACAGCCCGGTCACGTGGTTCATGTACTCGTGTGAGCCCATAGACTCCAATGCATTCCGTAAACTTCCGGTTGTTGACAAACCAATAGAAGTCTATGTAGAAGAGCCGCCATCCGACTGGCCCTCGACTGAAGTGAACAGAGTTTGCGTAACTCTGTCTTACTCTAGTCTATGGCTCTGTACTCTATGGCTCTGCCAAATAAAAACATAATTTTAACACGTTCTGTAATCTTCCTCCTAGTATAATCATAATTATAGTAGGCTACCACGATGATCATGTTTTAGGGGGATAACAAAAATCACAGCACTCCATCTTTAACATTGTTGCCGGAGCATCTGTTTCCAGCTTGGCCAGAAAATATAAGTCTCTTTCTCTTGTTTATTTTCTTTTTTTTATGCTAAGAATTACAATTTAGGCATTTAGCAAATTAGCAGACGTTTAATCCAGAGCGATTTACAAGAACAACACACGTAATACATCAAATGCACTTAATTGTCAAGTCTGTGAAAAAGACAGCCTACAACCATGACAGAAACTATAGTTTCTGTCATGGTTGTAGGCTGTCTTTTTGTGTGTGTGTGTGTGTGTGTGTGTGTGTGTGTGTGTGTGCGTGTGTGTGCGTGCGTGTGCGTGTACTTATAAGTACACACACACGTGTAACGATTGTGCGTGTACTTATAAGTACACGCACACACACACACACACACACACACACACACACACACACACAAATAGTAATGAAATATATGAACTCTCTCTCTCTCTCTCTCTCTCTCGTCGTCCGCCTCCCTCTCTCCATGGCCACCAGAGGCTTACCGCACCGTGTACGAGTATATTCTAAGAAGCGGTAGCCTACTCATGCTGTTCATGTCCTCGGCGCTAGCTCCTCTGTGCTGTAGTCTTTATAGTGGATCGAGACTCCAAACGTGCAGCGTGCCGTAGTGGTGCTGCTGGTGGCACCGTGGCAGTCAGACTCAGGACGCACAGCGCGTCTGAACGGATCCTCCGCCGCAGAGAGGATCGTCACCATAATTCAATTTTTTTTGGGGAGAACGCAAGACGGATATTGTCAAGATATCATTCCTCTCCAACTTCTCGTCACACTGACATTTGTTTTGGGCACCCGGTTAAAGGTAAGACTTTTTTTTTGTTATTTTTCTTTTATCTGTAGTGTAATGTGAAAGTTCCCTGTAGCTTATTTTTCTAGCATTACCCGCCTCGTTGTAAACGACAAATTCACTCTTTAATGTGGGTTACTTTTGTTTATTTATGCATTAATAATAATTACACTGCACGGTGATTCAAAATTAAACGTTCATTAACGTTATTGAGGGGGGGAAATACTAGACGGCGAAAAACATGCCTTACATTTATTTGTCTAGTTTACAGTGAGATATGGTTTACGCACGTGTAGCCTATTAAACACGATTCCACCAAGCCTATATATTCTACACTCATATTTTAGTGTTTTTACAGTATTTGGGTTGCTTTCATATCTTCCATCAGGACGACTGCAAAGGCTATTTTGATTTACGGACACAATTGCCAATCGCCGAGACTTTGGAAATATTATATAACTTTAAAAAATATTAGACCACATTAGATAAGCTACCATCTCATAAATAACAACGAATAGCGTCTCATATCGCATTTGCAACCACCATCTTTTGACTTGCACCAGAACAATGTCTTTCGGAGGATCGCAGCCACTTGATGCGCCGAGTGCTTTTGGGGAAGTTGGATGCCTGCCAGGCTGCCACTGTGCACTGTATAAATCATATGGAATAGCTGCATACATTCACTTCATTCCAGCCTATTAAATGTGCTCATAAAGCATTAGGCTAGTCCGCGCGGGGACAGATTGGACGGAGTTGCGTATTCATAGTAAAACATCCATGGATCAAGACAATCGCAGCTATATTTTCCTTCGATATGAAAGTAAATGTCAGACTCGATAAAATACATATAGCCTATGACATGTCTTGACTCTTGAGACAATTAAGGCTAGGGAAACATATACTAAGTCTAGTAGCCATTGTTCACATGACGCTATACTTTGACATGATTATGACAGTCATGTGTCAGGGCTATAGCGCCGTAGCAAGCTAAACAGATTATGCTTTCCTTTATAGCCTACTTTGTTGTTGAAATTGTGGGGGAAATTATACACACACACACACACACACACACACACACACACACACACACACACACACACACACACACACACACACACACACACACACACACACATTTACTACACCACTGTGTAAGATGAAGTCATCTGCTTGTAGGTTTCCCTTTAATGGAGTTACTTTGGGCATACCGTGTTGGCATACTCTGTTCTTTCATAATACATGCAGCGTCTGACATGGCAAAGGTCTGGAACACTGCACAGGCGCTCATCAAACTGTAGAATGTACAGTATATGATGATATACAGTGTAGATAGAGACATCCTCGCGGTGCTGTAATTGACTGCCTTCTCAAAGATAACCCACTGCTGGGGAAACTCCATCACCGCCGGTCACTTGATTGATCAGATCGTTTCCATCCCAGCTCAGTGTTGGTGTTGTAAGGAGCCAACCCCTTAGTGCTTGTGATTATGTGGATGAAATGCAGCCGATCCCCAGAATCCCAACAGGGGGGACTAGTAGAGTGTGTGCGTGTGTACGGTGTACCTCATATCGTATAGGGTATGATTTGTGACTGGGAGGGCTACAGTACACTCTAAGCCTGGATATTACTGACTGACCTTGGTTGAGGTTGGAAGTGCTCAAGTTTACTTCAGGGCCTGTGTGTGTGTGTGTGTGTGTGTGTGTGTGTGTGTGCGTGCACGCGTACGTGCGTGAGAGTGTGTGTGTGTGTGCGCACATGCTGTCATAATAGGCGATGTTTGTGCACGCCTGTCGCTTTGCTTGTTTGTGAGGTCAGAATCTAATTTATCCGCAACTAATTAGTGTTTGGGAGAGTGAGAAAAGCCCTGTGCACTTTGCACTAGCCAATCAATGACTTTAATTTTCCAATTACATCCCCATGTGGACCCTGAGTCAGACCATGTGGCAGGACCTTGGGGGGGTGTGGACCGTGACCTTTATTGACCGCATGGTTGGGGAATTGATCAACCACTTGAATCCCACCATCCAAAAATAGCAAATCTACAGGCTCACAACGCATTGTGTCACACCATTTTTGGATGCTGGACAGAGAAGAATGGTTAATAAATGGTTAATGAGATTAAAATTGTGTTAGAAAATTGTCCGAGAGCTCAGTAAGTTTGTTGAAATGTGGAAACGAAAATCATTTGTGCCTTTGATGTTCTTTTTTCCTCTTCAATACAATAGTGTTTTGGATGAAGGTAATGTGGAGCCATTTATCTAGTTTAGTTGGGTTTTTTGGTTATTGTCATTGACCTTGTGGTGTGCAGCGTGCTATGAAAAGGAAAATATTAATCTGGTGCTTTTTATCCAAAGTGCTTTTTTATTTTTTTACATTACCTTGTTTAGAGATAAACTGTGTAGAGTTGTTTACTATCGGCAAAGCATATTTATATGCCATAATAAACAGCCTAATGTGCTGTATTAGTTATGCAGTGTAGTGGCTACATATCATCATTGTATCTCCAATTCTCTATGTTTTACATACTTCAAGCTTTTGACAATGTTAACAGATTGCAGAATGGATACAGTCCGAGGAAGGTACAGGTCAATACAAAAACTGCTACGAGGATAACACCAGAAAAAGCACTAAGACTTGTTTAAATCAGGGTCCTCCAGATTGGATCCTTGTAGCTATTTTCACTATTATATAAAGGTTTTGAATTGTTTTGAATATTGCCTATAATATCATGACATTTCTTAAGTGTGTGTGTGTGTGTGTGTGTGTGTGTGTGTGTGTGTGTGTGTGTGTGTGTGTGCGTGTGCGCGCACACACATGCACTTCTCCAGTGTGCACACAGAAAACAATCACACACACACATACTGTAGCCTATAGTTCATACACATACTGTATGCACGCACATGGGCAACCAACCCGTCCCTGCCCCTCGTTCCGAAGAAGCAGTCCACCGTTGTGAGACATTGATTACCGTTTAGACAAGATGTGGTGGAAATGTAGTGCTATGGGAGAGCTAGCTTGTGGAAAAAGCAGAGACGGAGAGGGAGGCCAATAAAGACAGACACAGAGATGGAGAGGGAGGTAACACAAGAGGGAGAGAGAGGTGGGCGAGTAGTGAGCCAGAGACTGAAAGAAAGTCTTGATAGGCTGTAAAGATGACAGATACCGCTGCTACTAACTAGAGGGGCTTTATGGCTCCCGGAGAGGGGACCTATTAGAGAGGACCTATTAGGCCGTCTAATTGATCTGGACCTGCGGTTTGGCGGTCGCTCCATTCTCGGGGATCATTCTTTTTTATAACCACATTCCCCTCGTGTGTGAACGCAGACAGACTGACAGACAGACAGACAGACAGACAGACAGACACAGTCACATACACACACACACACACACACACACACACACCACACACAGTCACACACACCACAGAGTCACGGCCGTCCCTTATTCACTTCATTATCCCCGGTGGGCAGTGGCTGCTACAGCCAAACGAACTCCTGAGCTGTGTGATGGAATTGTTAGGTGGGAGGAGGACAACAACATTTTGGCAGAATGGAGAAGATGCTCTTGGACATTATCCCTGAAATGGGATTTGTGATCATGTAGTGTCAATCTCAGAGGTGTTGGAAAGAGATTCGGCTATACGGCCATGAGGCTCTGCTCTCTACAGTTGTCTTGCCCTCCAAACCTAGGGCAAAGGGATCACTTCACTTTTGATTGAATACCCTTTGACAGACTATGAAGTGAGAATTAACAATTCAGAAAATGAGAAATTACGTTCAAATGTCATTAGTCATTTTCTGAATCGTTAACCAAATTTATCCCATTTATCATATATTGTAAAAACAATCCCGGGTCCTGCTCAACCTCAGTCTCCATACCATGGTGTTGGGGCAGGAACTTTCCCCTGCGCCAAGTCAAAGCAGTTTTGGTAAACTTACCAGAATGGGCTATATGCACACAGAATAATTCTTCCTGGGCCATACTTCCTTCACAGGTGTCACCGATGATACTAATTCAGACTGTTCCATTTAGTGTGCAGAGGTTCTCAAACTTTTTAATTTCAAGGACCCACCTAACTCTGAGAGTGTACAAGGGTGCATGTGTTTGGTCTGACGGTCCTACAGCCATGAGTCCGACACCCTACCCAAAAGTCAAAACCCAACCCTAAACCTAACCTCACGGGGAGTTTTAACCTGCCACGCATGTCGGGAGCCACATGTTTGTTTTAACCCGCCACAGTGTCGTTTTAACCTGCCGCACAAGTCGGGAGCCATGGGTGAGTTTCAACTCACACCAAGGGTTAGTTGTATAACCGGCAGTGCATGTCGGGACTCGGGAGCGACGGTGTAGTCGAACTAATGCCTGTCGGACTGTTACTATGTCTAACCAACGTATGAACCCCCACAATAGCAGCACCCTGACTCTGTTTGACCAGAATGGAACAGAGCCTTCATTAGTATCAGCGGTAACACCTGTGAAGGAACTATAGGGAAGGGGCCCGAGTTTTTTTCCAAAATGACGTGTGTGCATAGAGCCTATTGGCTTCAAAGACTAGTTTTTATCTGTTGTCTGATCGTTTGGCTGAGGGACAGCATACAGTTGACCTTTGAGAGGAGCTAATGGAGCCTCTGGCTGTCGACTCATTCTGCCTTTCTGCCCCCTCATCCCATTTCTTTGTCTCCTGTTCTTTCTGTCTCTCTCTTTACATGTCTTGTTGTCTCTCTGTGACCAGATTTAAATATGGTTTCGCTGTATGAATGCTTTTAGCATAATGATGTTTGGTACGTAACAAGGATCTGATTGAAAGGACCGATTCATTCTGCATGACAATATCTTGCGACAGCCCAGATATTGTATCTAAAACCTCAGCTATTGAATCTGGTGAAATCTTTGAAATCTTTGAAGAATGCCTGGGGAAAGGTGATAGTGTTGTTCTGCTATTCGGCTATTATTATTACTGTTATGCATCTAAACAGAGCAGCTGATAAATAACTGGTAAAATGATGCTACAGTAAGTATCCCACTGTGGGATAGGCAGGGTTTAGAAGTGACATATTGGATACATAAAACCGCATCTGGGCTGACAGTAAACAGCAGGTATCCAGTAAGTGGCACTTTTAAGAGATGAATATGCGGTGGGCAATGGATAATGCTTTTGGGGGGCAAGGCAATAACTCTTTATTACAGGCCTTAGAGGGGATTCGTCAGAAAGATGTTTGAGAGCGAAAGAGAGTGGTTTTCCAGTGCAGTGCAGTGACTTTTGACAGCGCTTGCAGATATAATTGCAAACTCAAATAATGAAACCTACTGTGACATGTGTATAGTTGAATCATTGCCTGTCCTGTCTGAGGCGAACACATCCATTTATCGGGCGGGTGTTGATGTGAAGATAAATGGATGTGTTCGTCTCAGAAACAAATTATAGCGTTCACAATGTGAACGCCATAATTTGACAGTGCTGCTGTGGAAAGCAATTGTTTTTTGGAGCGTTGTGTGCATTTTTGACTGGACCGTTAAAGCAGGGCCATCCTCATAAAGATGAACGTAACTGACTGACTGACGAAGTTATATCATTGGTCGGCAAGTTGGCCTAGCAATCAACTAGCCAATCGCAATAATTTCTCTGTTTCTCTATCCTAATTTCCAATATAATGGCCAGCAATTCCAAATCAACATAGTCACTGGTTTAATCTGCATACTGTAGTTGTGCATAGGCTCTGGACAGCACGCGCTTGAGAGAAAGGGTGCTAGAGAGAGAGACAGTGAGTGAGTGCGTGCGTGCGTGCAGCCCCTGTGTTGTGCTCATATATATGACTTGATAAGTGTGTATGAACTCACACAGACCCATGCAGTCCCGTCAAATGAAAATCCTCCCAGCATTTTATAGATAGACGGTCCAGGTTTTGACCTAGTACTACTTTTACAATGCCATTCTACGTTCTATAAGTGTGTAGTAATTGTATCTATAGTACCCACAAACACAGACAAGGAAATGTAATCTTTTTACATATTTTTCATATTTTATGCTCTGTTGCTGAATTATGCATTGGGGATGATGGGATAACAGTCTCGGGAGCATATAGTCGTACAAACTGAAGAAGGGTTTTGAACGGGGAAAATGTGCACATGTACTGTCCATTCATGGACACACTTGCATGCTTTTGCCTAATTATGGTGTGAATGCAGTATCGCTCCCACTGGTACGGCAATGGGTTCCCGGCGTGGCCATGAGGTCAATGTCCTTGAGTAATCACCTGCATCCAAGGGGCCAGTGAGGCCACTCCAACGTTGAAGCGCTGGGCCCTAGTGGTAAGAGGAAGGACTGCAGGCGGATTCATGTGGATTCATGACAAGGAAACCCCCGTGCAGCTGGGCTTTAACATTTGAGCACTCGGTTGCACTTCCGCATTGGACCACCAAAATGTGGTGGCCCAATGCGGAAATGCGCCCAAAAAAAGGCGGAAATAGACGGTCCTTCAGGTTGCTTCAAAACGCCACTGAGCAACTTCCACTGACATGAATAGCGGATGGGGCGGAGCTTCGCTCCAGATCAGTCTCTGTCCTTTTAATACTCTATGCCTGCATCCACCGATTACAGTCAGGAATTCATCAATGGGCATTCAGTCAACCTGTCCAACAAAGCTGTCAGCTCCCCATATTATCAGCTATAGCTAACGCTGAATTATGGCTTACAGCACCTCTCAGTGGGACGACGATTGGCTTTGAAAGGCCTCGCAGTACATTAGGGTTCACGTGGTTCAATAAGGAAGGTTAGGTTACACTAGGAGCCACGTGTGTGTGTGTGTGTGTGTGTGTGTGCGTGTTTTTTGAGACCACGCTGTGTCCGTCAATTAGGAGCTTTTGAAACTTTGACATAATGCGCTCGGCTCCCGTATGAGCATGCAATAAGAATGTTGTAAAACCCATTCTGACCTGAGATCAGATTCTAAAAATGTCTTCTACATCCTGACAGTTTTCCATTCTGACCTGAGATCAGATTCCAAAAATGTCTTCTACATCCCGACAGTTTTCTGAAAAAGCTATGTTTCTGTCGTCAGTCGTTCTTCGATTTTTCTAAAATAGCAGACCTACAAGCTCGTAGCGCGCCACTCGGTGGCACGCTATGAGCTTAAATCCATTTCTGGTTTGAAATGATATGGTGAATGAATTGAAAGTGAGGTATAATATACACTCCTTTGCCAATTATTCATTTACTGCCATCTGTGTAAGTGGATGTTTGATTCATGAGGGTTTTTTGTGTGCAATTCTTTAGTCACAAGCTTTTCCTTTTAGTGGGAAAATGCAACACACGTCATCTCCAACTGGACTTGGACTGTGTGGATATTACGGTTTTGTGCCTGACGCACAGCTAGATTATCACAACTCCCTTCACACTAGGATTAGCCAGTCGTCTCTCTCCCGTCTCCAGCTGGTCCAAAATGCATCCACCACCAGGGAGACTGCCCATAAGTCTGACCTCCCGTTAGTCCGACCTACGTGGTCGGTTAATACTGAGGTTAGGGTCAGCGACCTACGTGGCTGGTGAAGACTGAGGTTAGGGTTAGCGACCTACGTGGCTGGTGAAGACTGAGGTTAGGCTTTGGAATAGTTCGTTCGGAATTATGGGAGGTCGGAATATCGAGCCAGACTCTTGACTGCTACTAGAAGGAAAGACCATATATATCCTGTCCTGATACCTCCCCCCCCCCCACTCTCTCTGTCTCCACTGACTAGCAGTACGGTTCAGGATCGACCTCATGGTTGTCATGGCACAGAGCAAATCAAGCATTAGTGTGCGGTCACACCAAACTTTAATTCTGCCTTTGTGTGCGGATTCTGACAATGCTTTTCAATTGTGAATGGAGCATTTTTTTTTTTTTTTGCAGAAATCCTCGAATGGCAACAAACCACTCGCTCCCATTGAAAAGCATTGGCAGAATCGGCCCGCCGAGGCAGAATGCAATGTTCGGTGTGACTGCGCCCTTACAAACTTTACATGCTTTGACTCTTTCCCCCAACTTAGTCTATTTTTTGTTTGGTAATTCTGTTTGACTTTTTTGTACGCTCTCTCTTTTTGCGTTTCAAGCATACTTCTCCCCTCCTGTTTCTCTCTTTCTATCATCCCAATTGCGCTCCTCTTATCTCAACTTTCCTTCATTCCCCGGTTGCAACATGTCAGCCAGTTTCAGGTCTGCTGCACTCAGACCATCATTGGCTGCATAATAACCACTGAGTTGTCATGGTAATGACATGCTGCATTCTTTTTTTCCCCCCTCCTGCCTTTTTATCCATGCCTGCCAATTTAAACCTCGGGGGTTTGTGAGAATGAGCCATTTCGCGGCTGGAAGCAGTACAGAGGCGCTTGTAAGGTGCAACCAAAAAGTGCTTTATTCACCTTTACAAATTACAAGACATAAAAGCAGGAGCTCCAACATAGGTGACATGGTCGAGCTTGCTACCACCAACTGAATATGTTTGTTGTTGCTGGCAGCCTTTTATACTCATGCTGGAGCAATTAGTAGTCTGGACTCCACCACCAGTGCCGTATTTATAGGAGTCGAGGCCCCTGGGCTATAGAGCACGCAGTGGGCGTGCGTGGAAATCGGTTATTTGTTGGGTAATTTGGACCATTTGGGACGATTCTGGCACGGTTCTATACAGTTTCTTTGGCCAAATATTTACCAACTGCAAGCTCATTCATCAGCAAGCATCACATGTGCTGCAGTGCAGAATGTGAAAGAACTTTCATATCAGCAATTACTCACCCAGTGCTGAAATGAAGGATGTATAAGAACATACTTTTTTTTGTTGGTTACAGAGTGGGTAAATATGAAGTTTTGGCTCCCTAGTGGGGGGCCCGTGGGTTGGCAAAACCCACCAACCCTATGCAAATTACGCCTCTGTGCTGCAGCCCACCCTATAGCCAAATGTGTAGATTAATTAAATCCATAAATACACGAGTACATAAATACATATAACATTAACTCTCATAAAATATATTAAAACTCCCTGAACGACACCAGCAAATGAAAAGGCATTCTTGGAACCAGTTGTTCCTAATTGTTTTATGTATTTATTTCCTGCGTATAAGGTAGTTACTGTATAGTGTATAGGACCATACTATTTTATACTAAATTATATGAATCAGTCAATATCATGGGTTTCACAATGCCACGCCAGACTTTCAGGTCCTTCATTGCCATTCCTGCTTACTGATGTACTTCTACCTCTGGTCTGCTTTGAGGCAGGATTCCAGAGAATAAGGGAAGATACAACCTCACTTGTCAGCTCTGTAGCAGTGGCCGGCAAACTGTGTTCTTCTGGATCGGATTAGTGGAGAAACACGGGGGAAGGTTGCCCTACTGTATATAAGATTAGTCGATGGGCGGCTCTTCCAAGAGAGATGTTGCACTCTCATTAGAAGGCGGGTGTAAGTGCCATCCAACCGTTTCTTTAATTTCTTTGTAAGTGTCCATGTCTCTGAGCCATAGAGTAGAATCGGCTTGACGGTCGTCCTAAATATTTTTACCTTGAACATCTTGCTAAACTGGGATCTTATGCATGTCATTGCAGGCTGAACAGGCCAGACCCTTCCTAGTTGGAAAGTGCTTTTGGGAAGAAGATATTTATGAACCCAAACACTTGTACCACGAGGAGGAGCAGTGCACCAAAGCATTATGCTAATTGTAGTCCAGGAAGGAAGTGAGCCCAGTGTCCATGACATCAGAGACACTGGGCTGCACTGCTAAAATCTAAAATATCTAAAACCAACATATTACACACATAAAGGAAGGAAAGTGTTCTAAATCTTCTAAACGTCATTAACATATATGGTTTTGCAAAAAGGGTGAAGTGTACCTTTATTACTGTTATACTGTTAATACTAATCAGTGTCTTTATCTGACAATCCTGTTGTCAGGTGTGGATCTTGTGCAAGAGTGTAAGCTACCACATACTAATTCAAATACGTGCAAACTGCAAACTTTGGCAAAGTATTATTTGTCACAGAGTTTTGAGTGTGACGCTACTGTTTAAGTATACATTAGATTCATACCCAAATTATCCTTCTTGCTGACACAGTGAACTCCCAACTAGATATAGACAGGTATGATTTATTTTTTTATAAATAATGATTTTACATTCAGTCTCTGGCTCAAAAGATAACATTATATTATATACCAGGTTATAATACATGTGTTATTACAAAGTCATAAATATTAATACACACCAGGAGGCATGTCCTTGTCTGGCGAGCCAACAACTGACAAATTGATTATTTTATGGGGTTTTATGAGGTTGAGGAGGTGTTCTTTTGTTTTTGGGTTCTTTTCAATTTGATTTTGTGCCCGCTGAGTGCCTGGAGAGGGGGAGAGAGAGGGGGGAGAGAGAGAGAGGATGACATGCATCAAAGCACCTCAGGTTGGGTTTAATCAGTGGTCAGCTGCTGTGAGATGGACTCATTTCTCACTCTGCGATGCGCTGGGGTGGAGCTGAGCTTTGTAATGAGCTTCAACCAGGTGCAGCTGGTGGCTTTCCACGAAGATGCAGTGAATTCATGGATAATGATTGAAATTCCACTTTGTGACGTGATGCACTCTTTTAATCTCTACAGCTAGCTTTACAACAGTGGCTCAGAACTAGGTTTACAGAAGTGCAAGATGCACAGTGTGGATTAAGCTGCCATGGGCCTCTCCGTCAGTCCAACCGCTCAACTTGTAGTGCTTTTAATTGCTAAATGTACTGTAAAGCAGTATAATTGTATCTGTACGCAGCTGGACAAAATTCCCAAGGAGAAGAATACGGTCATCTAGAACTCTTAGAATAAGAATAAATAGAGATGAGAATTATAATTAGTTTGTTTATTTTCATACATACTTGAAATTTGCATACTGTGACAATGACAAATAAGAGTGGCATAAGAATAAAAGACAACTAACAGTTTAACATTGCACTTTCCCTGCAACTAAAGAAATATATACAGTTTAAATTTGCACTTTCCCTGGGACTAAAGAGTATAAAAGTTTAAAATTGCACTTTGCCTGGGACTAAAGATTATACAGAATATAAAGTTTAAAATTGCACTTGGCCTGGGACTAAATACACACAGTTTAAAATTGCACTTTGTCTGGCACTAAAGAATATACAGTTTCAAATTGCACTTTCCCTGGGACTAAAGAGTATACAGAATATAAAGTTTAAAATTGCACTTTGTCTGGGACTTAAGAAATGTATACAGTTTCAAATTGCACTTTGCCTGCTGTGGTCAACAATGTTCAATCAATAATATGACACACGTAATGAATGTTCAGGCATGCAACACAATAGCTAGGCAGTATATAAATTTTACACTCGGACAGTCTTCTTTGGTGCTGTGAACTTTGGTTTGGGTCACGTTGTGTCTTGTGCATCATCACGACAGAATTTTCTTTAAAAAGATAATATTCCTGACGAGCTGTGTCCAGTCCAAGTGCTGGTAGCTCTTTATCTGTGGGCTTAATGACACTAAAACGACTTTCTGATGGAATAAAAACATTCTTTAACATTCCAATTGTGTTAATGTGGCTAAAAACTAAAACCACAAAAAAAAAAAAAGGTATTTCGGTCTATTGTGAAGTTTCATTAGAGCCGACTTGTAGTTGAAAATACTGGGAGGGGTCACAGTATGGGTCTGTGCTGTCGCTGTTCCTATAAAAGCTATGAATCATGTATAATGTGTTAAAGACTACTTACCTTGGTGGTATACAAATCTCTGTCATGTTGTAGCGCATGCATTTGTGTGTGTGTGTGTGTGTTAGACATAGATATTCTTTCTGCATTGTATTTTTGCAAAGAGGCCTTGCACGTAGAGCATTTATTTTTTAGAGTGGCAGCTTAATCCACACTGTGCATCTTGCACTTCTGTAAACCTAGTTCTGAGCCACTGTTGTAAAGCTAGCTTGCCACTTCTATACCTTTAGTTTTGTTTTTGGAAGGTAAGCAAGGTATTATTTTTGAAGTTGTTATGTAACAGTGTCATGCCCGTTTCCTTCCATTTCTGGCCTGTCAAGGGCGATTTATTGTGAATTGTGACGTTTGTCATTTCATCAACATTGCACCAGGCTGGCAGCTTTGTGGCAATTACAGTGTTTTTAAAAACAGTTCAGTGTTCAGTGTTGCTTTGGAGGCCATTGATTTATATTTCTTGCAATTCCGTTCTATGTCCAGCCATGAATGATGATGGGGGGGGTTTGTGAATCCACTTGATAATACTGTAGTTTGCTGGCTATAATAATAGTGATGGAAGTTTTTTCCTTTTTTCCCAGTCTACTTTTTCTTAGTGTTTCTACTGTATTTGATAGTGGGGTAGTGGGTTAAAGTATAATAACATTTTCTGAAATTGTGTTATAGTATATTTTGTGACAATTGAAGAAGAGAGCCTGCAAAGATGGAGCCATGCACCGAAGAGAAGAGAAGAGGAAGTCAGACTCAGCAGGAGCAAGATAGAATGTGTGTGTGAGAGAGCCGTCTTCCAACAAGAGGGAGGACAGTGGAACTGTGAGGGGTGAAAGGTGGGGAAGCCGGTGAAGGAGTTTAAATACCTGAGGTCAACTGTACTACATCATGGGGAGTGTGGTAGAGGGGTGAAGGAGGGAGTGCATGCATGGAGGAAAGTGTAGTCGTAAGACTAGCCATGCTGTACAGTGGCACAGGTGGTATAATTGAGTGGAACAGCCCAGGTAAAGGGTTGTGGGATAGAACAAGAGAGGGTAGGTTCACATGGCTTTAGGCCGAGGAGAAGTACGTTGGGAGAAGGATGCTGAAGATGGGGCTGCCAGGCAAGAGAGGAGGAATGCCAAAATGGAGGTCTATGGATGCGGTGAGAGACTATATGCAGGCGGCTGAGTGACCGAGGTAGACGCAGAAGAAGAAGAAGAAGAAGAAAAAGAAACAAAGGAAGGAAGTGTATCTTTTTGACAACTCTAGTACTGCAGTAGACTGCAGTATAACACTTGACAGCATACAATATTTCCGAATAGGAATCACAGATTACCCATACTGCGAGCTTCGGCTTGGCTTGTTGCCAGACATCATGGAAGCATTTCTGGGAAAATTAACTGCATTTGCTATTTTCTTCCAAAACTAATTTTACGTGATTTAGTGGTGTTGTTGTCGACTGTGCACCTCCTGCACAAGGACATCAGTTTGCTCTTGGGAGAAGTGATTCCAATGCTTTTTCATCCCATGACACTGGAAATTACCAGCATGCTGTTGTGCTGAGGGAAGCAACCTGCTCTTAAAGGTATAATGAAAAGTGGTGATTTGATTGGCCATGATTGAATTCACCTGCAAATGAGTATACGCAGCCGAAAGCCGAATGTCAGCTATACATAGGGTACTCTGCCCCTCTCCACTCATTCCACATTTTGCACTACAATGAACTAAAACATGAGATGGAAATGAAGATGACATCTGACAGTAGCACTTTATTTTCAAGTCTCTCACTGGATGTGTTCATTGTGGTGCAGGTGGGTTCCACACTACGAGGAAGTGAAATGGATAGGGAAGAGTGTTCGAATGCAGGTTGTTCAGGTGCGGTGCAATGCTATACTATAACTCTATAATACCTGTCTTTGTGTATGCCCTGTACAGCTGCTGTACAGTAGCTTGTGTTGTTCAGGATACTTGACAGTTGGCACTAGAAGCTAAAATGGTCACGCTTTCACTCTTTTTGACAGGTTGTAGTTCTGCACGCGCTATGCTCTATACAGTTTAGCAGCAGCTAACATTACAGCCACACCAAATCTGAGGCTGGCCTCGGCAACTTGCACATGGTCTTTGGAAGAGCATACAGGCAGATGGACACGCAGACGAGCAATGTTCCAAAGGCAAAGATGAGGTTTATCTGGAGGCGAAACAAAAGGACCGAAGCCACGGTTGCGATAAGGATGGCAGCCACGGAAGCGAAGTTCTTCACAATGTTATCCGTGTACTGTATTACGACGGATACATACATACCCCCCACACTGGCCAAGCCCACTACTAACCACACCCAGGGTGTGTAAGCAAAGTAGAATCCTTTATCGAAGATGATGGTCCTGTTAGCCTCGGAATTGAAAACGACAGCAAAGGTGATCAGGGTGCCAGACAGGTACAGCTGGATGTTTCTCACCCACAGGGACTTTGTTTCATGTGGACTCTTCAGTACCTTCTCAAAGTAAACGCCTGCGAGTGCAGAACACAGGACAGCGACAATAACGGCTCCAAATCCAACGAGAGGGTCTTGGGCCCCGGGAGTGACTTCTTCAGGTTTCCAATGGACAAGGGTGGCGCCCGCGGAAAGCACTATCACAGAGATCCACTGGCGTGCGCTGAGAGTGCGGCGCAGCAAGTACACTGAACAAAGGGCTGTGCAGGGTATCTTCAACTGGTAGGTCAGTTGAAAGGTGGCCGCGTCCAGGTTGCTCAAGGCCAGAAAGGCCATGTTGTTCTGAAGTGCGTACAGCACAGATACACCGCACAGTTTCAGCAACTCTTTGGGAATGAATACATGTTCCACAATGGAGCTTCCCAGCCGCCTGAGACCCGTTTCCTTTGCCATCATGCAGAAACTCAGTAATAACTTCATGAGCTCAGCAGTGAACACAGCAGTAGCTGAGACATACTGAGCTTGTCCTGTTGTTCTGGTGTACCGCACTGCCACTGCATACGATGCTGAGATTGTTGCCATAACGCCCAAGCAATACAATTTGAGCAGAAGACTCACAGGTCTGTTGTTAGCCATCGTTGTTCTTTCGTCGTGGATCGGGGCGGCGGGGGTCCCCCGAGCTGCGGAGCTCCGGTCTGCCTGTGCATGAGGCACCGTTCCTGGGCGGAGAGAGCCGGACAAAAGACTCACGGGTCCGCCGTTAGCCATCATTCTTTTGTTGTGGAACGGGGCTGCGACAATGGGGTTATCAGAGGGTTGGTTCGTCTCGATGCCTACTCATTTTTGTAGCTCGAGTCATCCATTATATATCCTATGTCCTGTCATACTCCTGACGTCACCAGTCCAGATATAGTCCTGTAGAAAGTCCTCAAAAAAGGAGGACTGTAGCATGCTGTAATAATTAAACTTGTATTTTCCTTTTTTAAAGTTTGACGCCTATGGCCGGCCGCACTGTTTAACCAATCCCCGCAACATATACGTCAAAACGTGCGGCTCGGCCAGGAATGGTGTGCTTGTGCTTAAAATATACTATCAATGTATTAGAAATATACTTTTATTAGTATAACAAATATGAATTGAGTATGTAATAAATTGATTTTAAGTATTTGATAGTATACACATGAAACTAATGCAAGTATATTTCAAATTAATGAATTTTATACTCCAAACAAATTTTAAGCATTATATATATATACTTCTGAAAAGTATAAATTTGCATATATTTGCATATATAACTCTTTGTTGGAGTAACCATGTTACTATACATATGAATGTGAAAAGGGGAGAGAGACTGACCAAACAAACAGACATTTCAAATCATGGTTTTAATAAAAAAAACATAAAACAACATAAATCACCAAAAAAACTCCACAACAAAACCCTAAACACAATGACCCATAACATAACTCCAGTTACTATACATACTAATATTCAAATAATAACGCAAATAAGAACAATAACACACGGTCCTTGGCACCCCAGTGTATGCTGGGAAATGGACTTCCTCTAGCCACTCCCATTTCACCTGGCAGTATTTATAGCACATTAGTACTTAATATACTTAAACTAAATATACTGAAAGTTTATACTTGTATTGTATTTATAATGTATTAAAAATACAATCTACAAATATATTTACTTAAAATATGCTAAGAGTGCATTTAAAAAAAATACAATCTAGAAATATATTTACTTAAAATATGCTAAGAGTGCATTTAAAATAATACAATCTACAAATATATTTACTTAAAACATGCTAAGAGTGCATTTAAAAAAATACAATCTACAAATATATTTTGAATTATTATATTAAAGTATATCTTACAATAAATGCATGTTCAGGATAACTTGCTATGGACTTAAAATATAATAATCACGGATGTATTTTTTATTATATTAAAGTACATCTTACAATAAATGCATATTCAGGAGAACTTGCTATGAATATATTGCTAATGGACTTAAAATATAATCATCACAAATGTATTTGTGATTATATGTATTTAAGTTAGACAAAAGTAATAACATAAAATGAATGCACTCATGAAAAGCATATTTTCATACTATTTGAAATATATTTCTCATTTAGTACACTTATCACAAATGTGCTAAATCACAAATTAATTTATGTTCACTTATATTATATTTAGCAAAAATGTACTATTAATATGATTCGAGACACTACAAGTATACATTTAACATACTTTCTGTGCTAAAAGTGTACTTATATATAAATAAATATATATATTTATAAATATATTTCTTCAACGCCGTGCTAGTCATCCCGACTGCCATTTCTCTATCCACATATCCAGCCATCAAATTTAACATGTTTGAATGTATCCAGTAAGCCAGTGAATTGCATTTTTTATGAATTGCATTTGTTTCCAAGTGCTCAAAGCGCTTTACAATGGTTCATTCATTCATACATTGGGAGGTAAAGCAGATTCACACACATTCACACACCAATGGTGGCAAGTTCACACCGACCGACTCACTGGAGGCAATGTAGGGTTCAGTCGTCTTGCCCAAGGACACTTGGACATGTGGACAGGAGGAGCCGGGATTCGAACTGCCGACCCAGGGATCATTGGTGGCTGTGACCTCCGTCCGCTCGGACAATGCCTGCAAACACTATAAGTCAATCAATGTTCCCCATTTCAATTCCCAGACATTATCCCAGTGTAGTTCCGTTGTGTCTCTACTGGCGGGGATGTAATCTCACGGACGGCTCCAGCTACGCTATCTCACCTCTAACCCTCCTACTTGTGGGAGGGCAAGATTATGGTGCATGCTGGCATTATGTGAAGTGCTGACATCTATGTGGTCTGCCAGTGAAAGTCTCAACTGTGTGTGTGTGTGTGTGTGTGTGTGTGTGTGTGTGTGTGCGCGCGCGTGTGTTCATGTTCATTTGTGTGCATGCATGCATGTGTGTGCAGTGCACCTTGCACTGCTCTCTCGCTGTCTGTCCTCTAGGCTGCATGTACATTTGATTGTACAGAAGCCAGGCGCATATTAAGGAGGCAACGTGTCGCAGATGTTTAATGTACTTCCAACTGCTCGCCGCAACAGGTGGTCCCTTTCACTGCCTGCATGGAAATGAGAAATATGGATGTTCCTGTTGGCATCTGGTGCTTCGCCTGGTGGGGAATAGAGGGCACTGGTGGCGATGGATTAGTCTTGTCCCTGCCATGGTTCAACATGCCAGGGCTGGGGCTGGAGTGGTGTTGATTTGGGGGTTCATCTCTTATGATCCTCAGTGGAGGTGTAGACATAAGGTCATGTTACAAATATCATCATTGTAACATCCTCCGGAGGCTCAATTTCTTTAGCTTTGATAACTATAACATTTTCAAACAGGTTGGGGTCATATACAAGACCCTACATGGTCTGTGCCGGCAAACAACATTCGGCCAAAATGTCCTCTCAGTACAGGGTTGTGTAGCATGGACTGGCCTTCCTCTGCGTATAAGGGATTGTGCTACATTTCCCTCTTTTAAATACAATCTGAAAAAAATGGTTGCTTGAAAACCAAAGCTGCAACCTTTCATGATTATTTTAGGTGTATTTTTTTTTATATGCTGTGTTCCCTATGTAATGTTATTATGTAAATGTATTCCACTGTTTGACTGTCTGTTTTTCCATTTAGTGTTTCCTGTGAGGACTGCCGATGGAAATTAGTAACTGTGCTATATCCGGTGTATTTACGTCCATGTGACGTCCATTAATATGCATTGTCCTGTCCAAATAAAGTCTGTGAGCGGATCTCTAGGTCTGAGTGCGAATGGGAGACCACAGTTCTGGATTGGGCTATAACGATCATGACATTTTAGTTGATTATAGGGCATGCATGACAAATAACTTAAACATACAAAGACATGACTGACAGTAAATATAGGAAATATTTATTTTATAATTATTTATAATTGTGACAAGTCACAGGTCTATTTCTGGAGCAGTGGAATCTGAGTGTGGCCGAGTGTGGCTTATTTACGAACGAGTTAGATCAACTCGCCTTCTTGTAACATTGAAAGGTAATTTATGACATTAGCCTATACCTGCTGTTGGTTTTTCACGTTGATGCGTGTGTAATAATAAAGTTCAATGGACCAATATCGCTGCTGTGTGCTGTGTTCACAGGAGAAAAAACAATATTCCATTTGGAACTGTGTTCCTGAGTTGTTTGAGAACAGCAAAGATAAAGCCATTTCTGTGAAAATAAATAATGACGGAACGGATGAGGATGTGATTTTGCGATCACGTCTATAGTGAAAGGGTCCATTTGGTTCCATTTGTACACTCTTAAGGGCCGATTCATACTCCTATTTTACCGCTGTAGTGCCGAAATGATTTCGGCTCGTCAGAAATTTTCAGTAGCACCGAAGAGACGACTTTAGGACGGTACCCCCCCATCTTAAAAGATCCCAACCCTAATTGTCTCTGCACCAGTGCTGCTAAACTGATTTATAGTGACACAAGGCCCAGGGATAGTTGAAATTATGCATTTATAATATATTACTTTGGGAGTGTGTTTCTCTAAATTAGCCCCATGCTCCCTCCCAGGACCACGGTCTTGTACGACTGCCTTTTGCTCTTAGCATTTCACACTTTAACAGCCTTGTCCTTATGAGTTAAGCAGGGCTGAGTAATGGATTTATGTTATTCACTACCAGGGTGGAACTGGACAAACAGGCACCCTAAGGTAATGGAAGAAGGCCATTTGGAAGGCCCCTCGTTGCTCCTCAAGAGTCGATGTGTTGAGAAACAGCTGGTTCTTTCCAATATTACACCTCAGGGAGGGTGGAATGGAGATGACGCAAAGACCAATGTGACCACAAAGTAAAGAGAAAGCTCCTTTAGCTCCCTGTTTCCTTATCTCTCAGATGCTTCATCCACAGTACACAAAAGGGACCAGCAGCCGCACAACTCTAGTGTCCCTATTCTAGGGCGAACATACTGTAGCTCCTGTGTAGATCGATTTTCAAGAGATTTGTAAGGCGACTAGTAGGACTTTGTCCAGTCAAATAAGTGTAAACACATGACATACTGCAGCAGGTCTTCAAAAGTAACAATCTGTTTATTGCTGCCAGGTATGTTTGCACAAGGATAATTTTTTGTTGGGATGCCATGTTTCACGATACCTCGGAACAGTTATACAAAACAGTTATTTCATGTTAGTCTACAAGGAATCCAGGAGGAATTTAATTTAATATTGTGGACCTACAGTGTACCACATAGTTACATGTGTGTTACACAGTGTTTGGGCAAAGATTGATTACATTAATGGCCCACCAGTAATGTAGCGTTTTACACAGTTAAGTAGTAGTAGCATAGACTATACCTCATTTCCTTGAGGGACAATTGCTATACGAATGGCTATTGGCTAGTCCACTGTTAGACTGTTAGGCCGACCAATACTGTAACTTCATAACCTAAGTATACATGTCTCCCTATAGTCCCTACAACAAAGTAGAAAATATGATTTGGCCTGGATTCTGGTGGTATTGTAAAAGAGAACCCATTAAATTCCAAATTCCTGTGCTGGCCTCAATGACAGAATCAATTTTACATGGAGGCTATTTCCTGTTTGTTTGTGCTCTGGCACTGGGGCCTTTTATGAATCATTGGCTGTTAATGCAACATTGGCTATTCCAGTCACAGCGGAAGTGGGGGGAGGAGGGTTGGTATAGGGAAGTCCCAGAGGGAGCGAAGCCCCATGGCAGATCCATTATTCATGCAGGCTCAACCTGGGCTTGTAGGGGAATACTGACACCCGATGTGCTTAAATCAAACGGCGGCCAGGGAGTGCAGTGCCCCCTGGGAAATGTGGTTCTTGGGTTAAGGTGTAGGTGAGGGGAGGTGGAGAATGAGAGGGTAGGTGGATGGAGGGGTGGTTGGTAAGGGTTCCTCTCTTCACTCTGGTGGTGCTTTTTGTGTGAAAGCTGTCTGTCAAACACAGTGACTGCTTCTGCCCCTATAGTCTTCTCTGTCACTCTCTATTGCACGTTTGCCCTGATGCTGTCTTTTCTACTGATGTCACTAATGGCTTCACCAGAAGAAAATAAATCAATAAGAAGCACAGTCCGTGTGACCATCAGGCAGCATGTATTGCAAAAATGCAGCCTGCTTGAATGGCAATGCACCACATGGACTAACACTGTTGCATGGATTTACCATCTACTTCACCAGCAAAACAAAACAATGTAATATATCGGTATGGGAATCACAAATAATCAGTGGTCAGAGATCGCTCATAATTTCGTGCTAATGCGACACCCCAGAAAAGGGTATTAGCTCCAACATTGCTTTTTACTTTGAATGTTTTTAATCTTTTCTATCATTTATGTCCATGTCATTGTGAACATTTTGTGAACCTGTACATCCCTAGTGGCCACGTAATGAATATTGATCACACCACTCATTTACATGGAAAAACAAGCTAAACGATTATCTAATTAGTAGCCTACTTTCAGGAAACTTGACTTAGATTAACAATGTAACAAGATCAAAGAAAAAATATGAATTACTCTAAGGCTTTAAGTCAAGCTCGATAAAAAAAACATGTTGCTAAGCAAAAACGTTTGTAAAGCGTAGCCAATCACGCACAGACACAACATCAAATAAAACGAATGATTTTAAAGCCCACAGAAATAATGAATTTTCGAAGAATCCCTGAGCAAGACACTGTGTGTGTGTGTGTGTGTGTGTGTGTGTGTGTGTGTGCGCGCGCGCGCGCGAAGCACACGCGCGGGAGACAGACGCAGGAGACGTGCGCATGCAACCTGTTTACATAGCCTATATCTCTCAGCATAAAACACATCTGTGTGTGTGTGTGTGTGTGTGTGTGTGTGTGTGTGTGTGTGTATATGTATATATATATATATATATATATATATATATACACGTGTATATATATTAGGGCTGTGAATCTTTGGGTGTCCCACGATTAGATTAGATTTCAATTCTTGGGTTCACGATTCGATTAATGGGGGAGACTTTTTTTTATTATGTCCACACCTGGCCTGGGGCTAGGCCACTTGGCCTTTAGTGTGGTCAACTTTTTGACCACAATTAAGTAGCTACTGTTGTAAAATTTTGTAAACATGTCTGTAACATGGGGTCCCAGTGCAGAGATGAAAATCATAATGAAATGGCCTAGGACCCTGTCACCCTAGGCTAATTCATATACATTTAATTTGGGGGTCCTTGAAATTAAAATGGCTGCGGATCAGTGGATTAAACTGTGAGTTAATTCACAGAAAATACAATGACAGACAGCCTACATTCATTTTTATAGCCCTATGTTTCTGTTCTGCCTTGTTTGTTTTTGTTCTGCTATATTGTCACAACTGTGTGCTATGTTCCTTGTTTTTAATTTTCTTCTAGTTTCTACTGTGCAAATTGTTCAGCACCTTCTAACTTTGTTTCTTCGAAAGGTGCTTTATAAATAACATTTACTTACATACTTACATGTACATAGTACAAGTAACATAACTTTTGAATGAGGGCTTGGTTTAGAAAAGCCTATTTATTTTGTGCTAAAGTAATATATTGAATAACATATGAATGTAGATGTTAAGGCTAGACTGGCATAGCCTATGGCATTGTGGGGCTGCAGGACTGAGGACTCAGGAGATAAGTTGTTTAAAAAGCATTTTGTACAAGTGTGTGCTTATGAACATTTACCACGTTATGTCCGGCTTGTCCGCATTGATACAGAAATGAATGATTATTAAGCGAGCGACACGTGGTGTACAGTGTACATATAATCTTTCGAAGGGCACACGGCCAAAGAGAGGGGCAACGACGGCCATGGCCGCCGTGAAATTCCTGCCCTGGTCCACACACACTAGAGTGGTCTTGTACAATAACCTGGTGTAACAAAACACGAGGGAGCGAGGCCAACTGAAAGCCACACACATTGGTTTCAATCAAAGCTCATTAGTCTTAACAAATGACTACAGGGCTGAAGTGAGATGTCAATTAAATAGTTTGCGCTGACTTAACGTGGGGATCAGTATGCATCTCAGAGCGGATGTTGAAATAGTGCGAGGGAAATAATTGAGGGGTGTGTGTGTGTGTGTGTGTGTGTGTGTGTGTGTGTGTGTGTGTGTGTGTGTGCGCGTGAGAGTGTGAGTACATGTGTGTGTCATTGCTATGCAGAGGAGTGAGTGGCAAGGCTCCCTTCAGCAACCCCCCCAAGCCAGAAGGTGACATTGTATAGAAGCCAAGAGCTAAATTCTCAACACGGTACTGATTGGATTGCTCGCCAACATTAGGATGTGTTGCCGTGGAATGGGGAATGGACAAATAATCTGTAGCAGATACTCAGACACTCAGGCATGAAGGAAGCATGAGTTCAAGTCCGTTGCTCTCCCCATGTCCCCCATATATGGGGAGTATAGGCGGGCGGAGGGTGTGTACGGCCCAGGATCACATTATATAATTGACACAGGGGTGAAAAATGGGTTACAAAATCGTGGGATAAAAAAAAAGAGTAAGATAAATCCGAACAAAAAATATAATGCACGCTTGCAGGCAGGCAGGCAGGCAGACAGACAGACAGACAGAGCCCATCGTAAAAATATAATAACTGAGCTGCTGCTGTGAATGAGTTAACATTGTGTACACACATTATAGTATAAATTACAGTATAAATGTATGTATCAATTGCAACGCGTGAATTCCTTTGTTCCTTCATTTACCTCCGTTTCAAAGGTTTGCAAGAGCAGCAAATAACAATAAAGGCTAAAACAGCATACATAAATCAACACATAAAATCATCATAAATTATCATAAATTAAAAACCTGATAATAAGATTGTGTAATGAGACTAGGGGCCGAATCATACTCCTATTTTACTGCTGTAGTGCCGAAATGATTCCGGCTCGTTAGAAATGTTCAGTAGCACCGAAGAGACGACTTTAGGACGGTACCCGCGCCCCCCCGAACCTCAAATGACGTCACATTGTAGGCTCTACAGAGCCAAACCGACTTTTATTCGGCTCTAAAATAGGAGTATGAATCGCGCCTTAAGGTTATCTCACTGTGTTGGCACATCAAAATACATGACAGACACTCACTCATTTCCTGGAGATAAAGGAACCCTGTAGTTTCTCTCCACAGTTACCCACAGACATGCAGTGACGTTCAGTCAGTGGAAGCCTGTTTTCCTCCCTCTATACGCCACACATCCCCTGGGTGGCCCTGCTGTAGCTTCCTGTGCACACTCTTAACTCTCCATTTGTTAATACGTTTTCTTTAAACTTGGTACATTGTTAATCTAAGTCAAGTTTCCTGAAAATCCTAATTAGATAACCGTTGGCTTGTTTTTCCATGTAAATGAGCCTAGCGATCAATATTCATGAAAAGTGGTTGTGGGTAAGGAAAAAGACGATGGTGCCACGCCAGTACCAAGTGAACGACTCCATAGTTTGTATTTAATGTTAGTCTTTAATCTTAACACACTTAATCTACATGTGGAATTCTAAATGATACAATATATATGTAAAACATACATTGTGTTATACAGTACGGTGTAAAAACGTGTACGTACGTCACCAAGAGAGGGGCGGCGTCTGAAAAGCTATAGCGGCAGCCTTCTTGTGGGCTTTAAACTCTAGTCTAGCCCACATCACTCAAAATAGAGTGACGGTGGTATGTTTTTGTAAATATTGAGCTTGTTCTTGGCGACAACATAGTGAACCAACACCAGGATGGAGAGAAAGAACGTCGGCCCAAATACCTTACAAGGACAAGGAAAATGTCGTGAAAAAAACATAGTTGTGCTTAGATACCCTGTTGAACGTTATGTCTCTGCGCCCGTGCGCCGTACAGCCGAGATCCAAACCATTCTACGTCTTTTTGTAAACTATGGGTTCCTTGATGCTGTCTCCATGCTGGAAAGCGGAAAATCTAATTCCGTTTTCTGGCTCATTCCCTCGACGTGACCTGCTGTGGCACTTATTTACTGAGCAAGTCTGCACCATTGTGAGGTCAGTTTAAAACCAGATAGTCGCTCAATGTAAACAAACCAGAGAAGCCAACAAGGTTGGTGTCCGCTACCACGTGACACAATTACGTTGACGCCCCCTCAAGGAAATGTTGGTACGCTCTATAGAGAAAGTAATGTTCTTGTGGTGAACGATGGGCAGTAATTCTGGAGTGTTAGTTAGTAGGGCTGGGTGCAATAACCGAAATATTGCCATACCGCCGGTATGGATCATCACCACAGTAAAAAAAAAAAAATTGAATCAGTGAGGCTCAGTCTGATCATGTCAGCGATAATGTTAACTCATGGCTTGGGGACTGGGGAGGCGTGCAGTTGCTGCATGGTGGTGGAGCGGCTGGAAATGTAACATTTCAATTCATCATACTAGAATTTCGCGGACCTTCGGCCCGCTCATCCTAGTGCCACGCGTCGCAAATGGGAAGAAGGCAATAGCGGAAGGGTGATACTCAATACTGTTTGTCTGTTTTGTTTTTTTACTTGGAAAAGCAAACATAGCAACCATGATGTTTTCATATATCCAGTTGCTTGGAAAGTGCAAAGTTGTCAACCTGGCTGAGTGGCCCTATTGTTTGTTTTGCTTGTTTTTATTTCCGTCTAAAAGCAAGCATGGCAAGTGGCAATGTTTCTATATACCAAGTTGCTTGAATGTCGTAATTGTGGCAACCTAGCGGGAATAGTAGCCTATACTGTACTCCTCTGTACTGTAGTCCTCTGCACTGTCCTGCGCTGTACTGTACTGTACTGTATTCCACTGTACTGTACTGTACTGTACTGTACTGTACTGTACTGTACTGTACTGTACTGTACTGGGGAATAAGAAAGTTTTTATGCAATTTGCATCACAGCGAAATGTTGCACAATAACAGTGTGTTTGACAAAAGTAATATTTGTACAGTAAATATATGTGTTGCGTGGATGCAATGTAGTGCAGATGTATTCTGGGAGTGTGCAGATTTTATTTTGCATGGAGAGATGTGTGCTAACAGTGTGGTTTGGTAGGAGAAGGAGCACGGATAAACGCAGATAAACGCCGCGGCCATGTGCTCGTGTACCCCCTGTCTATTAGGGTAGAAGGATATTATGGCTCATCAATCTATCGTCAGTTAACTTGGAATTTGTTTAATATGTTTAAGATAATAGAGGGGACGTTTTTAATGGTGAGGTGTTCGTTTCATGCGATGCGCTGCTGAGCCGACACCTTGGAGTGAGAATGCTTGCCATTGCGATTCCAAAACTAAAAGACAGTGTTTGAAATCATTCCAACCCGATAGACCTACCTATTAAACCACTAAACCTTTTTGACAGTCAAAAACAGTTCTGTCCGTCCTGTCTGTAAACCTTTGGACAGGGAACTCCCACCTTTTCTCTCTCCCTCTCTCGTCTCTCGCTGACAGACAGACACTGTGCGCTGTATGCAATGTTCATCAATCCAAGTAATCGTGCGTGAGGTATGCAGAAGTGCATTTTACATGATGCTGTAGGCATTATGTAATTATTTGTGGCGGTGATGCGTCACATTACTTGAGCTATCGTATCGTATATAAACCGTGCTGCTGTTTGAATGAGATGCGCCGCGGACCTCTCCGCCGGTTAAAAAAATTAAAGTTGAAACCTGTTGCAACGATGCGCCCTTATCCATAGGCTACACGTTTAGCCTAATGTTTCTCTCTGTGACAAACATAACTCTGATGTCGTATATTTCGTCTGAGCAATGCACGATACACCTGGCGGTTACAATATTTGTGGTATTAATATTGGCTCAAAACTAAGTCGGACAGTGTTTTAAATTAGGCTACAAACCAGACCCACCTATACATCTTGTCTGTTGTGACAGTCAATGGGATCGCAGGAAAAAGACGGTCATCAACTTGTCTTGATCTGAAACGATGTGAAATCTGCTTTTAAATTTTCTTTAACAGCGGACTGCGGGAGATGTCTGACACAATTGATTTGATTGACACCCGAACACGCGTTGAGATGCCAATCTTTCCTTAATAAAACTGTAGTCTACATTGTATATCCGTTCCCAAACCTTGTTGGCCGTGCAGCCCCTGATACGTCCTCCTGATAGTTGACCGCCCCAGCCCTATGAGTTAGTGTCAACCAGAGGTCAGTGTGTGGACTTGTTTGTAACAGTAGAGTCAACTAATCAACTCCCCGCTTCCTCTTTTTCTTCTCGCCCATTTTGGTCTTTCACCCCGTCTTTCCTTTCCAGTCCCATCCTCTCCTCCCTTCCTATAATGTTTTCTCCAGCTTCCCCTTTCACCGCCGTTTTTCCATCCATTGCCAAGCCTCAGATGAATGCATTTGACAATCCACTGAGCAAGAAAGGGCATTAATTGCTACTCAAAGCAGAGCGCTATCATGGGAACCCTTGTTGTGAGAAAATGACGCATCTTCAGACCCGCGAGGCGTTTATGCAGGGATGACGGAACAGCATTTCTACACAGTGCTAGAGAGAGAGAGAGAGAGAGAGAGAGAGAGAGGATATGGCGATTTGCCTAAGACAGAGAGACTATAGGCATACGTGTGTGTGTGTGTGTGTGTGTGTGTGTGTGTGTGTGTGTGTGTGTGTGTGTGTGTGTGGAGGGGGGGGGGGGGGTTGCAGAGTGAACGACAGAAAGTCCACAAAGGCCTAATCAGTGAACGACATGGTGATCCAGCATACAGTGACAGGGCTGACAATGAAGCCAACACACCACGCAGTAAAATCCTGAACGTTCGCTTAACTCTGAGACTGTCAAAAGTGACCCTTTATTAGTTAATGTTATGCACGTGTGTGTGTGTGCGTGCGAGCGTACGTTACATGCGTGTACCATTATGAGTGCATTTGTGTTGGTGTATTTTCTTCATGCATGTGCTTTGTTTTGCTTTCCTTCATGGATCAATGTCAAAGTATAAACACTATACGGTCTAATTCTCAAGTGGTTAATTTATGAACTTGAGAGCATCTCCACTGAATCGAATTTACCACAATTGAGCTTTCTTGACAAATGATCCCAAATGAGCAAGCAGCAGTGTCCATTTGATTCTCAAGTCAAGTGGATTGCTTAGCCCTTAAGGACCACTTCATCACTGTTCAACCCATCTTCATTATTTTCTACTTGGTCTGTGTCTCATAGGAGGAGGGCTGTGGGCAGTTCAAAAAGCCGTCCAACAGTGACATCATTAAGCAGATTTCTTTTTTTTTTCAATAATTTTGATTTGATTTTTACAATGACAAAACAGAAAAAAGACACAGACAGCTCAGCTCAGACACGTTGCAGAACAAAGGGCACAGATATACACACATACCTACATCAAACCATAAAATAAAATACAAAAACAATATATATATATATATATATATATATATATATATATATATATATATAAATAGGGACACATTGTTTGGTGATAGATAGTCTAGATGGGTTCAAAAAATTATAATATTTTTACTTGGCTTCCATTTATGCATTGGGGAATTACGATTCCCCATTGATGATGTCACTGGTGGATTATACATGTAGTCCAGTTTAGGGTTAGGCATAATTGTTTCCCCCAGAACTGAGGTGTGATCCATAATAACAGTAATAATACAACACTAATAATGGTTGTAAATTGTATGTCAGTTCTATTGTAATTCCACATTCTCCAATGGCATTTGCTGTCCCTGATTGTATGTTTAAGATGTGGCTATACAGTAAAAAAATCACACCTGTGTGAACCAAATGGTGCAACTCCCCTCTCTCTCTCTCTCTCTCTCTCTCTCTCTCTCTCATTAGAGACACAGCACTACCCCTCTCTCTGTTTCTGGCGCCCCCTACTGGTATAAATGAGTAACATACTCGTGCTCATAGACACGGGTACACAGGTACACGGACAAAGCTGGATGTAGAAGTGGTTGCACCACTTAAAAATAGCACTGTGCTGCATGGTGCCACACACATTCATACACATGCTGTGGATGCACATACACACACACGCACAATGAATGCAAGTTAATTATCAAGGCATGAACGCATGCAGGGCACATTTACAACGACAGCACTTTATTGAGAAACACAAAACATTGCTTTGTCAGCAGTTTACTCCTTATTATTGACGGAGTTATCATATTGTAGTACCGTGTGTGTGTGTGCATGTGCATGGGCGAATGCATGCATGTGTACAGTGTGTGTGTGTGTGTGTGTGTGTGTGTGTGTGTGTCTGTGTGTGTGTGTGTGTGTGTGTGTGTGTATTATTGGGATACAAGAGGACTACGTTGGCAGATGCAACTCCCAAATGGAAGTTATCAATTTTGTTTTGGGTTGTTGGCAGCTCAGTGGCCCTGAGACTGGGTGGTCGGGGTTCAAAAAATGGGACCCAGTGCCTCTCTGCTTGACACTCAAGCATCAAGGGTTGGATTGGGGGTAAGTCCCTGCGACATACTAGCGTCATGTCCAGGGGGTATACTTGTACATCAAGCTGCCTCATGCTGCAGAAACAGGAGATAGGCTCCTGCCCCCTATGGGCCCCATGGCTCGGCAAGGCTACTTGTTGGCATGTGCCAAAAAGCATGATTTTCTTCCTCTAAAAGACAAATGTAAAAGCAAGAGTGCAGGCACTATAAGATTGCATAATGCAATGAACCCACTCATGCCACACGCACGCACGCACATGTGTGTGTGTGTGTGTGTGTGTGTGCGCAAGCGCGCGCGTGTGTGTGTGTGTGTGTGTACACACGCGCGTACGTGGTGCAGATACAGAGTGATGAAGCTCTTCCTTGTTAAGACCCATTTCATTTAGAATCAAATAGCGCTAGTTTCCTGGGAAGCCCATTCTCTTTATTCTGCAGTCATAATGAACAGGCATTTGCAGTAGTACCCTTTTGCGAGACTGACGTTGCAAGACAATCTGGTTAGGGTAGAGTTTTGTATTTAGCGGTGTCTGTTTTGTGGTAGGCCTAGGCAGTGTTCAACATGGTACACACAGTGGTATACACTGGGTTGTGTTTGTAGAGGTTGGAATGGCCCGGCCTGGGTTTCATTTATCGGAACATATGGCCGTACTCCCTTGTTTTATGGATTCCCCCGTGGTGTCTGTGTGCGCGGCCACGGCTCAGCTAGAACACGGCTGCTTTGTGAGCTCGATCGAACGGACGGGGGAAAAGTCTGAAAGACCTCTGAAGATACATCCGTAGTGCGTTGGCAGCAAGTGCTCACCGCGCATTCCCAGCCAACAAAATTATCCCACTTTTAACGGGTCGATGAATGACGGCTAAGCCCTGCAAGTCTGTGTAGCTTAAAATAGAAAATTGACAAATAGCCTTCAAGGTTCACAATTCTTTTTTTGTTGCAACAAACAGGCTGGTGTGTGTCAATTACTGTTGGAATTACTGAGTCCTCTTCGCTATTATGAGGGGCTTTATGATACTGGGAAGTTTTTTTCCTTTTTCCCCTCTGTGTCTGAGATGACAGACATTAGGCAGGCTCTGTGGTTTCCAGCCTGTTGGAGTCTGGCAGAGAAGCGTTCCGATTCTGACAGGCTTGTGATTAGCCAAGCCTGGGCTCAGCATGCTGCTCATTGTCATATTAATTTCTCCTAAGTGCCAGTTCTGCTGAAAGTAATGTGGTAATGGAGAGGGGGACAAAAGCGTTTGCTGACATTTGTGCGCCTCCTAGGGAATAGTGTCTCTTCTTGGTCTCCCATAGAAATATTGTGTGCATCAGGCAGTCACTAAATTACTTGAGTATATGACACTAATAGGCTGACTGCGGGTCGCTGGTTCGACTCCCGATCCCAGCGACCTTTGCTGCGTGTCACTCCCCATCTCTCTCTCTCTCTCTCCCCATTTCTACTATGTACTGTTACTGTATACTGTCACTGGAGGCAGAAAAAGCTGAAAAAATGTCAGTATTGCGTTTTGCGAATCACGTGGATTAATTTACTAATACCGACGATTTTTATAACCTCATTCAGAATGGTCTAGCTGATATCCCGTACTAAGTTGTGATTGGGATGACCAGATCTTATGCATGTCATTGCAGGCTGACCACATTCTGCTATTTCTGCCACAACAGAGACACGCTCTAGCGTTCATGTGGTCAATTTATCCGTTCATTGTGCAGCATAATTTCTTTATGACGGTAATGAACCGGACATGAAAAACTCCAATAAATACCTGTGATTACCACACAACCCTAGGAGGAAAATATGCCACTAGGAGGAAAATAATACACAAATTGGCAACTCTCACACATGCCGTAAAGTGAACTGACAGCCACAGGCCCGCGCTCTGTTCTGAGCTGTGAGCGCTCTTCTCTTCTCGTGAAGAAAGCAGGACAGAGTTGTCAAATAAATCCCGCCGTCAGTCATACTGTATTTATTCCCCGACCCGACATAAAAATACGGAACAACGTGCGTCCTGTATCAGTTAATTACGGGACTCGTGACAGGCTGCAGACACTTGAGAGTTGGGACTAGCCGATAGCGCCGCTGCTCCTTCAGTGTCGTTGTTTACAAAATAAAGTTTATTTTTTATTATTGGGCTTTGATCATTGATGCAAATTCTAAACATAATATGGATGCAGCTGCAGAAGTTGTGTTGCTTAAAGGAATGCATAGTTGCATACTCCTCAAAGGCTGCGCAGCAACAACAAAAATAAAAAAATGAAAATAATGAAAAAGAAAATAGGAAAGAAATCGGCCTCGACACATCGATTGGCCAACTGTGAGTCGTTTGGCATCCCTAGTTTGGCAGGAGTGGGGAGAGAGAGAGAGCAAGAGAGAGATAGAGAATTGTGTTTAAGTGGTTAATGTCCTCCAACTCACTCTCTCTCTCTCTCTCTCTCTCTCTCTCTCTCTTTCCCCCCCCAGTGGGCATTTGCTTTGATCTCTACTGCTTGAACAGATCCATGTATCTAATATTTAAATTAACTTCACTGGCCATATATCTCTGAGAGGCAAGCAGAAGCCTCACGCCTCCACAGGGCCACGAGGGTTGGCCTTCCCAATGGGAAATCAATATGGTCAATAAGATGAGCATTAGGACTTTTAACGGCCATTTAACAATATTGTCGTTCCACCAGGTTTATTTTTTTTCCTTCTGAGGCTGTAAACGTGCTCCGTTCTTTCCTTCTACAATCTGCCGAGAGAGAGAGAGAGAGAGAGAGAGAGAGAGACACAGAGAGAGACACAGAGACAGAGAGACAGATGGGAGAGGGGGGGAGGGGATTGCCCTCCCCTCCCCCCATCAAACACAAGTGTTTGGTCAAACCATGTGACTTCCATTGGAAAAAGATTGAGGTGGCCATGAAACACAGAATGTCTGTTTGATATGTGTGTATGAGGTCTCAGGCGTCCTTACGAAGCGCTCCCTGAAGGACATAAACACAGGCACGTACGTACGCATGCGCGGCACACATCCACACACACAGTCAGAGAAAAGGTCATTGGTTTTAAAAGATAGAGAGGGATACTGAGAGTAGAATAAATTCCCTTCCCCAATAAACAGCATTTTTTTTTTTTATATATATTTTTTATCCCACGATTTTGTAACCCATTTTTCACCCCTGTGCCAATCATCTACTGTGATCCTGGGTTCTACACACCCTCCACCAACCTGGGGAGAGCAACGGACTTAACTCATGCTCCCTTCATGCCTGAGTGTCCAAGTTGCTCCTTTACACCTGACAGGGGGGAGTTTCCCTGGTTGGACGTAGCGCGTAGAAGGAACACGTTATTCCAACCAGTTCCTTTCCCCTCCATCAGGCGCCCCGGCTGGCCAGGGGGAGGCAGTTTAGAGACCAGGATTACTGCATGTTTTTGTGAGGGTACCTACCCTAGGGGACACGGGGAGAACATGCAAACTCCACACAGAAAGGCCCTTTCGCCAACCCCGCCTTCGGGTATGGGCACTGATGACGCAGAGGAGGGAACACGCCGCCAGCACCCACACCGAGCGGGAATCGAACCCAGGACCTTCTAGCTGTGAGGCGACAGCACTACCAACTGTGCCACCGTGCCCCTTAAACAGCATTTTGAAGGCATATTAATTCAGTTCCACAAGACACATGCACGGCTCAGCCCATCTTTTATTTCTCCTCTCACTGCCTTTGTATAACTAGGCCTTTGCCATGCCAGCCCAAAAAGGCTGGCATTCACTCTTTCTCTCTGCCACTCACTCTTTGCAAGGGTTTGGCAGGAGTGGGGGGAGAGAGAGAGCAAGAGAGAGATAGAGAGATTTGTGTTTAAGTGGTTAATGTCCTCCAACTCTCTCTCTCTCTCTCTCTCTCTCTCTCTCTCTCTATCTCCTTCTTGCTATCTGTCTCTCTCTCTCTCTATTAATATCGACTCCATCTATGTCTCTTTCCCACTTTTCCTTCTCAATGGTAAATAATGCTTTTTCATCCCGTCGTGTACTCTCTCTCTCTCATAAAAAAGCAGAAAGCACTTCATGAGAAACGGGAGTTGTTTGAAGTTGGAGCCTTTTTCATTTGGCCTTCTTTCTCTCTCTCTCTCTCTCTCTCTCTCTCTCTCTCTCTCTCTCTCTCTCTCTCTCTCTCAGCACACAGTACTGGTAGAATTTTAATTTTCTTTATTTTTTCGTCTCTGAGAAGTACTGGTGTTGCATAAATGGACTGATTGACGTCCACTGTTGTCATCCTTTGTCACTGTTCAGTTTGAAGTGTCATGCTACTGATGCTAGAGGCACTGGGATGCATTATTATGAAGCCTGAGCGCTTGAAAGTGCTCCAAAAGCATAACCACACGCACGCACGCACACCCAGTCAAATTGTCAAACTCGTCAGATCTGACATGTCTGCCTGGCATAGTTGGGTTTATAAATCAATAACTGCCTGTACTTCTGATTCTGTTAGTGAACTCAACTTGTTTTTCCAGTGTGTTGAATAGAGCAGACTATATGCAAATGATAATTGCAAACACACAATCTGTCTGCCTCGCACGTACGCACGTACGCTCGTAGTGCAGGTAGTGTAAAGTTAAGTGTCCACCCAAAGTGATCCCCGTCCACTTTCTGTCCATTACTACACCCCAGCCTCTGGGGCCTGAGATGGAGTGAATCCTTCCCTCAATGTAATGTCCAAGTCATCCCCATCTTTAATTCAGAAAAATGTACTTTCCTGAAATAGGGAAAAATATTGATCGGGGGAAATAATACAAAAACCATTCATTCGGGGCTCCAATCTAACTTTTTTCTAACGTCCCGAATAACCGTCCCAAAATACTATTTTCCTCCAAAAGCAAGGTACAGTACGTAGCAAATAGCTAAACCTAATAATTCAATATTGCAAACGTTCTTTCACAGAGAGGATGATATTTGAAAGTTTGTAGCGGTCTACAGTACTTGCACGCTCTGCTTGCCTCGGGTATGGGCACTGATGACACGGAGGAGGAAACACGCCGCCAGCACCCACAGTGCCCCGAGCGGGAATCGAACGCGGTACCTTCTAGCTGTGAGGCGACAGCACTACCAAGTGTGCAACCGTGCCCCTCCAAATAGATATATGTCATAGGCCCCGGGACGTCGGTACGCTGTTAATCTCGAGCTGAGGATGTTTCTGCGTCTTATAAAAAAGTGATCCTTTCCAATATAGCTTAGCATATGATTGGCTTGTGCTATTTGAGTGAATTGATTGTTTTCCAAGGTAAGCCAGGAGGATTATATTGTTCTATTATTGAAGCCATGCATTGCCAACTGTCCCACACTGACATTTTGCACCTAATACCATGGATAACACACTGACATTTATATTTTTAGCACCTTAAGTAATGCTGACAAGTATATCATGCAAAGCACACATCTGCTACTATATGCTCACGCACATTGTTATCTTATCTCAGTTTTTTCTATACGTTGGTTGTGTGTACCAAAAAAAAAAGATAATCGACGTTCGTTCGATAAGCACGGGAGTCGATCTTGAAATAAAAAAATCGAATAGTCATTCAATAGTGGCCCCTTTTGGTCCGCGACCCGGCCCATTTTGGTCCAGGCAAGCCAGGCGCAAGCATGGCTCCATCCTCACGTGTTAATGAGGAAGTCAACAAGTGCAGCTACATTCATGCCGTCCACGCAGAAAAATAAGTCAAAAGTGACATGGTTGCATTTTAAAATAATTATGCAAAGAAGTCCACAACCGTGGTGGAAAAGTAATGTCGCCACGTTATCACGGCACCTGTAGCGAAGAGGATTCTATCCATCCCCGACTCCTAGCTCTGGTCAGCTACCCGACTCCCTGCTACAACCCCATCGGAGCGCATCTTCTCCAAAGCTGGATTTATTGTCTCTTTTCTGCACTACTATAAGTACGGTAACTATAATATTGCACTCAGAGACAGAGCCGCTTTTTAGGTTGTGCGAATGGTGCGGCTGCACAGGGCCTCACAAAGTCGTGCCTGCGAGGCCTCGCGCTAGACGGCCTTTTTTTATTCTTTGAAATGGAACGTCTCTCTCTCTCTCTCTCTCTCTCTATATATATATATATATATATATATTAACTACCGGTATTTAATTACATATTTCCATTTTGCACCAATATTATACTGCCATGTCTTAATACGTTAATACAGTGTTGCTCTTTACAAATAAAATAAGCAAATTAAGAAGGTTGATCACAAAGTTAGTGTGGTATTATTATAGTAGGCTACTTTGATAGGAATGTGACGCGATTAAGAACACCTGCCTGGGTGCTGTGAACAGTGAAGAATTATATATAGTTTCTTACCTCGTGGCTCGTGCTTTCGTTTGAAGAAACTAAGAAAGAATAAGTATAATCCAAAAATTATAATCCAAGGTTTGTTTGTCTGGAGATCCAACACTATGTCATATTAATAAAGTAAGTAAACTTTAAGAAGAGCTGCGGTCATTGTGCTGCAGAGAAGCTGCTCTGCTCTGCTAATTGATCTGACCTAGCATGACTGGCATGAGGTATAACCTAACCGACTTATTTGGCAGCACCTGCAATGACAATAGTAACCTTATTTCAAAAGGCATTCAAATACTACTAATACTTTTCTAATAAGGTTTGTCCTTATAGATAGAAATGTGGTCATTTTTGTATAGTTTTGGGTATTAATTAATTAATTAATAAAGCACAGGGCCTCGCATTCCTCCCAGGCAGCTCTGATTGCACTTATAGTCTATTGCTCAAAAAGCGTCTGCTTTTGGTCCGCGAGCCATGCCATCCATTAAATGACGCTTTATTTCAGTTAATTTTATGGCAAGAGAAACAAAATGACACTTGACAGTGTGTGCCGTTTTGATTGGCAAAACTTATATATGCCTTATTTAGCCTATTTGTTTTAGTTTTTAGTGTAGTTCCATGGAACCTACAGTAGAGCCTGGGATGCCTACAACATGTGTCAGGCTTGATTGGTTGTGCTTAATAAGAGTTCATGTTATGGTCGGGTGGTGTTTTTTTCCACGAAGCCTCTGACTTTATTTCAGTTATAAATGTTAACACGAGAGAAGCAAAATTCCGTTCGTTGTGTGCTGCTGTGCGGCTTTGGATTATATGCCTTTGATTTGATGGAGAGGTAATGCATGCCTGTGACAGGCGCTGTTGATTTTATTTCTGACATGTGTCGGGCTTGAAGAGTTCATCCATGTGTTACCGTTCGTTGACAATTATTGTCAAAGGAGTTTGGATTATATATTTTTTTATTTGATTGAGAGGTAATTGAGAGGCGCTGTTTAATAATAATTGTTAAATATGCGCTCCTCCCGTCGGGTGTCGAAGCGTAGAAGATCGATGTTTTTTTTGGTCGAAGCGTCGATCTCCAAAAGCGTGATCGAAGGTCAGCCCTAGTGTACTGGCTCAGTATATTTCAGTATGTGTTACAGTTACAGTAGTTTTAGAGCCCTCCTCTTGAGCTTCGATATGAACTCTGATGAGTTCCATGGAGGCATGAATAGGCTATATAGCAGAGAGCCTGAATGCCGCAACTCTGTGACTGCAGGGAATTGCTTAACATCATATCATTTGCGGACAAACCAGGTCAATAAGTAGGGTGAGCTGAAAATGAGAATATTGACAGACCATTATTTTTACCACTACACATGTGAACAGCTTAATCGAATTATTCTCATGAGCAATTAAAGAGGCTTTTGCTGTGCACTGATATTGACTTATTATTTGTATTATTTAATGGCAAAGAGCCTTTTGTAATTAAAATGCACACATTGGTGGAGGTTGTATGAGGTATAGGGATGTTAATACTTCTCTGTTGTGTGTGTGTGTGTGTGTGTGTGTGTGTGTGTGTGTGTGTGTGTGTGTGTGTGTGTGTACGTGTGTGTGTGTGTGTGTGTGTGTGTGTGTGTGTGTGTGTGTCTGCGTGCACTTGTGTGTACGCGTGTGTGTGTGCTTGTGTGCTGTGGTTACGATTTTGCAAGTGGATTGATGAGGTTTATTTTGTTTATTTCTAGGATTTCAACATACAATTTAACATTATGACTCTAAATAATAGGGTGTTGATAGTGAATAGACTGCACCATCTCATATTTGAGCGCATTATAGAGACAAAGCATGCATATAGAACTATCACGACACCTAGAGACTCAGAGAGTCAATGCCAAACCACTTGCAAAGCAAGCATCGGGTGATGGATGTTGTTGTTTATGCCCGTAACATAACATAAACATTTGTTGCACTGGTCTTTTTTCATTTATGGGTGACGGACATTCTAGATTGTCCATTTTAATCTTGTCTGTTAATGGTTTTATGATCGGTTAGCGAGGGTTGCCTGTCTTGTCAGGAAGGGAATTCCAAGCCGACAGCTTAAGCATCTTTCAACCCCATGGGAGTCTGGAAATAGAGGCAGACGCGGTGAGAGAGATGGACAGAAGATGGGAGGAGAGAAGGAGTGGGCTGCCGAAAGGAGGAGAGGCATCATGACGGTTGAGAGGCAGCAGTGGGCGGACTGAAAGCGAGGGATGCAAAGGGAAAGAAAAGCAGAGGAAACTAGATAAAGTGCCCCTCGGGGGCACACGTCTACTCTCCACCAGGGCAGGTCAGGTTGTGACCTCCTGGTGGCGCTATAATAGGACAAAGTGAAAAGGGTGCTGTTTCTTTTTAATCCTTGGATGGCAATTGGATGATTTGAGGCATTTTGTGGTGCCAGAGATTAGCTGGTAACAGACGGACGGACTGACTCACACACACATGGCCGGAGTGCAAAACATACTCTCTCCCTATGCCTTTGGCCTGGTGGAGACATAAATTGAGAGGGGGGAAGGAGAAGGGGATAAGTGAGTGAAGGAGGGAGCGAGGGAGGGAGGTAGAGGAGGTAGCTGAGTGGAGCCAAGGTGGCGTGGAGGCCTGGGGGATAGCTGTGCGTTTATCCTTGCTCTGCAGCAGGCTCGTGAAGCGCTACCTCAGGAAAGGGCTTTAAAAGGAGGGAGGCTGCAGCTCTGCGATGATCTGCTAATACCCACAGATACACCGGGGCTTCAGCACAGCACTCTGGGGGGTGCGGTGGCGTGTGTGTGTGTGTGTGTGTGTGTGTGTGTGTGTGTGTGTGTGTGTGTGTGTGTGCAAGAGAGGGAGGGAGAGAGTGAGAGTGTGACTGCATTCTAGCATCATATCATATACACGCAGACGGTGCCCCCGACCCCGAGTCACCCAGAGCCATGTAGCTACTGCGACGATTAAGAGATTAGACAGGACTATCATGGGCCTTTGTGGGATGTAGTCAGTGTTGTCACCTAAAGCTGCTGCCATTCTCCATATTCAGACCGCAGCCATCTTGCCAAGGTGATACCTATAGGTGACACTTCCCAAATAGAGCCCATTCATCAAAACTGAAAAGTCCTCTCTAATTATGTTAAACAATGTCAAGATCACCAACATTGCAGCTGTAGGGAAAGCTTGAATTATCCTCTTTCAATCTGTAAAGTTTTTGTTTAATAAAAATCCACCGTAGAGATTTGATGAGCTACTTCCTGTCAAGAAATTCCTTGATGATGATTATTTTCTATCAGAGTATGGAAGCGCTCGTTATCAGTAAAGCTGCCTCCTGCATCATGTGCACATTAAAAACAGGTGGTACGCATGGGCCGTTGAGTGATAGTCAACGAGCACTTCCAAACTCCAGCGCTTAGAAAAACAATTTCTGCAAGGAATTTCTTGAAAGGAAGTAGCTCATAAAATGTCTACGGTGGATTTTTATGAAACACTTTACAGATTGAAAGAGGATAATTCAAGCTTTCCCTACAGCTGCAATGTTGGTGATTTTGACGCGGTTTAATATAATTAGATAGGAGCTTTCTGTTTGGATGAATGGGCTGTCTATGGGAAGTGTCACCTACTGTAGGTATCACCTTGCTGGCAAGATGGCTGCGGTCTGAATAAAGATAATTGCTGCTGCTGAGAATGATGTGGAGTCGCTCCTTGTTAGGGTTCATGTATAAATAGACCCTCTGGTGAAAGTCCCTCCTAGCCATTGTACCATTAAACCTATAAACTGTGAGGTGGAGGAGTTTGGGTTCATAGTTCGTACCTGCTGTTGCTTAATATAGGAGTGTCCCAAAATCATGCAGACCGATGGTTAGGTCAATTAAAGTCAAAGTCCGAAGAGGGAACTCTTAGTATGTCCACTAATTGCAACGACCCAGGTGAGAATCTGACTAGGACATATTTAGCATTTCTTCTACTTTCGCCCTTTGTCGCCTGTCTCTCTAGTCTCTACTATCCTGTCTGAAATTAATTTACCGGTAAGCTCTTGTCCGCTGTTGACGTCAACAATTGTGATATTGATCCATTAATTAATTCAAGTTGTCCATGATAAAGATGAAGTTGCAGACAAAACTGACCCGGTTGAGTATACAGTTATGGTACATTTAAGCTTAGAACATTCAAGAGTTATGTCTTTTCGTCCAGCTGTGTAAGCTTCAGACTGATTATTTCAATTGACGTTAAGGTAATTTTATTTTGTAATCAAGGCAGGCTAGTCTATCTTATAATTAGGTGATTTATTTTAATAAAACTGCACTGTAGGTACATGAAGTTTTCTTTAGTCCAATTTTCATGTGGTAGTGATAATGTGATGACCTTGTGATTAAACATACCCTGATATTCAACAAATCCGAGTGGAAGTTTGATACAGCTGTTACCCAGCAACGTATCAAACAATCAACTGAAACCATCTTTATCGAGGTGGTGAAATGAAATTCTATTCATAGGCACGGTTTGCAAGATTACTTTCAGAGATATAAAGGCCTTGACTCTTTCAGTTTACTGATTAAAATGATAACCAGTTCAAAGCGCAGGGTAAAAGCTTACTAAATTATTTATATCTTGTATTAACTGGCCAACAGAATCCACAGAGGATGAAGTTGGATAGAAAGTACTTATAGCGCCATACATTCTGTAATTCCCGTGTGTCGTCGTTTGGATCTGTAAAATTATAGTATTCCATTTAGGCTTAATCTTTAATTCATCATCTTCCTCCTCACAAGTCTGCAATCCAACCGCATTTTTTTATTTATATTTTTCACGTTATACATTTTTTAAACCGCCATCTTCACAAATTATTCATGGGGATGTTCAAGCAGGGCCATCACCTTTGGAATACACATGGAAGTGCTTCCTCTTAACCTTGGTCCCAAGCACCAACGCCACCCTTAACCCATTTTTGGGGGGGAACCCCCTTTTAATATAATAATGAATTGCATTTTTATGGCGCTTTAGTATGCACTAGCGCCCTTACAATGGTTCATTCATTCATACATTGGGAGGTGAAGGAGCAGCAGTCGACGCCAGCGTCCGACACCTCACTTCCCAACCCCAATCCAACCCTTGATGCTGAGTGTCAAGCAGGGAGGCACTGGGTCCCATTTTTTAGAGTCTTTGGTATATGACCCGGCTGGGGATCGAACCCCGACCTCCCAGTCTCAGGGCGGACACTCTAACCACAAGGCCACTGAGCTGGTGTGTATAGGGAACCCCTTTTGGTGATTTAAACATTATGTTATAATTTAACTATTGGAAAAATAGCAGATCTACATGAAGCTCACAACCCGTCTTGCTGCAACGTATTGTGAGTTTGTCGATCGGCTGTTTTCGGTGTGCAATACTGTCGCGCAACCCAAGTGTAAATCGGACGTAAAGTAACGCCTCTTCAGTAAAACGTTTTTACAGCACGTCGGAACACACTATTACTCACCCTCGCAGCCTACGACAGCCTTATCGCCGTGCATAATGAAGTTCCGTAGAACAAATTAACACAGCCTCGTGTGATTTCTCTTCGTCTATCGCAGCTACCTGCCTCATTGTGGGCAGAACAGGGTGAGCCAGGTGATAAACGAATGGCGAGAAATGGGGGGACGGGGGAACTGCGCGTGTATTTTTGGACGCTATCATTATATATGTATATACAGTATATATATATAGTGTATGTCCCAGAGTATAGCCATTGCAGAAATATAATAAATGTTCAGGGAGCGGTCGGAATGAAAAAAGGAGATGACGCTAAAACGGTGAGATGCAGGGACGGATTAGCCTCTCAAGGGCCCCTGGGCCGATCATTTTTGAGGGCCCCCCTCCCTGCGCAACATTTATCAGGTTTTTATTAGCAATTTGCACAGCGCACAGATGAGAACACAAAATACAGTGCGCGACCGTGCGCCGGTGCGCGATAAGGCATGCAGCATAGCATTAGCATGATAGCACAGATTCAGAAGGAATTGCTTGCAAAGTTTGTTTGTAATGTTCAAAGTTTAAACGTATCTTACTTTTAACCAAACGCGGGTGAAACAGCGTGCAGCCGTGCACGCACGCGCGCGCACACACATGGAGTGGACGGATTGATGTTTATCAAAAACAACCCTTGTTTAGCGTTTGCTTACAAAAGCGTGTGCCCAGCGTAAATGATAATGCGAATGACCGAACTGGCTGGATTACCGTATTAATATCAGTCAGTCAGTCAAAGCCAAGGAGAATGTTACAATACTAATTCACCATCGAGCAGCCTCTGCACTGTCTGAATGTCACACTAACATGATAGCAGGATAAAAACGGATAGCCTGTCTATCCATCCATGAGCAACATATTATCTATCTAGCTCTGGTCCATAGCTCTAATGTGTTGCACGTATTAGAGGTATGGAATGGAACAGAGCTACTATCGATCTATCTACAAAGTATTAGCATAAAACAAATTGATTATATATATTATATGAAAACAAACATAACAATGATATGATGAATACCACTATTTTGTGATAATTGCTGAAAAGATAGTGATATAATATTTTGACATATTATTTCCACCCCTACCTCATATCACTTCATTAAAGAAAAATCACACCCATGTTAAGTGAGGGGCGCTCTTGTCATCATACATCAGATATCATCTCATACTGGCCAATCAGAATGCCTGTTGCCTGTGATTGATTAGCTGATTTGCTCGTTTACATATGACATACATTTTCCCTTCAATGTCAATGGCGTTTAATTTATGTCATATTTAGCAGAATTTTGACGAAATTTCTCCGTTGATAATTTTATTCATTTCACTAAGGTCCAAGGCCAATAAGGGTAACAAAATACAAATACAAAATATGTAATTTTCTCAACAATTATGACAACATTTATTTAAAGTAATAAGTGATGATAGCCTATAAAGTTTTTGGTGCTGCACAAAAAAAATCACAATATTTAATTATTCATAATATATTTGAGCATTTTGAGGCAACAACATATTAATATTTGCAAATCTGCCTGAAACAAGTAATCAACATAATAATCCATTATATTTCTAGTCTTTATAGCTTCAGGATATACCTATAACTCCTGGTGGTCAGGGACGGGGTGGGAGTGACTCCCATTAACTTACAGCCTTCAAGGCCCCCGGCGGCCTGTGGCCCCTCCTCAATGGGACCTCTCAAAGTGGGCCCCTTGAGGACCACTGCTTCACAGTACGGTGGAGCAGTGGTCCTCAAAGGGCCCACTTTGACGCCCAGCCTGTAGGGCCCCAGCCCCCAGGATCCTGCGCTGCGTTTCAGGCTCCCCTGTGGCCCCTCCTCAATGGGACCTCTCAAAGTGGGCCCCTTGAGGACCACTGCTTCACAGTACGGTGGAGCAGTGGTCCTCAAAGGGCCCACTTTGACGCCCAGCCTGTAGGGCCCCAGCCCCCAGGATCCTGCGCTGCGTTTCAGGCTCCCCTGTGGCCCCTCCTCAATGGGACCTCTCAAAGTGGGCCCCTTGAGGACCACTGCTTCACAGTACGGTGGAGCAGTGGTCCTCAAAGGGCCCACTTTGACGCCCAGCCTGTAGGGCCCCAGCCCCCAGGAGCCTGCGCTGCGTTTGAGGCTCAGACCGAGGGAGAATACAGAGCAGAGGAGGGGCCCACACACATTTGAAATTGGTCCTCAAAGGGCCCACTTTAAGGGGTCCCCAGTAGGGGACCTCCATTCTGGGGGGTGTTAGAGGCCGGGCTCCAGGGGCCCTTGTCAGTGCCTCAAACCCAGTACTGCGCGACGCGGTCCAGTTTCTCGCGAAGGGCCCCTGGGAGCCAAGGGCCCCTGGGCCGCGGCCCAACTGGCCCTATGGCTAATTTGTCCCTGGTGAGATGAAAGTGGAGCAAAAGATAAAGACACGAAGCTAAACGACGACTGCATGCACACGACAATGTGGAAGTAAAGGGAAGTGAGTGTCGGAATCAAATGGAATCAATTTTCGGGGTAGAGCATCGTCTATTTCTCGCTTCAAATGTTTAAAAAAAAAGAAACATCGCTTTGTTAAATGACATTGTGTGTTAGTTTACATGTGGCTGTCATGTTGGGTATACACAGCATAAAATCCTAGCAGCACAGCGGCTGCAGCCAGGTGCTCCGAGCTTTTGATTAGGCAGTGGTCTGTTATAGAGCGGTCAATATCCAGAAATTACACAACGCTGATTTTTGGCGATTGACCAATCGGAATCAGAGCATTCAACCAAGCCGTGTAATAAGCCAATATGAAGGACTGCATGAGGACTTCTCATTGTCTCGCTCATTTCTTTATTTGTTTATTTGGAGATATTGATATTGCCATAGGCACTGTCATGGGAGTGACAGGTAATCAATACGCTACCCTCTGAGATAATCCCACAGTGGGAAGCATGCCAGCACTACACTTTTAGAGGCCCTCATCTATGGAACTCCCTAGATGCTTAAATCCTCATTATCCTTGCCAATATTAAAAAAACATCTAAAGAAATATCTTATTTTTTCCTCTCTGTAGATTACATGTTTTACCTTGATGCGTTATATTTTCTTTTGTGTGTTTGTTGTTGTATTGTTTATTTCAGTTTTTTGTGCAGTCTGTGTTTTTATTTCTTTACTGCCCCCCTTTGACTTTTTTCTATCTATAAAAGTGGACCACAATGGAAACAAGCAAAGGCTTTTTTGTGTCCATTTGGCGTTTTCTTTTTAATTATGTAATTTTCTATAATTTTCTTACTGCCAGTCTTACTGTAAAACTGCCAATAAAGTATTCTATCTATCTACAACTTGTAGATTTATTTACTGTTCTTTATGAACTTTTAATCTTTTAAACCAATGATCTCTTCCTTCAGGAAAGGATTCCACATAAGCCTTCTGGCTTTTTCCTTTCCTTGCATTGTATTTTTGTTTCTTTGATATGTTATTGTCTATTTTTTGTACTACATGCTAAATAAATAAACCTGAAAAAAAAAAAAACCTACAGCACAAAGTGAAGACAAAATGGAGCAGAGCTTAGGAAAGGAAAAGGAGGAGGGATATACATAGAGAGATACAGGGGGAAGGAATCTGACCGTATATGGTATCAAATAAAAAAATACCATCAACAATACAAAACCAACAAAACACACACATATGAACAACAACAACTCGAGCGCCAAGTGAATTGACAGGCAGTTTGAAGGTGGAAGTATTTTGTTGTTTAGGATGAAATAATCACGTTGGCCTTCAGGGCACTTTCTCATGCTCACTTGATCACGGCAGTGTTGTTCAAATGTTTATGTCAATTCTGGATTGAGCGCGGGGGCAAGGGGCGTAGTAGCAGCCGGTGTCTCTCCACTAGTCAGTCAGTTGTTCCTTATCGACCGCAGCCACTTATCCAATTAATGGAAATCACCTGAGTTCTATAGATAACACACTGGGGTCGTTAGAAAGACATGACTAACAAGGCGTGTGATAACGCCTAACAGTTGCCTTTAATGACAGCAGAGGGACTCGGCCACTGCCTTTCTAGCAACATGTACAGAACCTGGTCCTGGCCGTCCTGCACGGAACACAAAGAAACGAGTTGTAGTTTAATGTTGTGTGTGTGTGTGTGTGTGTGTGTGTGTGAAGATCATAGATAAGCTTCACAGAAAACAAGATTGAAAGATAAGCTTGTGCGGCTGTGCGCGCCTTCTGAATTGACAATTTATGGCAGTGGGACTGGGATACAGCACTGACAGAATGTCTGGCATGATATAATCTCAAGGGTCCAGCTAGGCACTCCAATGTTGAAGCGCTGGGCCCTAGTGGTATAAGAGGAAGGACCTGTGGATTCATGACGAGGAAACCCTGTGCAGCAGCTGGGCTTTAATATTGAGCACTCGGTTGCACTTCCGCATTGGACCTCCAGAATTTGGAGGTCCAATGCGGAAATGCGCCCCAAAAAGGCGGAAATAGACGGTCCCTCTGGGGTGCTTCAAAACGTCACTGAGCAACCTCCACTGACATTAATCAGTCTCCTTTTAATACTCTATGTATAATCTGCACATACAGTAGAGTGGTGGCAGTGGCGGTGGTGGTGGTGGTGGGAAGTGGCTGGGGTTCACTAGGTTTCCTCTTTTGTAACCAGGGTGAAGATGGCGAGATTAGACCGCCTTTAGAAAGGTAATTAGTAGAGTTTAAATGGACACGATGCCCCTCTCTGGGGAATCTTACCCTCAAGCGTACAAGCGGAGGGGGCATGGGGGACGGGGAAGGCAAGCAGGCACAGCGAGGGAATTGGAGGGGTGCAGAAGAGGATGGGGGGAGGGGGGATAAGAAGGTAATTAAATGAAGACTGTGTTCTGTTCTCTCACCTGAACAAAGTGATTTCTTCTTCTCTTTCTCTCCCCACCCTCCTCCGCCCAGTCGTCCATTCCTCCATGCTCTTTCCACCTAAGATCAAGCAGACAGTTAATGACTGCTTCTTCAAAACCTCTCTCTCTCTCTCTCTCTCTCTCTCCGCCCGGACACAGAATGAGAGTTTTCCTCCCTCTGCTGTATCTCTCTTCTCTTATTTCATCCACTAGAGATGGGTGGGCCGCACCAATTTTCTCCCAGGTCCATTAGCAAATTGTGTCCCTTTTTCTCTCCTTTACTTTCCAGGAGTCTGAATAAGGGGGTTGACAAAAGAGAGAGAGACTCGGGCCGACGGACGGACAGAGAGAGAGAGAGGAGTGGAGTAACGTGTGGGAGGACGCGCTGAAGGCGACCCAGAGGGACCCGGGCAGCCATTACTCCTCCAGAGTGACAGCGAGGTCAGTTGGCGGAGACTCGCCAGCGGCGACGCTGCACATACTGGGTAGGTGATGCACCGAGGGCAAAGCTTGCTCAACGCTTTTCTTGAAGATCATTAAGGCCGGTGTCAGATAACCATTAGTCTGCCATCCATTAGCATTAACACTTTAAATTAAGTCAATGATGTGTTTTCACCTCATTTTGATCCTTGGGGGAAGAAAATAGAAAAGAAAAGAAGGTAGAAAACCCTCAGTGATATTATTTACAAGCTCTGTAATTACAGGTTTAATAGTAACAATAAAAGCTTCACTCTGGTGGTTTGTAAGTAGTTGACAGACCCTAAAACCACCGGTTATGGTCACCGTTTGGAACCAGTGGTACTGTACTTTTTTTTTTTTTTACTTTTTTTTTTAAACTTTACTTAAGTATTCCCAACTTCCAGTACTTTTACTCCACTACATTTATTTGAAAACATTAATAGATTCAGATTATTATCACATACATTGCCCTACATGTACGTATATTTCAGTCATTTGACAATAGCAGATCTGCAAGTTTACAATGTATCGCAATGTGAGATGTGAGACCTTGTGGGCTTCTGCTATTTCCAAAATATTTTTATATATTTGAAAACTTGAAATGGGACATTCTGCACAATTCAATCTTTGTTCTAAAGGGTGTGGCATGGGGAATGTGTCATTACCTAACTATTTCTATATTGCAGTATTGACACTTTTACTTAAGTAAAACATTTGATTACTTGTTCCACTACTAGCAAGTGAGTAAGGTCTATTAGAGAAAATAACTGCCTTGTAAATGATACTGCTATTAAAATGACTGGACCGTAAACCCCTCAGAAAAAAATCACTTGCTTGATAAATACACAGCTGTGGTCCTGTTTCATGAATCAATCTGTTACATTCATACTAGCCTATTTGTATGCACGAGGCAACAGTTGTATTACATTTGCGGTAATCAAATCTTGATTACCATAATAAAATAATTCAGTAGATGGCGAGTCGATTAAATGTAGCTAGAGTGACGTGTGTTCTGCAGCTCCTCCCGCCCCCATGGAGCAGAGCTGCTCTGTGAAACCCATGGACTCCCATTGAAAATGAATTGCGAGCTGCTCTGCTCCCCCCTCTCTCCCTGGGACAGAGAGAGAGATTTTGTTTTAAAGGAGAATTCCATGCTAGAATGCTTTCTTATATTTCTTACCTTTCTTTGTAGTTGTTACGTCCCCACCAAAGATGTCCAGGTGTTATTTTGTGCAAAAGCTCCTTATTGGCTATTTTCCCTACCATAAGCCCTCAATGAATTGCATTGCATTGAATGGGAATTGAATGGGGCTATGGGGTGTTATGCTAGTTCGCTTATTTCCATCGAAAGAAGTAGTAAAGTGTGCCGCTTGGGATATTATTTACATTATGAAGAGAGGATATATACAAAGAAATTATAATTTTGAGCGATGGAAATAAGCGAATTAGCACAACACCCCATAGCCCCATTCAATTCAATGCAATTCATTTAGGGCTTATGGTAGGGGAAACAGCCAATAAGGAGCTTTTGCACAAAATAACACCTGGACATCTTTGGTGGGGACGTAACAACTACAAAGAAAGGTAAGAAAGCCTTTTAGTATGGAATTCTCCTTTATATCTGTCTTACTGAGTCTCATCCTGTGTTTTTGGGATATCACTCTCTGGGCTCCATCTTGTGCCACCCCTCATCCCTTATCCCTAAACCTATTTGCCACTTTTTACTATTTTGAAAATAATTTTAAAATAGTTCAACTAGCCGATCTACGTCGACACGTTGTGAGCTTGTAGATTGGCTATTTGAACTATTTTAAAAGGTTTTTTTTTAATTACCGTAGTAAAACATGGCAAATAACTTTAGGGATAAGGGTTAAGGGGTGGCGCAAGATATAGCCTAGTCTGTCTTAATGAGTTTTATCCGGTGTTTTTGGTTTTTATAGATATCAGGCTTAATCTGAAGCATCCAATCTTGGAGATTATATGTGGCTTTGAATTTAGTTGAACCATCTGCCATCAGTTGTAATTTAATATATGGCGTTGCATTTTGTGTGTGTGTGTGTGTGTGTGTGTGTGTGTGTGTGTGTGTGTGTGTGTGTGTGTGTGTGTGTGTGTGTGTGTGTGTGTGTGTTGGGGCCTCCGTCTTAAGTATGAGTACTGAATGACCTACATCACTGGTTCCCAAACAGTGGGTCGGGACCCATGTGTGTGTCACGGACACATTTTTATGGATCCCTTTATTCATTGTTTCCTACATTTCGTTTTTAATTATTATTTCTTTGAAACATGCATCTGATTTGTGTTGATCAATTTCAAAAGTAGAGATGAATAAATCATCAGAGATGTCTTTTTTTTATTGGAGGACTTAATTATACAGAATATCATTCATTCTTCTAGTCAGATCATCACTTTCCTGTCATGACATTTACTGTTAAATTATAATTAGGTTTTAATAGCATCAGGTGTTATTTGTCTTTTTTTCTCTAATCTATTCATAGTTCTGTTGTTATTTAAATTGATGTGAATATTTCTTGCCGTCACAGCAATCGATTATCACAACCTTCTGCATTTGAAACTTGCAGCCGAAATCCACATTTTATTAAAAAAAATTACTTTCCATTTACATAGCATCAGGTGCTATTTGTCTTTTTTTCTCTAATCTATTCATAGTTCTGTTGTTATTTAAATTGATGTGAATATTTCTTGCCGTCACAGCAATCGATTATCACAACCTTCTGCATTTGAAACTTGCAGCCGAAATCCACATTTTATTAAAAAAAATTACTTTCCATTTACAATATTTAAACCGGCAGTTAAATGTTAATAGCTTGCACACAAACCCTTCACTCACTTATAAGTCCCTTACGTCTGCAATAGCAAGTTTTATGACAACACCTTCAGTTGATTCCCTCCCTAAGTTGTGTGAAGCGAATGCGCCGCGCTAAAGAATACCTTGTATTGAGTGTTTTGTGCATTTCCTATTATCTCGGTCTAAGGAAGCTGCTTTACCACTGAACCATAAACCTGCCATTGTTCATTTTATAGAGGGGGGGAGAATACATTTCTTCATTTTTATTCATCCCAGAGTGCAGCAACAGCATTTGTCATGAAACAGCACAAAGGTACTGCGCCGGCACGCATCAGAGCTGTTGAAGAGACGTAGAAAACGAGGATGCCGCAGTGATTTGTTGTTTTACCCTGGAGTTCAGAGAGGAACAGTACAGTGTAGGGAAAAGTATGTCATTCGTACCACTACCTACTACCAATCCAGGATGAGGCATTAAATCCTCCGGCACAGATCTGCGCCAGACTTGCTAGTGCACGCATAATGTGCACACCCGGCCCTGCCACACACATGCATAAATGTGGCACACAGCTGGTATGTTCAGCACAACATAAGCCACATGTCGCACGCTCTGTCAGTCGGTAACGGCAACAACAACAACAACAATGACCTGTGTGTGCTACAGGTCAGGTTGGCATCTGACGGTTGATGTTAGATAAGAGAGTTGTCCCATGTGGCCAGTTAGCAAAAGAGCTTGTGCTTCAGCAGTAATACATTATACAATAGTATACATTATTTGGAACGTAGAATGTTGAGATGTGCTGCTTTTTCTTTTTGTTTTCTTTGCAAATGTTGCCGTTGTTGAACACAAAGGTGAACATTATTGCATGTAGTGATAGAGACATTTCATAATGGCTGTAATTATTTACTGTAGCTTATTTGTCTTGGTTCTGGGTCTTCACCAGGGGGGCAGTCAGACAGATTTTTTGTGAAGCCACTAAGGAAATGAAAGTTCATATAATGACCTGTTGTGGCGCTATCATTGGGCTCAAAAAAACCCATAGCCCCATAGAAGTCCATGTATTTGGGCCCAACTTCACCTAGACTGTATTACCTTAATAAACATGGTCATGAATACTTTTCGCTTCCAGTCACTAGTTTAAAGTCTCATTTCTAATGTCATAATATTCTTTTTGGAAAATGATGGCCCCATTTATAAAATAAATGACCATAAAGTCGCGCATGTTCTGAGGGGCGTGGCTACCGTTACAGTTCATGAACGGGATCCCCCACCCACTCGATTCAAAATAAAAACCAACGAAGAAGAAGGGGGGAAGTCCCGCCTCGTTGTCTGGGCCAGCCAATGGCCAAACTGGGCTCAAACGGATCTTGAAAGATGGCGACTTACAGTGCAAGGGATTTCAGGCTTCATTTTACGTTCACGTTAGACCCGGGGAACGCTTTGTCCATATTTTTTACAGTCTATGGTCTTCACCCACCTCATCTGACTAAAGTTATCATTATGAAGTATTCTTCATTCCACATTTTACTGATTATTGTGAATGAATGGCCAGTACATTAACCCTAACAACAGTAGAATTTTAGAATTTTAAAATGGAAAATGTGTACAAAGTATGTAAATGTATATCCCTCTCTTCACTTTAATTTTCAAAGCCTTTTGCACAGCTCTATTAGAAATATACCTCCTATATGAATACTACTTCATTCGATGCAAGTTTGAATATATATTTATATTGTGTTTTTATCTGACTTATTTTATGCTATTTATGACTTTTCCCTCCCTTTTCACCATTAGGTAAACCTTCATTTAAATCTCTGCCTGTGCATTGTGTTAATGACAGTACAATGGAATTAAATATTATATTCAAAGTGTAGTTGTGGTCAACGTAGGTTCAGGAGTAGAGACCTATGTTTGACATTTTTTTGAAGATGAAAGTGGAATGGGACGAGGAACCCAAGGTTAGGGTGAGGCTCAGGGCGGGGTGAAGTCTCTGGAGCTGGCGGCCATCATTGCTCTACTCGGGGAGCACTCGGTCGTCTCTGCTCCGTCATTATCCCCGCTGGATTCCTAGAGAAATACAGACAGAAGGAAGAAGAGCGAGAATCGAGGAGGAAGGAGGAGGTTGGGGTGGAGGAGGACGACCAATTTGAAAGCAATGAATAACAAAAATAGTACTCACGACCCATGTTTGGTCTGTTGTGAAGCAGAACAAACGACATGGAAAAAAATATATATTTGAATTTAAATACAAAATCCAAACTGCATTTAAAGTGTATATACACTTTAGATGCACTTAAGAAAATAAATGATTGGGATTTGCTCCTCTAAATGAAAATAAGAGTCTGAGCTGCATGGTTGAGTTTGAAATGGACTTTCAGAAGCTTTGCCAAAATTCTACTTCAAAAAGTTTGAACACAGTGCATGTCATGGTTGTCTGAGTGTGTAAGCTCAAACTGATTGATGTGTGAACACTGAACACGTGTATGTGGTGCAGATGTGTACTGTACATAGTGCATATTGCTGTGTGAACTATATAGCACTCTTGTATGGTTTCAATAGGTATTCCTGTCAGTGTGTGTGTGTGTGTGTGTGTGTGTGTGCGTGCGTGCGTGCGTGCGTGCGTGCGTGCGTGCGTGCGTGCGATCCCATTGGTTTCAAGATATTACAGAACCGCGAGCTTGTGCATGAGAGGAGATCCAAAATGAATCCGAAAATCCCAATAATTATAATTGCTCTTTAAATGCGATTCTACAGTAGAGGGCAGTGATAGGGTACTTCATAAATGGTGCATTCATACAGCACCTTACTCGTGCTTTAAAGCACTTCACAATCAAACCATGCAAAGCACCGACCTGCTCATCGGGAGCAATTAGGGGTTAAGTGCTCAACGACACTTTGACATGCATTAAGATGGAGTTTGTGATTGATGCCTTAATTGTCCCGAGCCACAAGCAAATAAAACCTTATATCGCAAATAAAAAGGACACATTCCTTTCCAAAACAAATGCTTATAATAGCACAGATCCATCTTCACAGTGCACCTTCCTCCCAAATTTCCTAAATTGTGTTGTATAATCTGATTCTAGATCAGCCAAATCATTACTCAAGTTAGCAGTTCATGCATTTCTGATAAGTGCCCATCACAGATCTTATCGGCTCCATTCCAAATACATTTCCTGATTAGTTTTAGTTGCCATTTTCCACAATTATTTAATTGCGTGTATGTATCCTTATTTATGCAGGGGAGCCTTAGAATTCATGAACTAATTTAAGATTGTTCGATGATGATGATGATTATTATTATTGTCCAATTTTTTGCATTAATCCAACTTGTTAGTTATTCATTTACTGTGCATTTACAACACATAACTAATGGAATGATGTGAAGGTCTGGATATGAGGTAATTTTTTTCTTCTCATTATGAATATTTTCTGGGTGTTGGTGATCTGTCTCGCTGCCTAGGCAGGTTATTAGATGACTTTACGGCATTTTATGAGCAAGGGACTGAGTACAAGGATGTGGTCTATGAAATGGTCTGTAAAATTGTGTGGTCTGCATATAAAAAAGATGAAGATAAACAGTGGTGGAAAGTAACTAAGTACATTTACTTAAGCACTGTACTTTAGTACAATTTTGAGTTATTTGTACTCTACTTGAGTATTTCCAATTTCCAATACTTCTACAACTCGGAAGCAAATATTGTAGTTTTACTCCACTGCATTTATTTGAAAACTTTAGTTGCTTTTTGTCAGGAATGCATTACAGGTGGACCCAAAAGCAGGCAACAGGATGCAAGCAGACTATCTTCAAAGTGTTTATTTCAATAAACCAAGATAGGGCAAAAACAAAGGCACAGCAAAACATGTACACTCACTTGACAGAGGTCTATGAACCAACAAGGACACACTGCAAACAAAGGGCTTAAATAGACAGGGGTAACAGGACACAGGTGAACTCAAAATACAATCAAACACAGGATAGGCTAGGGGACTAAAAGGACACAGGTGGAAACACTGCCAAATAACAAGGTAGGAAAGACAAGGTAACTAACAGTAACTAGGAAGACAGGAAACACTAGGAACAATACTACAAAATAAGATACACAAAACTAAGGCAACAACAGAGTAACAGAAAACCAAAACCAACGAGAAACAGTCAGGAATACAAGAGAAAATACATATACAAGACATATACATATTATAGTCCAAATTCAAAATAAGGACAGTCAAAGTTCACGGTCCGAGGAGCGGATCGTGACACTTTTATTATTACAAAACATACATTACAACACTTCAGCCCTTTATACATTTTGGCTATTTTAAAAGTATTTGTATTGAAAACTTGAAATGGGACATAATGCATAGTGAGTACTCTCTGCTTTTGGTACTTGAATTCTGGACTTTTACTGTAGTAAGTAGTATTGATACTTTTACTTTTAAAACAATTGAGTACTTTATCCACCACTATGTATGAATAATGGTTCCAATTCAACATGTTCTTTTACGTTTCTTTTTGAGTGGTGCAACCACTCCTACAACCAGCAATGTCCGTGTACCTGTGTAGGTACCTGCATGTGATGTGTGTCTATGAGCATGAGTATGTTACTTTTTATACCAGTAGGGGGCGCCAGAAACAGAGAGAGGGGTAGTGCTGTGTCTCTAATGAGAGAGAGAGAGAGAGAGAAAGAGAGGGGGGGGGGGGGGGGGAATTGCACCACTCAGTTCACACGTGTGTGATTTTTTCTTTCATATCGCTGCTTTGGTCACGAAGCCATAATGTTAGTTCATTGTGGAGTGAAGAGAGTGGTTCATTATTGTTGCTCGGCTGGTATCAGGGTCGTTCAGTTGTTGTGCTATGGACCATATGGTTGCTTTGGGAGCTGTAAGCGACAATTGAAATAGCCACAATGAAAGATATTTACTAGCAGAGAATGCAATTATGAGCCAAATGGGGAGGCTGTTATTTGTTTGACGTTGTGTATACTGTATATGTAGGCTAATAAAAGCAAATACAGTAACAATGTGCAGAAGTTATACTAGCGTATTGCTGTATCGTTACGTGAGATTCAGACCCACTGGATTGTTGTACTCCTGGGTTTCTTCATGAATAATATAATGGGCAACTAATTCAATATAACATTCTCCGGCTGACCTTTGTGGAAAGAAAACTTGCAATACTGTAAATAAAGGAGCTTATGGGTATTAGAAAATGGATTCACTGAAACATTGCAAAGAGTTGACGTGACAGGTCAATTCATTTTGAGTTTTATACATTCAGCATAACTATCCATCTTGATTGGACTTTACTGAATGGTTTTATTTAACTTAAACACAGCTTAAGAAAAACAACATTGCATTGCAACGAAAAAGCATGTGACAGAGAATAGTCAAAGATTATCATTCACACAGACAAATAATCGTTCTTAATAGGCAACCATTCACCAAAAATAGTAGATCTACAAGCTCACAACGCGTCACAACATAGACCCGCTATTTTCAATGAAGAGATTTGGTGTGGAGGGGGAAAAAGGAACAGATACATAATATAAACCCCTGGGAGACACTTATTGATGAAGTGTGCGCCGTTCAAATAAATTGATCTGAAAGCGACTTTCATTCAATTTTGTTTTTCTTCTAGCTATGACATCTCTCTGAAGAACCAATTTCAGTGTTCGGTGTGTTGTTGAGCCCAACCCTAGTTCTCGAAACATTTTGGCATCCCCTTTGGTACCGCTGCTGTGGGGCAAATTGTATAATAGGTTATGGTATTTTAGAATTTGCTGAATTCCCAGTTTCCCTAGAAATGGCCGCGAAACAGCATTGCGGGCTCATAACGGCCGTCACAGATAACTCCTACCCACAGCGCTGCACTGCAGCGATGTGATTTGATACAGTGATTCTGATATAACAGTTTCAGATGGCCTAACCCAATAAGCTCAATAAAAAAAACAAAAGTCCAATATGATGCTGTTGTGTGTTCAAACCCTGTTACCCATCTCCAGAGATCCTGTGTGCAGATGGAAGGAGGCGTGAGACACGAGTGTATCAAGTGCACATTGATCATTTTGCGTGGCGTGTTGTTGTTTGCTCTTTCTTGTGTCTGGTGTGTGAGTATTGTATATGTGTATTGTGTAAGCTTGAGCTTGCTCCGCACGTCAGTCTAATCATTTCATGTTAGCTACAGTATGGCAGCTGGCAGGCAGGCAGACAGACATATTAGCTACGGATGGCAGGCAGGCAGACTGCACACTAAATCCTGCTCCCCGTTGCTCCTATTGATCGCCAGGGCCTTCAAGGAGAAACAGGCAGCTACTTTGTTTTTTGCATCTGTAAACACCGCGCAGTGGGTGTAGACGTTGCCTGTTGTGGCAGACACTGACGGTGACGGATTTAAATCCACACCGCCGTGCAGACATGAGGTGGTGCATATTGATGGTGTATACTATAGCATTGCTTTACGTGTCGGCTGTATATGGCTGCTGCTGTTGCTGCTTCACAATGGATAGAACTTAGCTCTGGTCCATAGCATTAATGCTTCGATTCTGCGAATTTCTTTCCTGCATTAAGGCTATGGGACTTTCCCTATTAAATCTCAAATCGAAATCAGACCAGCCTCTCCTCTTTAGTGGAAATCTCACGAACGTTTGACCTACTCACCAATACAAACACGGGTTGTGTCAATAGAAAGCCTACTTTCCTTAGTGGACGCACTCTGAGCCCCCCCCCCCCAATAGTCTTTCTATTGACACAACCCGCCTTTGTTTTGGTTCTTTTTATTTACACTAAAGAGTAGAGGCTGGTCTGCATTCATGCGAGCGGCGGAAGTTGAAAGTAACATAGCTCTAAGGCACGCATTAGAGCTATGGACCAGAGCTAGATAGAACTATGATTTAGGGGGAAAATGTCTCTGGGGAAAATGCAGAATAAAAGTGGACAGCTACCACAGTCGGTGGTGAAAAAAATGGGTTACAAACATTGTGGGATAAAAATGTAAAGTTCAGAGTTACCAATACTGCATGAAAGCTGCTTTTTAAAGGCGCAGTGAAATTAAAAAGACGTTTTTCACACTTTTAGACCATATCCGTGGTCATCATATGGGCATACCTAACAATGGATGCCAAAGTTTTTATATCAAAGGTCCATAAAAACGATTGTATTATTTATTTATTAAAGCGAAAACGTGCTGCGTGATGACGTGTAGAGATACACATCGATAAAAGCCAATAAAAATGAAGCTCACCAGTTTAATTCCCCATGTCTGCGCATCCATGCAACACAGCTGCTTCTGATTACAGATTACTCCGTTTTTATTTCCATTCAAGATAACATTCAGACAGTGTATTACTCGGTTTCAACTTAATCATCACGCTAAAATATGTTTCTGAAAACATTATAGGGTAGAAATAAGCCACATAACAGTAAACTGGTTGTGCTGGGCGACCGTCTGATTTGTAAACAAACACATACCACGCTGTAGCGCATAGCATAGCTACCATCCCTAGCTACCGTCCCATCGCCTGAAGGGATGCGACACTCTGATTGGTTCAGAAACTTCAGACCGGTGTTTCATGTGGAAACACCATTTTCATGTTGTTCACCATTTCCGTTTCACTGCGCCTTTAAGGCCCTTGTTGATCGGTCCCTTGTTATGTTTAATTATAATACCAACCTTCATGGAAAGACATACTATAAGAACTGAAGCTGGGAGCTGTTATACTGTCATAATACAGTAGGTTCCCATAAGCCCTCTTTCTCTCTGCTGTTTCAAAAGACATCCTGCACTAATGTTCAGTGAGCTTTCAATCACTTTTTTTCCTTCCGACTTCCTCTTCCATCTTTCATGAATAGAACGAAAAAAAAGTAGAGAGAGAGAAAAACCCAAAGGCACGAAACAGCAATAGGAATTTCTGCCCGGCAGCCACTGTCATCGTCTCGGCTACAATAGTGAAGTAAGCCTCTGTTTCTCAACCAGTGGTCCATTATAACATCTAGATCTATACGTTCACAATGCGTCACATAATGATGCATTGTGAGCTTGTAGATCGTCTATTTTTGGTGTGTGACTGACAGAAACACACAACAAAGGTGTGAATCTGTTTTGTGATCATGATGTTATGAATTAAAAAAAAAAAATATATATATATATATATAAAATAGAAATGAAACAGAATGTGTTATGCCTTCTGTGATATACTACATAGGTCTATAGGGCAGTGCGTTGGTAAAGCATGTTGTAAATATGCTACTGTAGTGGTCCAGAGCTCACAGAAGTGAGCTAAGCCACAGGATCCTGGAGGAAGCGACGAGACTTTTAATGAACAAGACCTTCATTGATCTGTGGACAAAACAGTTGTTAATGATGTGTGGGCAGGCATTTAATTGAGGGAGTGAAACAAGGTCCCTGCTTAATGCATAGTCAAGAATGAGGGGAATTTGATTGAGTTCCGTGCCGACGGGGTGAAGGCTGAGATACAAATGATGCCTCATCGAGGTCTCCCCCCGGATCCGTCATCTCTCTCTCTCTCTCTCTCTCTCTCTCTCTCTCTCTCTCTCTCTCCCTCCCTTCTCGCACTCTCACTCTCTTCAGTATTTTTCCTCTTCCTCTACCCTCCCCCCCTCTCTTTCTCTCTCTCTCTCTCTCTCTATCTCTCTCTCTCACTGTCTCTAGCTCAATCTGTCTTTCCCTCTCCTGTACCCTTTCGTGCCACCTTCCCTCCTCCTACTTTTCTCTGTCAGTTTCTACTGACTCTCCTCTGTTGTTTTATTTCCAAAGGAAACCCGATCCTGTCACGTGCTTCAGTTTTCTTGACTCTGCTGGCTCTGTCGAATAAATAAATCTAAATAAATCTTAGTCTTTTAGTGTTTTACTCAATGGTCTTAAGTCAAATTAACACTGGCGGGGAGACCCCAGCTGTTACTGGACAAACAAGCAAGCAATGATTGCTATGCGAATATGGAGCTATTTACCATTTGTTTTGACAGCACATTTACTGCACCTTTAGTGAATGAATGGGAGCCGAGCTGTGACTTTGATACATGTTTTTTGATCCATGAAGGGAGGATCATGGACAGATTACATTGGAGATTATTATTGTTTGTGACCTGACTGCACTATGATGTACTGTATGGGAGAACACACACACACACACACACACACACACACACACACACACACACACACACACACACACACACACACACACACACACACACACACACACACGAGAGTCAAGAGAGGCTTTTGGAGAGATGAATGACGGTGTTCAACTTAAGAACTACACAAGGTGAAAGCCTTCCAGGGGATCAGTTGAGTATGAGTGCATGAGCTCAGATTGTCATTAAAAGCAGCTTATTTACAGCTACCTTTTTACCACCCATGTCTTTCACACTGCCGGCAATTACCATACAAGTGGCTTTTATACAGTAATTCCTGTTTTGTGTCTCCGGAGGATTGTTTAGGACCTGTTGGCTGCTGAATGAAATGGTTATGAGTGTTAACCCATTCTGAACGGGAACCCCTTTTGGTGTTAGCGTCATGTTATGCTTTAGCTATTGAAAAATAGCAGATCTACAAGCTCGTAGCGCGCCACCGAGTGGCTTTGATTTTCTGGTGAAAGATGGGTTGCGTGGTGGACGTTGCCGCGTCCGGGTCTGTGTGGGTCGATCCCAGGATAACTTCGGCTGAAATACAGAGAGAGAGAGAGACCAATATGTTTTTATTTCTATTTGTTTGTAATTGTAAGCGGACCTGCTGAGTGGAATCACCATGAGGGCAGTGCTATAACATTCTCTCATCCATCTGAACCAGCTCTTAACCTTGTGAACCCTAACCATCGATCATTTCAGTGATACTTATACGGTGCCGCAGGCGTGCATTAAAGAACACCCTCACGTGTAATATTGCTTAGGAATACCACAGGATGAGGATGTCTTATTAGTATTAGCCTCGGAAACCCAGACGTTTTTATTTCCAGGGAGAAAAAAAAAAGTCTGGGTCTGAGTCCACTTCAATTCGGCATAGAGTAGCGCAAACATTGCTCACTCTCTGCTGATTTCTGATTGTCTGCACCTTTGTAAAATTGACATACACGCGCACGCATGTACACACACACACACGCTCCTCTCTCTCTCTCTGTCGCTCTAAGTAATTAGTCTCATGTCGCGCAGCTGCGCGCGGATCCTGCCGGGAGCTGCCTATGCCATAAAAAGCATAGGTGAGTTCCAGGCTATATTAGTATAAGCTATGTTGTCCTTATTCCTACATGATGAAACGTATAACCCATATGAACTTGAACCACTTTAAACATTATTTCAAACTTTAGCTATTGAAAAATAGCAAATATACAAGCTTGTAGATCTGCTAAATCATGAAAGCGTGTGCAACTCTTTGAATATATATATTCTTTCACAGCAAACATTCTTGAGTGGTGCAACCACTCCAAGGGACAGCAATGTCACTATGGGACTATATTACTATGTTTAGAGTACCAGTAGGGGGAAAAGTGGCGCTGTTGTGCCAGAAACAATTCCAGAATGTTGTGCCAATTCCAGAATGAAATTGGAACGATACAGAGAAGAAATTGGAACGATACAAATTGGAACGATACAGAGAACCAATAGAGGGGAGTTGCACCACTCAGTTCACACGGGTGTGATGTTCGTATCTTTGCTTCTGGGGGGTTCCTGGTACAACTTTTTCAGATGGTGGTCGGCGGCCAATTACATAAACCTTTTTGGGGTCCTTTACATGAAATAGTTTGAGAACCACTGATATAGAAACATGGGTTTTTCCTGAAAACTGTCTAGAAGACATCTAGGTCTCAATGGGCTAAGCAAAAACATTTGTATATCCAAAAGACAAATTCATTCAAAACCCTCGGATGAACTGCATCCCTTTTTAAATAATGCAAACTGGTCCTCCAAAATGTTTAGCTAGTGCTGCATGGGGTCTGGTAGAACATTCCCTCACACTGAAACCATTGCATGGGCTGGCTGTTTAATATCCCAGTGTTGCACAGAGAGCCATTACTGTCACAGTAACCCAACAGGGTGTCATTATATTTATATGGCCAGCAGCAGAGGCTGTTTGTTTTCATGAGTTAGTTCCGCCCCAGAGCTGTGCACGTGCATCTGCTCGTGTGCGCACGCGTGCATGTGCGTGCGTCGTGCGTGCATGCGTGCGCGTGCTTGTCAGTCATGACGTGTACTGCATATCTGTGAGTGTTTATCATGCATCGTATTGCGTGCCCTGTGTGTGTGTGGGTGTAATCTACAGCGCTGTGTAAGCCCATGCAGGGTCCATGACCTCCCATTGCTCTAAGATAAATGTGTGACGGCATGGCTCCGTGGTGCACGTGTGTCTTGATAATAAAACGGTGTGTCCGTGGCCCTGTGGGAGCTCTATGCACCGCGGTGACACACATCATTATTGGTGCAGATCTTTTGATTTGTTGCTTGGTCCTGTGGATTATAGCTCTCTCTCTCTCTCACTCTCTCTCTTTATTTTTGGTTGTGTGTGGCTTCCTAATTTATAAATAGCGGCACCGTCAAAAGCATTCACATGCTTTGATGTGTTTGGTGGGTGGCGACAGGCCCGTTGAATGTCATGTGAATATATTCTGTGTGTGTGTGTGTGTGTGTGTGTGTGTGTGTGTGTGCGCGTGATTTACACTTCATCGTATGAGGGCATTGCACGCTGAAAAATAGCCAAAAAAATGGTGGTCTCACCTGTGACGCATTATGAGCTTGTAGATCGGCTTTTTCTTTGGCACGCTTCACTATCATACAAATTAAGCGTTACCCTATACTCCTGTACCTGCAAGTAGATCTACAGTAGGTTGCATTGTGACTCGTCGTGAGCTTGTAGATATTGTGGAGTCTCAGTGGTCAAGGAGCAGGCGGAACAGGGGATTGCAGCAGTTTCAAACGGCTCTTTATTTGTTTAGCAGCAAAGTATACAGAATGCATGCAGGAGAAACCCCACGTAGGTTCAGCATAAATTATATTCCATACAATTTAAGTTTCACAGGCGTCGTCGCCAGCCTGGAGAGGATGAGAACAGAAGATTAGATTTCAACTCAGGTTTGTACAGTCTCTGATAGCTCGCTCCTCACTGGAGGGCTGTGGTTTTAATAACGATAAGAGGTGACGGCGCTGCCTTGCTTCGTGACGTCATCGGTCTTTATCTTTAACTGTAGCGGGTCTTCTCCCCTAGCGGGTTCCAGCTCCAAGAGAGCACTAGCCGTTTTGCCACCCTGGCGTATATAATGAGCGCCTGTTCGCTAGACAGGCCTCAATAGTAGACTCAAGAATTATAGGTTTCTTTCCGACCTTATTTTGGGTAGTGTCCTTGTCGCTGTCACTGTGGCGGGGCTGCCACCCTCCCGCCGCGCGATATGCGGACTTGGAACTCCCGTCTCTATATTTTACTCATACAGTCCGAGTGTCTCTGTCCCTCGGACATTCCCTGGACCGTTCCTAAAAGCCTGTGATGAGAGGAGAATGACAGTTAAGACATGCAGAGCTATTCACATGAATGTGTGTTCGGTGGAGGTGTGTGTGTCGTCTTACCCCCCGACGGTGTGCCGTGCGTGCCTCCGTGAGCATGTGTGTGTGAACCAGCCGCTGTCAGACGTAGACTGAGTCTTCCTTTTTATATGACGGGTGTGGCCGCTTGCTGATTTGGGTGCGGTCGATCCATCAGCTCCAGCTGGCGGAGGAGGAGATTCGGGACGTATATATTCCCTATCACACGGCCGAGGGCATTCCTAACGGCCCGAGGCTTCTTCTGTCTGACAGCGTGTCTGGTTGCCCTGGCAACGCACTTACCATCGCGGGGTGTCGCTCTCGAGACCCCACAATATGCATTTCTTTGTCGCCGTACACCGTTGTATGTCTAAGCATGTGTGAGGCTTTTACGCTCAGCCTATGATGGAAATTTAGTCAACAAACGGTTCACTGCTGCCACCGCTGAACACCTCTGGGGACTCACTGGCTCCAACTCAACACATCTGCTTGGAAGACAATCAGTCATTTTGTCTCAGCAGGCCAATGTCCCTGGATTAACGCACGCACAGGGCCCTATCTTGCGCCACCCATTACCCCTTATCCCTAAACATATTTGCCATTTTTTACTATTTTAAAATTACTTTAAGTTTAGGGCCAAGGGGTTACTGTTAAGGGGTGGCCCACAGTGTTTACATGCACCGACGGCTCCAGAACATTGTGACTGTGGGGACTGCAGGGGGGCTATAAGAGTGGGGGCTAATGAATGTTGGTTTATGTTTATGTTGGGGGGGGAGGGGGCTTAGGGGGGCTAAGTCTCCACCAGAGGGGGCTAAATCCCCCCTAGCCTCCTCCCTGGAGGCTGGAGCCGTCCCTGCACATAAGTCTCAAATTGTTTGGCCTCGACCTTTGTTGTGTAGCAGCTATAATTTATGTTGTTGTTGTTGTGAAGAACTTTGGAAGACATTCACTGGGACGCTACTTCTATAAATATAGATTAGGCTATGTACTTATCTATCCCTATAGTGTAACTGGGCACATAAAGTTATTTTGCATACCTTTAAATATCAGTTAACTGAAACTATAAACCATTGTGTAGTGTAGCGTGTGAGAGATGATTGGAATGTCCTCGTTTGAAAATCTACACACTGACACCACGGCGCGTATTCAGAGCGTTGAGCTGTGACTCCGCCCACCCCCGGGAGAAGTTGTGATTTGCTCTCGTTCACTGCAATGCGATTTGCGGCATTTCCAAAACAATATTGCGCAGAGTGGCGATTATCAAAACGTATTTGCAATGCCATACGTTGAAAGATCTGTTGCCCCGTGGACAAGGCACGCTACCTCCGCAAGTTAGATATTATCGGCATAGATGTTTGACCGTATGTGATTAAGGATTGGACCAAGTTGCATTGGCAGCCATAGAAAATTCTTACCCCGGGCTAAAAACCGGATGTGACATTTGTGGGCGTTCCTGTCTAGCGTGGTGTCAGTGTATACTTTGATGAAGAATATCATTATAATGGGGAATTAACTTTCGGGAAAGAATACATGAGCTATTGTGGAAACTACTGAGGCCTCGTTCACACCAATCAAGCAAACGTCTCGTCGTTTCTTTGGGCCACCATGACAATGCTTTTCCAATGGGAGTCACATGGTTTGATCAAACATTTGTGTTTGATTGCAGATTGCTGGTGGTGTTCTGCCCCTCCCCCCTGATCAAACAAAAAATGTCTGGTCAAACCATGTGACTCCCATTGGAAAAGCATTGTGGTGGCCCAAAAAAAACAAAAAAACGACCGAACATTTGCTTGATTGGTGTTTGGTACGTGTGAATGAGGCCTGAGAGAAAAGGAGGCAAGGCAGAAGTCATACCGAACATGCATTATAAGAACTCCCAAGTTTCTTTACTTTTACTCAGGTAACGTTTCGGGCCGCAGGTGATGTACCACACCTGTGGCCCATCAACCATCAGTCCCAATCACTGTCACCGATCAGGTGACATTGACACAAGTGATATGTGCAAAGTCTCAAAGTATATATCCATTGTATAAGATATAACAAACACCCATATACAAAATACAATACATTCATATTTGTCCTAAATATTTACAGACAGACATTGTATTCATACACAGAGAACTCAGGCTGATCAGGCCATCATACTGCTACCTAAAGAGGCGCCAGCTCTTGTCTACTCTAAATGTAAGTACAAAATAGGGACAACAAAATACCTTATTTAAAACAGGAGAGTCAGTTACAACTATGGACCAGAAACATACCGAACATGCACTACATCCTTTGTGCTTTGAACACAGACCATTGGATTTTCCAACTGAAACTATCACCTTCTCGTTTGCATATAACGACACAGCACTAATTTATTCATGATCCACAGCCAGTCTGCCCTCGCTAATGAATGCACTTTTATCTCACCTCTAAAACTAAAAACTGACTAGAGACTTGTAATTTCCAGCGTCTACCAACCCTGGCCTATACCGGGGGGATATGAGGCCATTACCATTCATGAGAACAACAAGAAATAAAGCGGAGCGAGTCCTATAAGTCTTAATGGCAAATGCATAGTCTTGTCCTTTCTGTTATTATCAACATCATGCTCTGCTTAAAAAAACAATTTGTCCTGAAGCTTGGCCGCCGGTGTTCTCCGCGGTGTCGGCAAAATGTATTTCCTCTGAAGTAGGATCACAACAAGGCCTAATGCCTTATTTAGGCGTGGCGGCACGGTGAACCTGGAGGACACTGATTGCTTGTGTCCTCCACTCTAATGCTCTCGTTAATTATCCAATGACACTGATTGGCACATTCACATGTGCAGAGATGATGGGACGGCCACGAGCGTTATAGGTTGGTATCAGCCGGGTGGTACTTTTCAGTGTCAAAACCTTTGCTATTTGTTTTATTTTCATACATTTTTCTTTTGACTGGAAATTATCACTTTGTCCTGTTATGTTGCTTTATACTTGCTTTGTGCAACAAATAGCTTTGAGTAATTGTTTTGTTTCATAATCATTGGTTCAAAGGACGTAAATCATGAGATGCTATTGAAGAAAATGAATTATTCACTACAGTGCAGTTATATTTGTGATTCTAAATAAAAAGGAAAATGTAGACCCATATGAGACGATGGACCTTGGTTATTTAGAGGTGTATAACCTTAGAAAGAAAGGAATGACATAGGCCACTTACTGAGGTGGTGATGGCAACCTTTCGGTAAAAAGGACGCTCCTCTAACCCTTAGGCCACCGCTGCACCGCCTTGGATGCGGCAAGACCACCACCATCTCAAAAAGGGGTCTCTCACGCTCTCACTCTCACGTTCTCCGCTCCTCTGCCTCTCGACCGTTTCTGCATCGCACTCCAGGAATTAAATTAGGGCTCGAGAAATCTTCAGACATGTGCTTATATTACCAGGCTGCCATTGCTGTAACGTGTCTGACCTTGACCTGCTCGGGATTTAATCTGAGCAGGCAGGGCTGAGCAGAGGCACACGGGCTGATTCCCATGCGGAGCACAGATGATGATGCTGTTTACCGATCTGAGATACTGGAGCAGAACAAACAAACAAGGAACCAGTACCTACAGTACAGTACAGACAGACAGACAGACAGACAGACAGACAGACAGACAGACAGACAGACGGACAGATCAAAGTGCTGCGCGCTCCTATCAGCAGCAATTCTTAATGCATATTTCATGTACCTGTAGGGCAAAACCTCACAGCATAAACACTTAAACCCTATTATTTAGTTGGTCCGCTATTTCTGCTATTTTTGATGGATATTATTTGGCAAATTTGGGTCGGAGTTTTAAGCCTATTATGACATGCCCAGAAAAGAGATGCCATAGCAGGGGGTTTTCAACTGGTTTTGACCCAGGGACCACCGTTCTGACAAGGAGCAGCCTGGGGACCACCACTATTGTGTCGGGTGGGTTCATCGTAGATCTATGATGGACCCACCCGACACAATAGTGGTGGGGCATTCATGCACCATGGGTTAAGAGTTTTCTTCTTACTTGTTCACACACACACACACACACACACACACACACACACACACACACACACACACACACACACACACAGAGAAACAGAATATATATTTTTTATCTTATTATTTTTTAATAATCTTCTCTTTATTTTAACCAACCTACAACCTGCACTACATTTTACTAGGGCCTTATACAGTACCTTTCTAACAGACAGAGGGAACTGTTCATTGTGTACCGTCACTTTAAAAGCGTAATGTATACATCGTCGTACGACGGTGTCACGCACCAAAAATAGCCAATCTACAAGCTCACATCACACCTGGTTGCATCGCGTTGTGAGCTTGTAGCTCTGCCTTTTCGGCAACGATATAGACTGAGAAGTTTGCACATTGAATACGTCACGTATTACGTGAGACTATTCAATCGATCCGCGGCAGATATTATAACTCTATGGCAGGGAGATTTGACTTTCCCAAACGTATTATTATGAATTGGATTAATAACTCATGGCAACGTCTTGCCGCGCTTGCCTTGGGCAGTAAGCACGGTAAGCACAACATGCGTTGGGTGGAAGAGCAGCATGGTTGTTCCGCCGCGTCAGCTGCTGCAGAAACGAATTCTGTGCGTTCGTGAGTTTTTTTTAGTTTATTTGACGCGTTGAGCACTTGACTTTTTTAAATGTTAGATTCGACTTAAGTTATTATTATTATTATTATTATTATTATTCACAAACAAGTAAAAAGAGTGCAAATAAGTTTTATATATATATTAGAAAGGTAAAAAGGCAAAAATACAACTTTTCTGAATGCCTGGCTGCTGCAGATACCAGATGGCGTGCACTGTGTGTGCTACCCCACACCCTCACGGGTCGTAATGTTTGAGACCTCTCGTCCTTCTTTCAGGCGTTCCGCTGCGAGCCGAAATTCCAATTAGTGTAGAATATTTGTTGCACTTTCCGGCAAGTCCAGGCTTATCTGTAATGCACTGATACGGACAGACCTCCAGAACGAGGAGGAATGGAGTTATCTCCCACTTTCCACTCGTTTCCATGGCAGCCAGAAAAGCTGAAGTTCCTGACCTCTCGTCCACAGTCCAGCTCACCCCCCTTGCCCCTATTAAGCCCTCAATATTCTACGTGTTCCTCTTCATCGTAAAGGCCTGGTCCTCTATTCCTCTCTCTCTGTCTCTCCCTCTCCCTCTCTCCCTCTCCCTCTCTCCCTCTCCCTCTCCCTCTCTCTCTCTCTCTCTCTCTCTCTCGTGCGCATGTGCGAGCGTGTGTGGGGTGGGGGTGGTGGTGCGGAGAGTGAGTCTACAGCGGAGTGAGTGAGTTTCTTTCTTTTTCTTTTTCATGCTTTGCTGGGTTGCTCTTTAAAGAGTGTTTTCTCTTTTGTTGTTTAGCGTTAAATCCCCGCTGCAGTCAGCGGGTCTTGTGGCTCTTGTGCGCCGCAGCAGCGGCTGCTGCTGTTAGCGTCATGGTGTTTGACAAGTTGACGAGGAAACATGGCATTAAAATCTCGCCAAATTTCCCATGTTCAGTGGAGGACTGCAGCCTGGCAGTGGCCAAGGTGGTCGGAGCGGCTAGCGTTAAATCCGCCGCTAGAATGAACGGTGGGGTGGTGATTTTTGTGGACGGGGTGGAGAAGGCAAACAACGTAGTGACAAACGGTGTGGTCATAAAGGACACGTTTGTGGCCGTGACGCCTCTCGCTACACCAGCGAAAAAAGTTATGCTGTCGAACATCCCCCCGTTCATAAATGATGAACTCATTGTGAAGGAATTGTCCAGGTTTGGCAAAGTTGTGTCACCAATTAAAAAGTTGCCGTCAGGCTGCAAAGCACCTGAGCTGAGGCATGTTGTGTCGCATAGGAGGTTGCTCTTTATGCTTCTGAACGACAGGACCCATGACTTGAAAGTAAATTTCAAGCTGAAAATTGATGGTTTTGAATATACTCTTTTTGCCACTACTGAGAGTTTGAAATGTTTCGGATGCGGGGGGGAGGGGCATTTGGTTCGCTCTTGCCCAGAACGGCCGTCCACTGCTGCTGAGCCCAGCGCAGAGACGAGTGGTGTGGGTAAACGTGGCAGGGGGGCTAATCCGTGGGGGGTCCCGGCTGCTGGGGGGGAGGCGGGGGTGTCAGGAGAAGTGTGCAAAGAGGGGGCTGTGAGACAGGAGGAAGCTGATGAAACGGGTGAGGGTGACAATGGAAAGGGGGGGGGGGAGGTGGACATTAGTGAACCTGAGGGAAGCCAGCCTGTTGATGACAGTAATGTGGAGGTGTTGAACACCGTGTTGGGCACTCAGGACAGCAGTCTAAGCACCAGCCAGGTGGGGGAGGGGGTGAGTGTTGCAGGGGGTGGGGCTGGGGCAGAGGGGATGCTGGCAACAGAGGTTGACATGAGAGGCGAGGAGGACAGCTTAAAAGTGGGTGGGCAGAAAAGAAAGGCAAAAAAAGACCTCACTGCAGGGTCACAACCAAAGAAGGCGACAGAGAGTAATGCTGACGGTCTGATGGAACGGGGAGAGTTGGTTTGGGATGGTGGTGAAACTGGGGAGTGGGAAGGTGAGATGTCTGACTCCGAAGACGAGTCAACTCATTACAGCCTGGCGAAAATGAAACAGTTTTTACAGAAAACAAAAAACGCAAAGGGAGTGAGGCTGAAGGATTCTTTCCCCCTGATAGAATCCTTCAAGCAGTCAGCAAAAGAAAACATGAAGAAAAAAGGAAGGGGGGCTTTCACAGAACAAGAGGTCTATAGAATAAAAAAGTTTCTACAGAAAGTGAATCTCGATAAAGAAAGTAATGATGGAGGGAAAACTGTCTAATTTTTTTGTTTGTTTAATTAATTGTTTTTTACTGTCCACATGGTTGGTGCCCTATTTTTCACACATGTCTGAGTTCAGAATTGCCACCTTGAACCTGAACGGAGCAAGGGATATCAGAAAGAGGGCAATGTTGTATGAGTTGACAAAAGTGAAAGGCATTGATGTAATGATGGTGCAGGAGACACATACTGATGGAAAAAATGAATGAGTAGAATGGGAGGGTGAAGTTTGCCTGAGCTCTTTGAGCTCAAACAGTGGGGGGGTTGCAATCCTGTTCTCCAAGAGCTTTTCTCCTATTTCATACGAAGTTCAGGTCAAGGTGGAGGGGAGGCTATTAATCGTCAAAGCAAAGTATGAGAAATACACAGTTGTTTTCATTAATGTCTATGCACCTGTCGTTGGACAAGACAGAGTGATGTTTTTGAATACTTTGAATGATTTTTTGATGACATGTAATTCAGATGATTTCTTGTACCTCGGGGGTGATTTTAACTGTACTCAGAATGACAAAATTGATCGCAATCATGCTGAGCCTCACAGGCAGTCACAAAGAGCAATGAACAACATTATTGAGACACATGACTTAGTAGACATATGGAGAGAGCTACATGACACCAAGAGACAGTACACATGGGCTCACGTAAGGGACAATGTTATCTCGCTAGCCAGGCTGGACAGGCTTCACTGTTTTAAACACCAGTTCACTGTCGTTAGGAGGTGTGGCATGGTGCCAGTGGGTTTTACTGACCACTCTTTGGTGGTGGGGGACTTTTTCATCACCAATGTAAAACCAAGGAGCGCTTACTGGCATTTCAACTCCGCTCTGCTCTTAGATGAGAACTTTAAGGAGACTTTTACGTTTTTTTGGAAGGGCTACAGAACCGAGAAACATAGCTTTGAGTCTTTAAGGCAGTGGTGGGACTATGGAAAGGTTCAGATTAGACAGCTTTGCCAGCAGTACACTCTCAATGTCACAAGGGATATTGCCAGATCAATGAGGGACCTGGAGATTGAGTTAGTGGAACTGCAGAGCTCGTGGGAGTCCACAGGAAATCGAGGACATTTTGAAGTCCTCAAATCCAAAACAAGCATGCTTGAAGACCTACTGGGCATGAAAGCGCAGGGGGCATTGGTGCGGTCTAGGTTCCAGGGCGTTAACCAGATGGATGCACCTTCCAGTTTCTTTTTTGGTCTAGAGAAAAAGAATGGGCAGAGCAGGTTCCTGCACACGCTACGGTCACCGGGGGGGCAGGAGCTTACAGATGCTGGAGAGATCCGGCGCACGGCAGTGGAGTTTTATGCTGATCTGTACAAGAGCGAGTATAAAGACAATGAACTGTTGTTTGAATCATTCTGTGATGGACTTCCCCAGATTCCCCCAAACGAAAATCGTGGTCAGGGGGGACATCTGACACTGGCTGAGCTGAGTGCTGCTTTACAAGGCATGGAGGGGAGCAAGGCCCCTGGCATCGACGGGCTGACAGTGGAGTTTTATAAAGCTTTCTGGGAGGAGTTGAAACAGGACTTGTTGGGGGTGCTGAGCGAAAGCTTCGAAGAAACGTGTTTGCCGCAAAGCTGCAGGAGAGCGGTGCTAACTTTGCTGCCCAAGAAAGGTGACCTTAAAGACATTAAGAACTGGCGTCCAGTGTCCCTCCTGTGCACGGACTATAAGGTTCTGTCCAAGGCTCTGGCCAATAGACTCAGGGAGGTGCTAGACCAGGTCATACACCTAGACCAAACCTACTGCGTGCCTGGTAGGTCTATTGTAGACAATGTGTCTCTCATTCGTGATGTTTTGGACGTCTCTGGCTCATTGGGGTTAGATGTTGGTCTTATTTCACTCGACCAACTCAAAGCTTTTGATAGGGTGGAGCATCAATACCTGTGGAAGATCCTAGAGCGGTTTGGTCTACACCCTGGTCTTACAGCTATGATCAAGGTTCTATACCAAGACATTGAGAGTGTGCTGAAGGTGAACGGAGGACTGAGCGCTCCTTTTAGAGCAGAGCGTGGGGTCCGTCAAGGTTGCTCGTTGTCGGGCATGTTGTACGCCTTGTCCATAGAACCATTGCTACATAGATTACGGTCTGGCCTTGGTGGTCTGACCCTACCTGGCTTTAGCACAGCACATGTGTTATCAGCATACGCAGACGATGTCGCAATCCTGGTCACCGGACAAGGAGACGTCGACGAGTTAGGGAGGATTGTGAATGATTTTTGCTTTTTAACCAAGGCAGGGGTAAACTGGCAAAAGAGTGAAGCCTTGGCAGTAGGTAGGTGGGGAGGCGGTCTCCCAAAGCTCCCGGGAGGCTTAGAGTGGAAACGGGGGAGGGGGTATAAAGTATTTGGGTATTTATATTGGCGATGAGGTAACCATGAACAAGAATTGGGAGGGGGTAGTGGACAAAGTGCAAGCTTTATTGAACAAATGGAAATGGCTGCTGCCAAAAATGTCATTCAGGGGGAGAGCACTAGTAATTAACAATCTGGTGGCCTGTACTTTGTGGCACCGTCTGGCATGCATGGAGCCACCAAGTGGCCTAATGAGAAAAATCCAGGGTTTAATGGTCGATTTTTTCTGGGACAGAATGCACTGGGTACCCCAAGCAGTTTTGTTCTTGCCAAAGGAAGAGGGGGGGCAGGGACTGGTTCATATCGAAAGTAGAATTGCGGCTTTCCGGGTGCAGTTCGCACAGAAGTACCTTACAACTGGGTATGAGTACCTCACCTGGAAGGACGTGGCAAGCACAATATTGAGGAGGGTGGATGGACTGGGGATGGATGCTGCATTGTTTTTACTGAATGTCAATGTGTTTGATGTGACTGAACTGTCGCCTTTTTACAAGGCTGTTTTCAAGGATTGGTCTCTTTTTAAGTGGACGGTAGAGGAGCCAGTCTCATCACTGCACTGGTTTTTGGAGGAACCTCTTGTTGGGGGGGCTAGGCTGGACATCCAGGACAGAACAATACCCAACCTCACTGACACTCTGTGCGCCGCTGGGATGGTGACGCTGAGGAAGTTGGTGGATGTCGCGGGGTCGAGGCTGAAGAATACACAAGCCGTAGCTGGCCGGTTGGGGCTGAGGTCAGTCCGCTATGTGGAATATATCTTGGGGCGATGGGCTGAGAGACTGTCCGAGGACGATTTCGATCTGTTGAGGATTTACAGCGAGGGGGAGGAAACCCCGGATGGAGAGGACCCTTTTCCGGAGTTGGAGATCTGGCCTGACTTGAAGGGCTGCTCAGGACCTTTGCTGGGGGAAAAAGAGGGTCAAGGTGTCGATTTGTACACAGTGACTGGAAAGGGGTTGTACAAGTGCTGTGTTAAAGCTCTCAACAGGGATAAATTAAACGGGAGAGAGGACACAACGTGGAGAAAGTACTTTGATAAATCCGATGGAAGTAAACCAGGGTGGAGGGCCTTGTACAAACTTCCCTCAAAGAAAAAGACGGGGGACTTACAATGGAGGATTCTCCATGGGGCGGTGGCTGTTAACTCTTTTGTGTCAAAAGTGAACCCAGCTATTACAAACGAGTGTCCGTTTTGTGGGAAGGTGGAGACCATTGCTCACTGTTTTCTGGAATGTGGTAGGATCAATGCTTTATTTGGTGTGTTAGAGAGCCTGTTTTTTTGTTTTGAAGAAAATTGGTCTAAAGTTGGGTTTATTTATGGAGCGGGGTATAGGAGGAACAACGCTGACAAGTGGCAGTTACTACATTTTCTGCTAGGGGAAGCAAAGATGGCAATCTACTTGACAAGGAGAAACCAGGTTGAAAGGGCAGTAACACAAGACCTGGTCAGTGTGTTTATCTCACTGGTCAGGGCGAGGGTGTGGATTGATTTCAGATTTTACCAGGGGATGAAAAATCTTGACACTTTTATACAGCAATGGTGTTTAAATTATGTCATTTGCTCAGTTGTTGAGGAGACTCTTCGTTTTGGTTTGGCTTTTGTGTAAAAATGCCTGTGCTTTTTGAACTTCAAATGTCTGTTTGAAAACAACTTAAGTGTCACTGGTTTTTAGTTTGTAAATAAAAGGGTTTTAGAAAAGTCAAAAGTCTCTCTCTATCTCTCTCTCTCTCTCTCCCTCCCGCCTCCCCCGTGACTGCAGTGGAGTTAATAGAGAATAGAGAGGAATACCTAGAGGATTCACAGCTGAGTGGAGACGCACAAATAAGATAATGACTTGGGAATAACAATTTCGCTGCGCCGTTTGGCAGGGCACTGAGAGAGAGAGAGAGAGAGAGAGAGAGAGATGGGGGAAGATGCACTGAAACAGAAGCAGATGTGTGAACAGATTTCCAATTTAACAAGATTTCCCCAAATTAGAGAGAGAGCCAGAATCCCTGTGGGGTGTGAGCTAAAGATGAGGAGCTCTGATAAACGGTTATTGTTCTCTCTTGATATGCTCCTTTGGCTACTGTGCGACGGATGGTTTATCACTCACCAACCTTGTGTTTGTCCTCCAGAGACACCTTGACATTTTCCGAAAACAATGGACTGAAATAGTTACTTCATTTGTACTTTAGCAATGTGAACGTTGCTTGTATTCCTCATTGACAACTAGAGGCAGCGAGGATTAACACACACTTTGTCGGTTGAATGAAGTGCTGCTTTCAGAACAGAAGGAGAAGGTACACTATGATAAGATAAGACCGTAATTCAAAATGCCACGGTATAACCACTGAACGTTGCTAAGACTATAATCACAATCTGAAGTTCAACGTCATTCAGAGCTATATGGGTTACAGGTAACTATACTTATGCCCTATTCTTTTATATTCTGTCAGACAATAGTGTTGCAGGGCTCCATTTTACGTTAATTATTAACAATTTTGATACGATATGATGAAAATAAGGATGCCTGGTTAAAAGTGGTTGAGCTAATTAGCAGCGCTCAGCATGGTATCCACAGGAGCTAAATGGTCTCAGACTAAAGAGAAGGGCTTATGGCAACATACCCCCTACTCGCTTCAGTGCCTTGTCCTTCTATCTTCTCTTTGACATCACTTACCGCTCAACAAAGTGAGTAATGAGGCAGAAGAGAGGAGAATATTTTCCCGGTAATTAAGAAAAATGAAAGGAAGCAGAGTTTTAAAGCTGTCCCAGTGGCACAGTACTTGTCCTCTGCTTGTGGGAGTGTGGGCAATGCTATCCTTTACCCACACGACCTCTCTTTAATTCAGGTGACATTGACCTTTCCATTTGTCCTCTCACTCTCTCCCTCTCTCTTTTGAACTTAATGCTATATGCGGTCAATGGCTCTCTGAGTACCAGCTGTCATTTTCTGTCAAATTTGTCAATAAAAGATTCATTCTGCTGCCCGAGAGTTTTCTCTCAGTAATCTTTTTGTCATATATATACGTCTAACTCAGGCTTGCTCATAATGAACCGTTGACAGTCGAGTTATAATTTGTTCATTGTATAGCCAAGCCAAGATTGTTAACACTAAAATGGCATTCATTATTCAGTGGTCTTATAGCCTTACAGCTTTTGAAAGCTAACAGAAGATTTTGATATGAAATTGTATTACTCAGTGATGTAAATCGGGTGCGCTTTGCGTCCCAAAACGCACTTTATAGTTTTGGGGGGAAAAATGGGAACTTCCAACATGGGTATATTTCTTTAACCCCCAGCCGTTCTCACCATAATTGTAACAAAGCTTATTATAACACAGTTTTAATATTAATCATTGTTCCGTTATATTATCACTGACTGTCCTCCGCCCTATTATTTTGGAAATAAATAAAACCGACTTAGGGCCGATTCATACTCCTATTTTAGAGCCGAATAAAAGTCGGTTCGGCTCTGTAGAGCCTACAATTTGACGTCATTTGAGGTTCGGGGGGGGGGTGGGTACCGTCCTAAAGTCGGCTCTTCGGTGCTACTGAAAGTTTCTGACAAGCCGAAATCAATTCGGCACTACAGCGCCGAAACAGCGGTAAAATAGGAGTATGAATCGGCCCTTAGTCACAGCGGATGTTAAATTCAACGAGTTGTGTTGACATACGGTAGTCCAGCAGGAGGCAATGATACTTTTTTGATCACACATTTCTGCGTTGTCAAGTATCAACGTGATCGAAGGAATTACAAGCAACCGTCTCTGGTATCATGGAAAGGTTTATTAAATGTATTATTACCACAGCAAGGCACATGCCATGTCAGTGTGTTTGTGGTCAAAAGACAGAGATCATTTCAAGGCCATGCTGTATTCAGAGCTCCTGTTATGTCAGGGATGTATTATGGACATACATGTATTAACACCACCAGTATATATATATATATATATATAACGCAGTAGACCATCTTTTAATAGGACTTTCTATCCGTGCACCTGTCACTCATAATAATGGCAAACCAACTGAAGAAAAAAATATCTTGGCTCTGTCCATTCCATGCCATTACTTATTATCGCACTTGTGTGTGCACAGTACAGGTTGCACGAATAGTCCAGAGCAGCATGCTGATGTTGGGGTGCGTGCACTGCACCTTAATTCTGACATACGGTGCTGAAATGAGCCGATCTACAAGCTCAAAACGTGGCGTGATGCGATGCGACGCAAGAATGTAGATCTTCCATTCTTGAAGGGACGGCCTATAAATGAAGCATTAGAGTGGATGGATAAGGCCGAGTCTCTCAGAGCTCCTGGCGTCATTGATATCGATCAGTCACTCAACCCCAACGCTCCCCCCCTTCGGCCTCAAATTGAAAGCAGACGCTCTTCTCTCACCTGCCTCTCTTCATAATAATTCCAGCAGTGGCCGGGTCATTTTCATGCAAAAGTTGCCTGTTCTTCCTCAGGGTGGGAGTGGTGGGGGGGGGGGGGGGTTCACAATGAATAGATTGATTTTGCAATATCATAATTGGGATAGGGTAATGAGCCTGTCATCCGAGGGGACGGTGTCTGACAGAGAAAATGTGTCCAGGCAGCAGAAATGACCCTCAGTGTGCCAGTGGGCAACGAGTGTGCGAGAAGCCTGTGAAGTTTTAATGACGAGGATGAGGATGGCCCAGGATGTAAACTGTCTGAGCAGCAACACTACGGTTGAAGAGGTTAAAAAGGACAATTATAATGAAGAACATTATTCAAATATAACAGCCCAGGTAGTTTTATATAGCCTTAAACCATATGTGTCAGCCATTCTGTTATCACCGATGTATAGGCAATCTTGGAACCCGTCGGTTATCGTCTGATGACGATTCGGATTTAGACTCTCGGGGCAAGGGGTGATTTTTCCGGGCTTCCGTTGTAGCCAGTGGATATCCGGGCTAATTAGTCAGTTTACAGTTGGAAATGTGGTTTTCACTCAGTGAAATGTTCATCAGACTATTACATTTGCACATGCTGTAAGTGAAACGTACAGTATCCCCTATAATTAACCATCATTAAATCATCAACCATGCAGTGTACACTTATTACAGTGCCCCGGCGAGCAGCTAGGGTTTAAGGCAGCCGAGGGACACTTTGACATAGTCGGGCGAGCAAAAGGTTCAAACTGCAGGTGACCTCTCTACTCACTCAGCTATGGCCGCCCTGTCAGGAGTGTAAGGGGAAAGTAGTGGTGCAAACACCACTACACAGTAAAATTATCCAGTGTACAACGGAGAAAACATTTACCCGTAACCGTAACACACATTCGGCTCCATTTACACACTCGGATATAAATGAACACTGAGGATTTTATTCATAGCAGCAGCACTTCTACGGTTGATACTGTACATCAAGAGGTGTCACCTGGTCTATCCTCTCTCTCTCTCTCTCTCTCTCTCTCTCTCATTCAGGGGCCAGATGCTGTGTTGTGTGTACTGCTACTGTACACACCTAATGAATGACCAGATGTCCAATTGTCTATTCTCTGTTGTAAATACCGCTTGTGAAACATGCACGCACGCACGCACACACACACACACACACACACACACACACACACACACACAGCGTGCCAGATAGAAGAGCCATCTATCTGCATTGCCCATTTCTAAATGTGTCTCAGGGGGTATAAACCTAAAAGGGCGTAAACCGGCACCATGTTGTCCTATTTGTCTGACTGCTCGGCACGGAGAGCAAAAATTTACTTTTATCTGATACAGAGGCAATTTATTTCAACTTCTCGCCTCATAAACTGTCAGCTCTGCTTCCCCTCATCAAGGAAATGGTAAATAAATGGTAAATGGTGCATTTATATAGCGCCTTTATCCAAGGCGCTTTACATAGATTGTGCATTACATTCACCCATTCATACACCGATGGCAGCGGAAACCATGCAAGGCACCAACTAGCACATCGGGAGCAATTAGGGGTTCAGTGTCTTGCTCAAGGACACTTCGACAGTAACTCTGGGGGAGCCCGGGTTCGAACTGGCAACCTTGCGGTTCCCATCCAGGCACTCTACCCCTGAGCCACCGCCGCCCCGGAGAGGAGAGGGCTGGCACAGAAAACAAATGGGTGCGATAATGACCCTCACTGCCAGAGTTCAGTTTGAGGGCGTGATCTACGGTGCGTATTTATGAGAACGCATAGTGCTGTTAATCCAGGAGAAACCAGTGAGTTGTGTAGCCCGGCACACGGCTGTGCTTGGCCTCCATGCATCTCATTGACTCCCCAGATAGTTTTAGAGACTATGGGGTCGATTAACCAGAACAGTTTTACAATGGGGTAATACATAAATTGGCCTCGCTCTGCGCACAATCATATTATGACAGCCTTATCGGCCCGTGTTGAACGCACACACATATGGCATACGGCGTTCCTGAATATTTTACCATTGTGGGAGTGTCCATATGTTAATTATTTTCGCTTTGCGCAATTTGCTATTAAGCCCCTTGACCTAAAAACACTCAGCGCATAAAGATTAGACGTGGGTCTGACCACCTCATAAACGCAAAAAGCACAGTTTGATTTTACACTTGAGCGGCTCTGGGAGGCTGCTGGAGTGTTTAAGTCTGTTTATTATAAGCGGCTTCTTTTTCTGTAAAGTTGCTTGTAAATATTGGTAGTTGTGGTTGCTTTTCTTGTTTCTAAAGTGGTTATGTGGGCTTTTCTCCTAATGTTGTTTAAACCAGTGATCCTCACACAGCACATTCCCATGTCAAGGATCCCCAGATGAATGCATTTGCCCAACTAAGGACGGCTAATCCAAAAATGTAATTACATTTTTCCAAGATTACTTTTGAAAATAGCAGATCTACCAGCTCACACTGCATCACATTAATTCATTAAAACTATGAACTATGAAGGTTACAGACCCCTATATGCGCTTATTTTGGGATTATTTTTATAGACCTATTTACTTGTTTCTATGAGATATGGCAACAGCTCTTTGGTTGCGTCTTTTTTTGTAAAATGTTGAGATTAGAAACGGCCATAATTCTTTCATTTCTCAACCTTTAAAAAAAATAAAAACATCTCCATAATCCTTGGGAAGTTTGCTTTCATACGCTGTATCACACCCGATTCAGGTCTTCTTCAATAAAATGCTAGGAGCGAAGACCATATACCATCACGGGCCACAGCATTACGCACCACGCATTCAACTCATTACTCATTTCAAATATAATATAATTATAATTTAAATAATAATAACTTTACTGGTGTTTTTCAATAGAAACAAATTATTTTGAGGCATAAAGGTGACAGCATGCAGTACAATAGGAATAATTAACCCAAATGTGACAAAGTCATATGTCATGTCTTCTATGGTGCCAGCCTGAAGAAAAGTGCGCATTCCGTATGTGACATCATCTGACTGAAATAAATAGAATAGTACGGACATGTTGATTGGGTACGTCTCAAACACGCCTTAAACACACCCATGACTAATTCAAGGCCGTTTTGCGCAATCCACGGGGTGTCAAAAGCGCTTCTTAACATGCCCAAAATTGCTATATGACATACCACACGCCCCCAGCTCTAAAAACTGTAATATTATAAGTAATATTATTGGAAGTGGTTAATGGGGGCCTATTCGTCAAACATAAATATTTGAGGGTGTGTGTGTGTGTGTGTGTGTGTGTGTGTGTGAAGGCACAGGTAACCATTTCACTTGGGAAAGGCCCCTCTCTTTCTCTTGAGATGTGCGGTAGCGCTGCTATCATGTTGAAATGACTCTGTGTGATCTGTATTCTTAGCCTCATATCCTGTAAAACAGCTTGTGCAGCATGTCTTTACTGCAGACTCCTTTCATGTCCCAGTAGTCTGCTCCAGTGTGAAAGTGAGATAAATGCAGGGCTTATTATGTCTACCTCTTTAAATGCATGTACTGATCATCTCCTTGATTATCTCCTTTTCGCATCTTATTTTCATTGTCCTGTACATGTTTTGCGAACACAACAGCTTTTAACATACTGTATATTGTACGTAAAAAGACCATATTCCTTTGTAATGGCTTTATTTTTGGATTTTGAGCCAATATTGGCTAAACATCAATGCATGTTTAACTTCAACATTAAGTTCCTATGAAGCAATCTTTACTCCAGGGACTAGCTAAATGTGAACAAATACTTTGCTCAAACGAGAAATAACCACTTTATTTAACTTATTTAACTTTATAAATCCTGTTTGAAATTACAACAATGATGTCATTATTAGTTGGCACTGTAGGCAGGTTTCAGCCCACTGCTGTGCAAACTAGACAGAGATCCTGCCATCATGTAAATGAGCATTAGTGAAGACCAATTATTTGAAGATTAGGTTGAAAGTGGGTGAAGTGCTCCTTTACATCAGGCTTGGCCGTGCCCGTGACAGACGGTACTTCACTACTCGGCTGGTCAGCAATAACTACATTGGTAATTGGTTGCAGCTTCTGCTGCTGGCTTCACATGCACGCGCCCTATTGTAGTTGTGCCACAACTTGTCTTTTTTTTCCAATTACCTTCTTTATGGCAGAAATGACAAACATTTTCAGAGTCACGGACAGCATTCAAACAACTCTCTGCTCCGAAAGAAAATGGCCTTCGGAACAGCCATAGCACACATCCCCCCAGCACGGCCCTGTGTTCTTTACCAACAGCCATAGAGCACCGAAGTCTGACGTCACTTTCAGTAGAGGGCGTCAGTCCCCAGGTTCATGTATTTGTTTAGTTGCATTGAAATCCCCATTGCGGCGATTTTAGATCGCCTCATATAACAACTGTGTTTGAAAAATAGACATGTCACCCCGGCCGCTTCACTCATATGGATATGAAGAATCAACTGACTGAGAGAAAACGCTAATGTTACTGCTGCTGAATTAGTTAGATTTTCGCTAGAAGCAGACTGTATCATATATGAGTGACTGACTGTTGCAAACGATACAGAGACACCTCCCTAACAATAACGCCGAGACAGCTTGTTTATTTTTGGACCACAACGCTTATAGTAGACGATATTAAGATCACCCCATGTTATTCTCCATAGAGAAATTACTTCCGCGAACCAGGGGAATCGTCGGGATGAGCCAGTTACGTCAGGACTTCGGTGCTCTATAGCACACATCCCGCCAGCACGGCTCTGTGTTCTTTACCAACAGTAAAGACATAAGCACAGAGGTTCACACCTCAACACTTAATGCCCTGCCAGAGCTGTAGCCGAGCTCCTATGTCATCTTTACTTTTTGTTCACAGGGCTGCTCACACCAATGTTTTCTTAGCAATTATTCTGTCAATTAACAATTAGTTTATCGACAAATCAACAAGCAGCAAATCCTAGTACACGAATTGGAATCGATCGACTTGATCAGTTATTCTGATTAACCCATTCTGACCTGAGATCAGATTCATACGAGGTTTCCACTGGACACACACACTGGTCTGATGAAACCATTCTGACCTGAGATCAGATTCTAAAAATGTCAGTCGTTGTTTGATTTAAAAAAAAATAGCAGACCTACAAGCTCGTAGCGCGCCACTCGGTGGCGCGCTATGAGCTTGTAGATCTGCTATTTTTCAATAGCTAAAGCACGACATGATGCTGGAACACCAAAACGGGTTCCCGGTCAGAATGGGTTAAGCACACTTCTTAAGCTCTATATTTTCTACTTTGTCGACTCGTACGATAGTGTATTTTTTCTATTTTTTAACATTTAATTGGATATTTTAATTAAATTGATTCAGATTTATAATCTTAACAAATCAGTTAGCTCAATTAACTGGTTCACTCCTGTACACACTTACAATGTAAATTGATATCAGTTTGCTCTGGGGACTATTTTTTAAACTGTTCTAGCACCATCAAGTTACACAAATCTTCCACGTCCAACGTGGAACAGCAGCGACTAAAATAAGGTGGGCTTTGTTCTGTGAGGAACAGCTACTTACGTCCTTTCAAATCCGACGCTTCACTGCCAAAGACGGTATACGTTCTTATCAGTGGTTTACGGTAGATGGCGCTATTTGCCAACATATGAATGGTTCTATAGATTGCTAGGCAACGGATGCAACCGGAAATGAACCTTCTCCATCCGCCTCAATGTAAACTGATTTATTTTCCCACATTTTCCCACACTTTGGTCAAAATAAGATTTATTCAACGGGCCATAACTAAAGAACTGATGATCCCGGTTACAAAATGTATTTTCCCGGTGAAAGAAACAAATAATCAATTTGCAGTTCAGTGTTTTAAATGTACTGAAAATAAATAAATAACTATCCAGCAACCAAATTACAAATCTAGATCTGGTTGTTCCCATTTCCTTTTCATTTTCTTTTCAGTGTCTAATTGCTGACTGTGAGCCTCAGTGACTAATTAATATGCCTTCAGTACAGCAACCTTAACCTTTACAAAGTCGATAGTGTCTGTCACTTGTGGTCAGTGAGAACGCCCGCTGACCACATCCAGTCTACATCACCCACTGCAGCAACACTGTGTCTCGAATCAACCCAGTCCATTGCATCTGCAACACACTCAAACACAGTGAATCAACCCAGTCCATTGCATCTGCAACGCACTCAAACACAGTGAATCAACCCAGTCCATTGCATCTGCAACACAATCAAAGTGAGCAAAGTTTCAACCTCTTTCTCATTAAATGTACACACTAACTATATATAATAAATGTCATGAACTATCACTACCCGAGCTTCCTTTTGTGTCACCCACTTTACCTTTTAAACTTGGTCTCTCACATTCTAAGTCCAATTTAGCCCCTTCCATTATTTATTTTGTCCTTTTCAACCTCTTGCCATTTATTTTCCTTTTCCAATTTCAACTATTTCTTTTCCAGTGTCAGTTCTGCCTGCTGTCACACTAATTCCTATTCCAACTCCTTCTCTTGCTCCCACTGCATTCACAACATCAATAATTCTCTCTGCTGTTCAAAATTCAAAGCCAAATCAGGGAGAGCCAGCAGAAGGAAGGTACTGTAGACAACACTGTAAAATCAGGAGTGGTACTTTATTTTCTGGGTACATTGCGTACACTCTCTGAACCCTCAGGACTTTATACGGTTCCAGGCAAACTTTCATCTCATTTAAATGTGCCTTCAAAGCCTTATCATTGTCCTCTTTTTCCACCAACAAGTTTGCCTAGCCTATTCTATACAGAAGTCTACTGGACTTATTATTTTTTATTTTCTTGTTCAATCATCATCACATTATGGATAGGCAGCTGTTCTCTTTTCCCCCTGTGTACACACACACACACACACACACACACACACACACACACACACACACACACACACACACACCTGTAGCTGGAAGTAGTTGCAGCGTGACATGTTGAGTTTGAAGATATGCTATATCTTTGCCGAATGTTCACCCCAGAATGTGAGCACTGGCGTTTTAGAATGATTCGTGAGACATTCTACAATGCTTATACAATTATTAATATTATTGTTATGAGGCAATTATGAATATTTATGGTTGCTTATAAGTTTAATTGAGCAATGTTATGAGAATATTATAATTTATAATGCATTATAGACAATGGCTTTATAGAAAGTGTTATTGAATAGTTTTGAGATACATGATGGCTGAATAATCCTTCCCTTGAAAATTGTTTCATTTCCAATCATCTTTCAGCAAAGGGTGTGTGTGTGTGTGTGTGTGTGTGTGTGTGTGTGTGTGTGTGTGTGTGTGTGTGTGTGTGTGTGTGTGTGTGTGTGCGTGTGCGTGTGCGCACGTGCTTGTTGTCGGAGGTCTCTACAATAATAGTGAAGAGAGGAGAGTCCGCACACAGGTTTGCTCCAAGGTGTTTGCTTTTTATTCAATACACCATACATAAGACACAACGTTTCGGCCGTGAACGGCCTTCATCAGGTGATAATACTATATCAACTATTATCACCTGATGAAGGCCGTTCACTGTACTCACTGTACTTACCTTAGTCCAGCACCAGACAGGAACTGGATGTGCGCTCGCCACCTACCTTTTTTTCTCTACAATAATAGCCTCTCCATAGTCCTACTGTCCTACCATCATTCTTCTTCTCTGGTGTTGTTATATTGGACTATAATGATGGGACGGCCTCGACTGAGGCACTGTTGAGTCATTCAGGGAGGTCTTCTTCACACACACACACACACACACACACACACACACACACACACACACACACCCTCTCTCTCAGAGGGTGGTAAGGAGAAACATGCAGGCGGGTCTGCCCCCGTCTGGCCACGGTCCTGTCTGACCACGGTCCTGGCCTATAATGGTAATCTTATGGCTGAGTGCGCTGCGCTACACAGAGGCCTGGGATGTATGGCCACCCTCATGAAAGCATTGTGAGAAAGAAGGGAGGGAAGGAGAGGGACGGACGGAGGGACAGGAGCATAGGAGGGGGACACAGTGGAGAGGGACGAATGGAGGGAGGGACAGGAGCAGAGGAGGGGGACACAGTGGAGAGGGAAGAAGAGAAAAAGTATCATCATTACTGCAACGTAGAATTACGCTGTTACAAGTAAAAGTCCCGGGATTCAAAGTGTACTTGAGTAAAAGTACAAAATGATTGGTATAAAAATGTTCTTAATCCATCCGTGCCAACCTCGAGATTACGAGACTTGATTAAAGGGCATGGTTGTCCATCATTCATCAGTTTTTAGACCTTGCTTAATGTAAATCGCTCTGGATTAAGAGCGTCTGCTAAATGCCTAAATTGTAAATTGTAAATTGTGGTCAAATAATAAGCGTCAAGGTGTTTTTTTTGTGCATAAACGAGCACAATAAACAGGCCTTCTTTGTCTATTATTGGCTGTGGTTGTTCATCCCAAAAGGGTGGTGTAAAATGCCCCAGTAGGCAACAGAGACAAAGCTTTGTACAATAGTTGTTTGAAGATTAGGTTGTTGTTTGTTCTAGCACTTTGAGATCTGATATTGTCACTCAGACTCGGAGCTTTTGATTCATGCGGTGATAAAAAGAGAGGAAATAAAATAAACATGGGGCACAATCGCCTCTGAAGTCCTCATGAAATATTTAGAAGATTGCATATATTAAGGGATTAGAGACTGTATGTAACATGATTATCAGCAAAACATCCCCAGCGGCATCAAAGTGAGAGGACATGAAAAAGGAGAGATGGGGTGGGAGAGAAGTAAAGAGAGGCAGAGGGATAGGGATTATGAGAGAGATTATGGGATTATTTCAATAATGAACACAAAACATTAACAGGATGTTTTGAAATAAACATGAAGAGAGCTACAGTAAACAAGTCAACAAACAGATTGTATTCTTGTTTCCCCTCTGAAGGCGTTGTCCATCATTCATCAGTGTTTAGACCTTCGGTAATATATCCTACAATCTCTGATAATTGAATACCACGCTGTGTTGAATATACTTAGACAGGTTCAATACATGTGCTTCCTTTTGACTGTCAATAAATTGCATGCTTGGGAAACCTTAATCAAGTCTGTTCCCACTTTACATTTATTTTAGGCACCGCGTTATGCAAACCACTGTGTATTTTGTATGTAACTGTCAACTACAAATGAACTTGCCTTGCCTAAAGACAAAGAGCGCTAACGAATAGAAAGAATAATTAATATTGTCATTAGCATAATTTGTTTATCTGCATTTATTTAGTTTGGTTTTACTGTTTACACACGCACAGTCTCTCACACACACACACACACACACACACACACACACACACACACACACACACACACACACACACACATACACACTAACATTGACAGTAGGGCCAGCTTCGGGATCTGGCTCCTTGCCAAGCATTTCCATCCAGATTACAGTGACCCCCTCTCATTCATATTCTCATTCCGTCCCATTTTCTTTCACTGTTTCATGTTTCCCTCTCCCTCTCTTTTCCTCCCTTTCTCTCTTCACCAAAGCCAGAGATTCAGCCAGAGATTCAGCCACCCGTGAGAGGAGCGACTTAGTAATTGTCAGGCTGGCAGAACAGGCACATGCGTGCATGCCGTCTGGGCACAGGGTCCAAGGCTAAGCCAGGCAAAGAGATGGGTAGAGAGAGAGAGAGAGAGAGAGAGAGAGAGAGAGGTGGAAGACAGACTGCAGTGCAAGATGGAAGTGGAAAATGAGAGGATTTGGGCGGGGTGGTCCCTGGGAAAGGCCCATAGAAAGGGATAGAGATGGGCTGGAGGCTCATCTTGCTCTGTGGGTGTATGATTCAGAGCCCAGAGTGGAAGCAGCAGTCACTGGCATGAGACAGCAGGGACGGAAAAGAAGCAATTAGCGTAATTAGGAGACTGCCTTTAGTTATAGGCCCTGGCAATAATTATGTCACCTCTCATTATGACCCATAAGTAAACACGGCAGCCTAATGCAAGGCAACGCTCATTCTTTAGACGGTTCCTTGTGTCAGTGCACATTTTCCTCTCTCTGGCCACGCTTCACTGCATATTATTGACTTGCCAATACAACATAAGGGCTTTGGATTAAAAATATCCAAAGGTGAGGTCCACAACAATAATGAGAGAGAGGGAGAGGCCAGCTATGTTGCTGCCGAGCACTGGAAGTTTGGCAGCATAATAGATCATTAAGCCATGCTGGGATTGATTAATTCAAATGAATGAAACGTGTGGGCTGGTTTTTATTACGGGTGGTTAGAATAGAGGATTAGATGTTGTGGTGGAGACTGAATTGATGTTTTTGGAGCAATTACTGGAGGAATACAACCTCACAGGTTGGAGGAGTTGAAAGAGCTGCTTCAAATGAATTGGCTGATTGAAGGGTTGTTCACATGAAATGCAAAATGTGTGTAGGCCTAGAGTACTCTCACAGTATACCTGCATGTTAAGTTATTGTTCAATCATCTCCTTGAATACATGCAAATGTGGTACAATTTGTTAAAATGTTGAGTGATATTTTTCTTTCTAGGAAAACGTCTCGCTACCCATATCTCTACTACACAATACACATTGCTTTCAGGCTTTCACAATGCTGGAGTAGTAGGTAGAACAGCTTTACCCTGTGGCAAAAAAATGTTCACCCCTGTTAAATAAAATGTAAATTACCCTACCTATGGGTCATATACTATGAAACTGTCTGGTTTTGAAAACAGCCTATACTGCAGTCATGTCTCATGACCTCATTGTGTAGTTGGGCCGATTTAACCGCAAATGTCTTAAATCAATTATAATCTATCGATTTAGACTTCATTACACGTCATCACTTTTGACGCAACTTTTGTTCTTTGAGACTAGAATTGGTTTCAACTTCAATGTTACTGTATGTGTACTCTGGACTCAAGTAGTGTTTAGATTATTGCAGGCTATAAATAGCAACAGCGTCATTCTATAGGTCTGGACTGTGATTCTCAATGTTTTTGAGTGGTGCAACCACGCCAAGGAACAACAATGTCCCTATGTCCCTAGGTCCTAACCTATGTCCCTATGTCACAATGTACCAGTAGGGGCAAAAGTGGTGCTGTTGTGCTAGAAACAGAGAGAGATAGATAGTGTTGCACTGTTGCCTGCTAATTACAGAGAGAGAGAGAGAGAGAGAGAGTAGAGGTGTCTGCTAAATGCTAATTCCCCCACACAGTAACTCTGTCGTTTCTCGACCGTTTCGGATGCGGTGGCGGCTCGCCGGAACCGGGCCTGGCAACCTGGGCGTGTTCCTGTGGGTCTGGAAGTTCCGGGGACCCACCGGGGACCCCCACACGGAGTTGCACCACTCAGTTCACACAGTTGTGATTTTAATTGAGAATCGATATGCAGTATATAGTATATCAATATGCATTAAACCACTGACCCCCGCTTAATACTATTTGTAGCTCGCTCTGGGACCCCAATATACATGGTAAAATCCTCTGTGTTGATTGAACTCGGAGTTGCAGACCCTGTAAGGGTCCATTTGGTTCCTATAACTATCAATGGTTTAGCTGGGGACCCCACTGTAACCCTCTCAATGACCCCTGGCTGTCACCGGAACCCATGTTGAGAAAGAGTGTGCTATATCGCCTATACGCAGCATATTTGCACTGTTCTCCCCTTTTGTTGACATGCTTGTTTTAACAGCAACCTCGCTGTACGCCAAAGCTAACGGTTGATCCTGTCAGTCTCAGTGCAAACGAGCCATTCAATCCTTGCCAGTGTATACAGACGTGTGTGAGGCTTTTTATGTCATATTTTATTGTGCCTTCAGCTTTGTTGTATTTATTTGTTTGTTTGCGACACTCGGAGCCAAGCGACCGCGTCAAATTGGGATTGGAGATGACAAAACAGTCTTTTTTAGCGTGGCGTGGCGGATCGAGGGATTGGACTCTGGCATCGGGTTCACTTGAATAATCAGACAGGCTTATTCAGCTGGGTCCAGGAGGACCTGGACCCAGCTTTGATGGGTATAGCTTTCATCCGTCTGATGGAGAGATGCTGGCTCTGTCTTCTTGTGTGTGTGTGTGTGTGTGTGTGTGTGTGTGTGTGTGTGTGTGTGTGTGTGTGTGTGTGTGTGTGCGCGTGTGCGTGTGACTGTGTGTGTGCGTGCGTGCGACCGTGCGTGCATGCATGCGTGCGTGCATCCTCAATACTGAGAGTGGATTTGGAACATGTTTGGCCAATTTCTGGGTCTGTTTACATATTCCAACGTGCACCTGTTTCAATTGCTGACAAGAACTGATTATCAAGCTTGGGAATCTGTCGTCAGATACGGCAAGCAGCACCTGCACAGAATGAATTTAAGCATTAGAGTCAAATCAACATGATTAATATACTGTGTATGGCAGCGAGCGATTTGAGCATGATTTGATGATAATTCTGTAAGTCAGCTAAACTTAGATCACGTGTGTTTAGATACTTGTGTAGGGGCAGGCGTGTGTGCGTGCCTGCATGACGCGTGTGCAAGAATGTACTACTGTATATGTGTACTTACAATTATGTCTGTGATGATGATTGAAATTCTACAAAACATTTTTCACCATTGTGTGTGTGTGTGTGTGTGTGTGTGTGTGTGTGTGTGTGTGTGTGTGTGTGTGTGTGTGTGTGTGTGTGTTTGTGTGTGTGTGTGTGTGTATGCGCGTGTGTGCCTAAACACACGGTACAGCATGGTAATTGACTAAACCCAAGACACATTTAAAGCAAATGCTTATTGTTTTGTGTGAGTGAACGGTGACTTTCTGAAGTGTGCGTGCTTGACTGGAACGTGATAATTATTTTGATGCACACACACACACACACAAATAAGACTGAAAATGATTTCAGTCTTATTTGACCCCCCCCCGAACCTCAAATGATGTCACATTACAGAGCCGAACCGACTTGTATTCCGCTCTAAAATAGGAGTATGAATAGGAGTATGAATCGCGCCTTAGAGTTCTGATAAAGTTGGAAGTAACGCAGAAAGTGCGACAGATAAATAGAGGAGATAAAAATATATAGTTGCGGGAAAAGGACAAGGAACGGACGCCACAGAGAAATGTAGAGATTGCCAGTGGTGGAAAAAGTACTCAATTATTTTACTCAAGTGAAAGTATCAATACAATGTAGCTGTAAGTAAAATTGAAATTCAAAATGTACTACAACAATATTGGCATGAAAATGTACCAAACTTTCCAAAGGTTTGAAGTGTTTAATGCACATTTTGTAATAATAATCAAAGTAACTAGTAACTAAAGTTTTCGAATAAATGTAGTGGAGTAAACATACAATATGTTTGTGGAGTAGAAGTGAAAGTATTGGAAACACTCAAGTAAAGTAGCCTACAAATACCTTTGTGCGATGGGAAGCTACGGCCATGTTCTAGAACAGAGGTGGGCAACTTTGACAATAGAGAGGGCCACAGTATTTCCACACTCACTCCAGTGGGGCCACATTGCATATTAATGTCGTAGCAAAAATAGCTGATCTACAAGCTCAAAACGTGTCGCACTGCGACGCGTTTTGAGCTTGTAGATCAGCTATTTTTGCTATATTTGAATTAAAATCCTGAATATTTTTAAATTGGAATCCTGAATTAAATACAAATGCATTGCACATGAAAAAAGAGAAGACAATAACATTGCAATACTAGTAATTATACTGCAATCAATAATATATCAACGCTCCGGTTCGGTCTCTATCTTTTGATAGACACACACAGTCACACTGAAAACTGGAGCCTTTTCCCTGAGTGACGGACACAGATAGACTACTGTATGTCTGGCTGACGCAACACACCGGCTTCACGGATTGGCCAGAGGCGTCACATGACGTTTGTACCACTGTAGAGATATAAGAGATAGTGTGTGGTTGACAGAATTGCATTCGGGGACAGAGACGGAGAGACAGAACTGCATTGTGGGACAGAGACGCAAGAACATTGTGATGTTAGAATGATCCGCTGGACCGTCCATCTGACAGGAGGAGCAGGTAGATGTGGCCATGCAGCTGTGGTGCTGCAGGACAAGCTGTACTGCTTTGGAGGAGACCGTGATCACATTGAGGTTAACGTCTCAACACAGTGTCTTTATGCTGGAGGAAGCTGACCCCAGGAAGAGGAGGAGGACGCCACCTAGAGGTTCCATCCGGGCGCTCACGGCACACAGCTGTGTTGGTTGAATATATAGTCTACATCTGGGGTGGGATGCCTTTCTGCAATGTGCTTTATACATTTGATGTTGACGCCCACAGATGGTTCAAACCCAGGGTTTCTGGGACTGTTCCAGACGAGAGGTACAACCACTCAGCCTGTGTGTTGGAGAAGGTCATGTTTATCCATGGAGGAAACACCCAGCTGACTGGATGGACTACTGACATGTACAAGTTGGACACCGGCACAATGGTCTGGTCAGTAATTAACACCAGAGGAACTCCACCTCATCATTCATATGGTCACTCTGACACCATCATCGGGACAAATATGTTTGTATTTGGGGGCATTGGGGGTCAGTACAACCTGTTTGACACAGAGACCAACCTCTGGCTGAGCACATCTCCACCGCCTCATCCAGGACCAGAAGGATGGTTCTATCGTTCAGCATTTACCTACAATGGAGAGGTGTACATAATTTCTGGCTGCCTCGGTAACCAGACCTACAATGATGTGTGGAAATTCAGTCCAGAGACCTTCTCCTGGAAGAAGGTTGAGCTCAAGGGGAAAGGCCTTTCTAAGGCGTATAGTTTGATGCGCTGTTGCATTGTGGGAGATCGTGTCATCGTCTTTAAAGGACATAACCTGTCTGTCTTAGACTTCAGTCCTAGCCTCAAGACATTATGTAAGCTGGCAGTTATTCAGTACGGTCTGGAGCAGTCGGAGCTCACACACGACATCAGGTGGGAACTGGCAGCCATGACAGACAACCAACAATAACAACCCGCTGACGATAAAAAATAATAAAAATCACACCTGTGTGAAGTGAGGGGCGCTAATATATTAAAGTCTAACTCAGTCATGTTGATTGGGTGATGTAAAACAAACGGTGCCAACACAAACATTAAACGCCATTAACAATAAAGAGACAATAGGACGTAAACGACACATTATGGTTTAAATTTTCCCTTCGTTGTCAATGCGTTTACTAAACAAGCTTTGAACTAAAGACAAACATTAAACCTGTGTATAGGAATAGGAAGGGCCCCTCAAAAATCTGACAAATTCATAAAACGGCAAAAACAAATTACACTTGTGTGAAGTGAGCGGTGCCTTTGACTTGTTTGTCTGGGGCACCCGTCACGACTGCCCCTCCCTACCTACCCTACCCTACCCTACAAAAAAAACCACCCACACCCTCAGATCTGAAAATATATTCCTAGGTTCCAAATACCAACCATGTACACCATGGGGGACCGACCAGGCCTTCCTTCTGCTGGGCAGCAGCGCGCCTGTGGAACAGCCGTCCTTATATGGACCTGACAGTACCGCAGACAAGTCTTTTAAAACAGGCTTAAAAACTTTTTTTTTCCTGTTGTGTCAAATTGTTGTTTGACACACACAGGTGTGATTTTTTTTTTTTTTGAGGGGCACCGGCCCCTCCTATATGCCATGCAGCTTTGTGTGTCTGTGTGTATCACAGTGATGATTTGATTGGTTGAGAACGGAATGTCACATCACATTCATTCCGCTCTTAAAACTGTTTGCGAGCCATAAACGTCAAGACATCTAATTGCCAATTAAGTACCGGATGCCACGGACAACAAGACGTCTTCCCTTGGGAATTCATTTTTTCATCCATATTTTGTAAATTCCTCTAATCTGGTATACAGGTGATGACATCATGCACATTACATGCATAATAGAATTACAAATTATTGATTTCTTTATAATGGGAGAATTGGCACTCAGAGCCTAAACTGGTGACCACTAGGTGGCGCTGAAGGAGTTAAAATCACACATATGATGAGTGTGATCTTTCTTTCTCGGTTATGGAAGGTAAAAAGGAATAAAGTGTCCTTTAGTTACAGTCAGTGTGTCACTGTATCAAGATAATAGTCATCAGTCGTTTAGTTACAGTCAGGTGTGTCACCGTATCAAGATAATAGTCATCAGTCCAGTACCAAGAGATAAAAAGTGTCCATGTTTATCCTGATTTGTTTTTGTTTGCCATTTTTGAATTGGAATCCTGAAGTTTATTTATATATTTTTTTTTTTCAAATGCATTTAGTTATAGTTATGTTAACTTTATGAATGAAATACAAATACATTGGACATAAAGAAATAGACAATAACATTTTAATACTATAGTAATTAGCTGAAATCAATAATATATCAATGTTCGGATATTAACCTGAGGGCCGCATTACATGATGGTGAGGGCCGCGTGTGGCCCCCGGGCCGCCAGTTGCCCATGTATGTTCTAGAATCAATCCAACACTCTAATAGGTCACGAATGGCTGCACAGTGCTTGCCATATAGCCTTTATGTTGGAGAAAGTGAGAAGGGGGGGTGGACTGGAGGGGGTTCTGCTGGTGAGCGCGGGAAGCAGAGTTGTCCGACATATTTACAGTGTATATCATCTAGGCCAGCACTGGGCATTAATTGACATGCTACTAATTAGCCTTCGCTAGTGGAACTTACTATTTTGGTGTAGCAGCCAACTGGCAGTGAAAGCAGACATCTCTGCTTTCTCTCTCTCTCTCTCTCTCTCTCTCTCTCTCTCTCTCTCTCTCGCCATAATATTTAGACCTTATAATTATATGAGTACTTAATTAAGTACCCTTAGTGAGGAGGAGGCGGGAGAGAGAGAAGAGCAGATTTTGTTTTCCACATGCCAAGCAGTTGGTGTTGACTGAGCAAATGTTTCTCAGTTTGCAAAACAACTTCAGAGCTATAGTGTGCACCAAGAAAAAGACGTTTGGCTTCTAATTAAACACACTGTATAATACAAAATGGCCTGGCGCTCCGATTAAGGCCATCTACAGTATGTGGAGCAGGAGGCCCTTCTCCGCAGGGTAAGTCTAGACTCTAGATAGATAGAAAGGAATTATTTTTCCCTCCCCAAGCTGGTTGCCTTTGAGGCAGAAGAGACAAATAAACAGCTTGCCTTTCTTTTTCTTTGAAGTTTCTTCTCTATAGCGTGAACTACCGTAGTCTAATTTGAGACATGAAAAGAAACATTTGTGATCAATTAGAGTCAAACAAGGGACATGAGATGATTTGTTTGTTTTGATCCACTGCCAGTCAAACTGGAATAAATTGTTGTTCACGCACGCACAGAAAACTACATTGCGAAGTGGAACCCCCCCCCTCTATAAAGTTGTCTATGGACCGTTCGTTCATGCTGACACAGTCTGATCACATCCCGCATTGAAATTCAATTTATCAGTCACCCGAGGAAGAGTTGCTCTATTGTTTTTCCCCTATAACATCACACTAATGCACAAGCATCACTGTCGCCGAATGTGAGCTTTCAACCACAATCTCCGTCGCTGTTCACTATAATGTCTTTCCCGTAGATCATAATGCAGAAGACATTTAATCACTGTTCCCATTGAAACGCTGAAGCCACTGAATCTCCCAGCCATCTGTGCCCCAGTAACAAACCCTCTTTCAAAGTCACTTATAAGATCCTTTTGTCTTGCCATCACGCCACGGAATCGAAGACAACTAGGCATGCTCAGCATTTTTTATAAATGGCACAGATCATGATATTATGTTAATTGCTTAATTGTAGCATGCAGTCCACCTGTATGGAAGCATCTATTCGTCATCAATTTGTCACATCTGTATTTATGTGGGTATGCATTTATGTATTTACGTGTACACTCTTTATGTTCTTCTTTTTTAAACATTATAATTCATTGATTGATCAGTGGTGGAAAAAGTACTTTTTTACTTAATTAAAAGCATCGATACTGCAATATAGAAGTAGGCCTACTCTGTTACAAGTAAAAGTCTGGAATTACTAGTGAAAGTACAAAAGTATTTGTGTCAAAATGTACTTTAAGTACATTTGACCAAAGGTAGAAAGTACTCATTGTGCATTTCAAGTTTTCAAATATTTTGGAAATAGCAGATCTGCAAGCGCACAATGCGTCGCATTGTAGATTGGCTATTTTCTTAACTGGCCGAAATGTATATAGGGCTGAAGTGTTTATAGTTGTATTTTTTGTAATAAAAAATAAAAAAATAAAAAAGTACTGAAATTTGGTACAAATACCGCAAAATCGTACTTAAGTAAATGTACTTTGTCGTTAGGCCAACCGGCTGACCAATGGTGTGACATCAGTCAGTGACTCAGTGACAGACCCGGTCAGGGTCACATTTGCATTTACAGGCATTTGTTGTCCAGCCAACAACCAAGTGCTGTTAGGTCAGTTTACTTCCCTTGCAACAGCATGGATGCTGCCTTGACCAGCAGTCTGAGAAGGAATCATTAGCAGGAGGTCTGAGCTCGCTAGAAGGCAGGAGGAGAGCTAGATTAGAAGTCCTCCCTAAACCAGCAGAGGCACAGTAGGTTAACCAAGTGGCCAGAGGTTGCTGCTTTCCTCTCTCTGCTCCTGCAATCTCCCACTCTCTGGAGGCGTGTAAACACCACAGACATACTAATGCTATTGCTTTATTGTTTTTTCCCCTCCTCATCCAAAAGTTTCAAAAGCAGACCAATGTTCATTGTTCACTCCCTCATACTTCTCTCCCTCTGTCTCTTTCATTCTCCTTCACTCATTCTCTTAGATTGTTACTGCCATTGTCGTCGTCGTTCTTATTGTTTTCCGCTCGTCTCTCTAGTCTATCTCAGTCTTTCTCATTCCCTCACTCTCCTTTTCCCCCAACCCTGTTTATCTCTCTCCCCCCATGTCTACCTCAGTGCATGTTTCACAGCAGCCGCAGACCGTATCTGTACACTGTTACTCCCTCCGTGTTTGTTTGAATTATTAGCGGGGCTGTTGCATCGTTGGATAGAACTAATTGATTAATACCTTTTCATCCAACTAGTGCTCCCTCATGCAATTAATCAGCTGGTGAGGTGTTAGGCCTGCTCTGGGCCGGCGAAAGGCAGACAGATGCTACAGGTCTGGTGTGTGATGAAGAACTATCTCTCTCTCTCTTTCTCTCTCTCTCTCTCTCTCTCTCTCTCTCTCTCTCTCTATCAGTCTTTCTCTCTCTCCACCATCTTCCACACACCTGGTTTCCTGTCCTGTTTTCTGTGCTCCACCATTGCTCTCCTGCTCAATGCTTGATTGTTAGCATTCTTGCTGAGCACAACAATCGCTGGCCGAGAACCGTTTGGTCCAGATAATCCCGACCAGTTTTTGTTGTCGTTGTACATCAGAGAGGCATAGCAAAGCGCTGGCTGTGTGTAACGGACAGATGGTGTTAGGGGAGAGGCATTGTGCACAGTTATTTATCAATGTTTATGGCCACAGTGATGTACATTGAATAAATCACACGGTGAATTTCGCTGTGTTCACAGTATAGCGCTGAAATGACATGGGCAGCATGCGTGATGTATAATGGGGAAATCTGTGCGTTTATAAAAAGAATTGTTGAGATGCAATAAATCATTCCAACACTGTGAAGTGCTTGAAGATTTATCAGGTTGATAAAGTGATAGAACCACCTAGTAAAATAAAGTATGTATGTATACGCGTGAGCGTGTATATAATATACACACGCATATATATATATATATATATTTATATATAATGGATTATATGCATGCATGCAGGCACGCAAGCACAATCTAACATTTCCAGTAACAGCTCTTCTCCTTTCCTCTCTTACAGGTGTGCTTCCTTCTAATCACTGGCTGGACACACTGACTCACTTGACCTCACAGCCAGAGCAACGCCAGCGGACTCTGCAACAGTGAACACCCCAGACAGATGGAAAACGGAAAATAAAATGGATGGAAAATAAAAATCAACTAACTGCTTCTCCACTCAAGAATTCAGGAGGCCGGCGGGATTGTTTGTGAGACACCAAAGCCTGGAACAGCTTTTACTGTTTTAGTTACTGAAAGGACCTTGGTCATCATTCGTCTCATGAGCTCATGGAACCGTGCAAATGATCCCGAGGGATAAACCTTTTTTCTTTTCTTTTTTTCTTTTTTTTTATCAGTACATTATAAGTCATATTTTTGACAGCACATAGACATACTCAAGGATGGATGAAGGCTGGTATTTTGGCTCAGGGAGGTTTTTCTCTATGCCGTTCCTCATTTCCATATTCCATTTATATCAGTGATACACAGTGAAATTACCTGTGGCCACATATCACTGAGGACACACTTTTATCTCTTAACTTCAGAAACTTCTGCTGCAAAAAGCAAATGCAAAATAGTTTTGTCTCGGCCTCAGATCCCCTTATAGCCTCTAACAGGGCAGTGAAAGGACTAATGACTAGTTGTGTCTCACTGAAGACTTTACCAGGACTCATGGAGAACATGCATGACCTGCCCTTTGAGCAAACCCATGGCCAGAACCACTCGAGACTTTAGAATGTTCCAGAATCTCGTGGATTAGCGTAGAATCAAGACCTGTCCGCCCAGCTGGAGTTGCGGCAATTTAATAGATAACAGACAGCAGCTTTTATGTATATGCACATACAAATACAAAAAAGACTATTCCTGTTGTTTCTCTCGCTCCTACATCACATGTAGATCCGAGCAGGAGAGCAATCCCCCCCTCCCCTCTTAAAATGTCTCTGTGCTGGACAGTAAGAGCTTGGACAGTGTTTGCAGCGCTTGCTCTCCTTAGTTGTACTTTTTGCTGGTGTGAGGCGTCAAGGACTAGTGCTTCAGCCCCAGGAGGGAGTAGCCTGGAACAGGGCTCCATGTCCCATGAACGAGTGAAGAGAGGATGGGTGTGGAACCAGTTCTTTGTTGTGGAGGAGTACACCGGAACGGAGACCCTCTACGTAGGAAAGGTAAGGCATGTTTTCTGTGGCCATTCTGACCTGAGATCAGATTCTAACACACAGAAGAATGGTGGTTCTTTAACCCATTCTGACCTGAGATCAAATTCTAACACACAGAAGAATGGTGGTTCTTTAACCCATTCTGACCTGAGATCAGATTCTAACACACAAAGAAGAATGGTGGTTCTTTAACCCATTCTGACCTGAGATCAAAATTCTAACACACAGAAGAATGGTGGTTCTTTAAGTACTGTACTTAACACATTGATTGAATTGACGTTCTGTCAAATCCAACGCTTCCGTGCCGAAGACGTACTGTACATGTTCGTCCGGTCTTTTCAGTGGTTTAAACAATTAATTAGAGCTGGGACTCGATTAAAAAATTAATCTAATTAATCAGAGGCTTTGTAGTTAATTAATCTTGATTAATCACATTTTAATCGCATATCAATATTTAACCCGAGAACAGTGAGAAACCTTTTTTTTCAAATGTTTTTGGTATCCCAGTGAATAGTGACTACGGGATTCCACTCATTTTCAACATTTTACAGTCATTAATATACCTTAGAGTTGTTGTGTGGATACAATAAGAAAGTCCCCCCCCCATTCTGTGTTGCCTAGAAATGACCTTTTGCGCCTGTCGTAGACATGCGCAGAGCAAGTTCAGTCAGGGAACCTCAGTCAGCGCGCTGGCCGTTAATTGGGCCACCGCAGGATCAGGCTCTCATCCACATGATTCACTCAGCTAATCACACGCTCACCCAATCTCATACCGGCTACTTTAACCGAAGGTTTTGCATTCATCCTCCTGCTTGCTTGCTTGCTGCTGCTTTATTACTTGCGCAAGCAGAGCGCGCAAGTAATAATTTCGCTTGGTCTCTTCAAAGTGACAGCCAGTTTTTTTTTCAACCACATTACGTCATCACATACATACCATGTACTCTGGTCCCAGCTCTCAACGATGACGTAATGTGGTATCTGGTCCCAGCAAACCAGGCACAGACTTGCATACATAAAAACGGTTGAAAAAAACTTGGCTGTCACTTTTTGGAACCAAGTAACCACAGTATACTGCTAATCAAATTACAACTACATACTCTGTATGTAGTTGTAATGTGTAATTACTTGAACAGCGTCAGAGTGTTTGACACAGATACCGAACTCTGGCTGAGCACGCCTTCTGCACAGCTTCTCCCAGAAGCACGCGTGCGTCATAGGGCGCAAAGTATGGCATTTATGGCCTACTAGATTGAGAGAGGCATTTATGGCCTACTAGTGTGCAACAAGCAAGTATGCACTCGGCAGAGTGCAGTTCTAGTTCTGATATAATTTGGCTTCATGGAATATTTACAGTAGGCCTACTGTGCAAATTGGCATTGTTTTAAATGCATGTCAGTGTTACAGTATGTGTTATGAGTGACATCGGATAAGAACCCTGGTCAGCCTATATAATGTGACAACGAACATTTAATATTTGATTGAGAGAGACTGAGCAGAGGAGGAATTATACGGGTAAGAGACAGAGACACACGGACAAGACAGAGGAAGAGGAAGAGAGAGGATGTTGTGCTGGGCGGTGTCCCTGAAAAGACAGCTGGTGCATCCGAAAACAGGAAAGATTTACTGTCCTGCAGTGCCAGTGGGGCACATGGTGTACTACTTTGTAAGTTTCCACCACGGAACGACCCACAACAAGGATCATATTGGTGTGCACGTCTTGAACACAGTGTCTATGGTCTGGATGAAGTTGCCTCCTGTGTCAACTGGAGGCAACTTCATTCGAAAAATAATGAAACAGCCCATTGAGGTCCCCTCCTCGCGTTGGGGCCACACAGCGGTGCTTATATGTGATACAATCTACATCTGGGGGATGATAGAGTGCAGTTCTAGTTGTATACTGTGCGCTGCTGTATACAAAGTGCTCACCCACCTCCACTCCAGCTTCCACCTGTCGTTTTGGATCTACTGTTTAGGTACGGGGGATTCAGAGTCCCTATGGTCGGGACTGATGCGCTTGACCTGAGTACCTAAAAAGCAGATCCAATACATCGCCAAACCATAATAAATATATTGCATTGATTATCCTATATTCAATAAATATATATATTACATCCTCCTTGAGTTGTCTGACTGAACTGGAGGTCTGAAAAAAAATCTGTCACAAAAATGTACTTCATAATGTTACTGTTTTTTTTTTCAGACCTTCAGTTCTATAGGCAACACAGAATGGGGGGACTTTTTATTATTTCCAGTGCACACAACAAGAAAAATGCGTTTTATCCCAACAGTGATATATAGGCAGGTGATATATATATATACTGTATAGGCAGCAAGTGCCTATATAAAGTGTCTTCAGTGTGTATATGAATACTCAAATGTGCTTTACATGGCTGGGCATGAGAAAACAAATAAAAACAACTTTATTATGGGGGAAACAAAAAGGTAATTTATCTGTAGTTAATCGCGATACATTTTTCTGTAGTTAATTAATCTTGATTAACGCGCTAAAGTCCCGGCCCTACAATGAATACATTTTCTTTATCAGTTTAAAAATCACACCAGTGTGAAGTGAGGGGGGCTCTTATCATCGTATGTCCTCATCGTCTATCTGCTCAGACACTATGATGTAAAATTGTCCATTCATTGTCAATTGGAATTCAATGTTTGTGTAGGACAGTGTTGTTTTTGTCGACTAAAACTAAGACGACATTTTTCACTGACAAAGACTAAATGGAAACTAAATGAAAACTAAGCTATGATGACTAAAACTAAGACTAAATATACTGACAATTTCGTCAACAAATAAAAACTAGACCAAAATGTTAGGAAGGGACTAGTGGACAAGAGATCCAGTATAAGTAATTTTACACTTGGTTGGATGCTGAAAATAGCTGATCTACAAGCTCACAACCCGTCGCAGTGCGATTTTCAGCAGGTGTAAAATCAAGGGCCGCCAAAGCACATTTTAGTCGACAAAATCAACTGTACAGTCGACTAAAATCTTATGACATTTAGTCGACTAAAACTAGACCAACACTAAGAAATTCCAGGTGACTAAAATGTGACTAAAACTAAATTAAAACTTGCTGCCAAAAACAACACTGGTCTAGGACAAAGCTTGTGGACAGACACCAAATGCTGGATAGCCTCAAACTGTGCTATCGACGTGTGATGGTTCACATTCTCATAACTGAATCTTATTGAGGTGTATAATCCCCCAAGGTCACTGCGGTCCGCAGGCCCTTAAACCTGGCTTAAAGACCCGCTTAAAGACCAGAGGGGATAGAGCCTTTTCCATCATAGCCCCCAAATTATGGAATGCGCCCCCCCCCCCCCCCCCCCAATGTCAAACTGGCTCCCTCCATTGAGACCTTTAAATCCCACCTAAAGACCCACCTCTACACCTTGGCTTTTAACCCAGGTTGAGTTTCCATGGTCCATGTTTTGTGTTTTGTTTTGTATCTGTTTTGTATTTCTTCATATGTTTGCTGTTGTTCTCTGTGTTTACCTACAGTGTATTTAGTTTTGTTCTTCTGTACGGCACTTTGTAAACCTCTGAGTTGTAAAATGTGCTTTATAAATAAAGTGGATCGGATTGGATAGTAAAACAGCCAGAGACACACAAAGCTCTGTATAGGAGTGGTTCAAAAAGCGCTTTGGACAAAACCTCTTAACTCCATTGGACCCTCAAACTGTCTGCTAAAGCAACTCCACCACCTATCGCCCCCTCTAACTGGAAGTAATACATAATATATAAAGTGTAACACCAACTTTGATGAGGCAATGTTGCTTTGTTTTCAAAATGTAATGTTTTCTTAATTTCCTGAAAAATGCATTTTTCATATCCTGAAAAATGAACATTTTGGAGTTAGGTGGATTCTTCCCGAGATATGCATTAGTTAATTGTCAAGACGTGTCCACATTTAGAGAATGTAGAAGCTCCTATGTGTGTGTGTGTGTGTGTGTGTGTGTGTGTGTGTGTGTGTGTGTGTGTGTGTGTGTGTGTGTGTGTGTGTGTGTGTGTATGTGTGCGCGCGTTTGCGCGTGTGTGTGCGTGTCCTCAATACTTAAATCTGAGAGTGGATTTGGAACATGTTTGGCCAATTTATGGGTCTGTTTACATATTCCAACGTACACCTGTTTCAATTGCTGACAATATAACTGATTTTCAAGCTTTAGAGTCGGGGGGGGGGGGGGGGGGGTACTGTCAGCCAATGTCCTGAGTAAGTGTGACATTAGTGTGACATTTTCCTAATGGATAACGAATGCATGTCAAACCACAGCTGACTGCCGTATTTTCAATTTGGGAATGTTCGCCGAACCCTTGTCTCTCCTCGTTGGCGTCTCGGTCATGAGACTCGATGAGCTCATGATGAGACTGGACGGCATGTATGATTCAGTTGGCTTATATTTGACGTGATGTGAAAAGATGGAGTATTGAAGCCGACAGAGACCCAGACACGCGTATGGGTCCCAGTCGCGCACGTGCCAATCTTGTGGGCGTTCGTTATACGTTTTTCCGACTATGGGCGTGGCAACTGTGCGCTGGCAGCATTCATGCGTACATTTGTAATTATCTGCATTGTTACAGAATGCATGTCGGTGATGTGCCCCACAGCAGGCTGGGCGTTTCTAATTACACCCCTGGTGATTTTTTTTGTCTGCCGCTTGCATGGCATTCCTGCTGGGGAGGCGTGAGGACCACATAGCCAGCAGGCACAACTATCAGTCTGAGAGACAGACAGATCTAGCAGATCTAGCAGATCTAGCAGGTCTAGCTTTCGCCACCACAGAGCTGTCAATGTTATTTTGCATGGCTGTGTTGTTGAACGTCGAGAAAGTTATACGACTGACCCACCCAGGTGATGGCAATATTACTAATGACCGTAGGCGTATTCTTACCGTGCAACACAGCAGGGGGAAGGCGGGGGGGGGGGACATAAATGCTTTTATTAATATAATTACCCAGAGTTATTGTTCTCCAAGGTACCAGGGCACGGGCCAAGAATATTAATACAGTGTGAGAGAGGGAGAGAGAGAGAGAGAGAGAGCGCACACACAATCACACACAAGTATGAAATGCATGCGTCACGCCTCCGACAATCTCTGTCCATTTACAACAAGCGTTTTTTTTTTTTTTCACCGTGTTTATTATTTCACTCCAACTGGGCAACGTTGCCAAGCCTGTCTGTCTCACAGTACGGCCACCATTACTCTGCTAATGGAATATGATTTCCCAGTAAACGCTCACTCGTTTCAGTACGTTCAGTACATTTGGATAATGAATCCTGTTGGACCGAACAGCTCCCACGACTCTCACTTTCCCCCCTGTCTACTTCCCTAATGTGCTCCGTGACAAATGCAGAGAGAGGTATATAGGCATTATGAAATGTATGGGAATGTCATTTTGCTGAGATACGGCGATGTCGTTCCCAGTCACGTCGTCAGAGATAAAAGGGCCACTTCACCACTTTTGCAACCAGATCTTATTTTAATGATATTTGGGGACACAAGAAACACTTTCCTTGGTTTTTATGTGTGTAAGATATTTTAGTATTTCAAATGTCCGATGACTCGTCAGGCATTGATCTCACTTCCTTCCTGGACTACATCGTCTCAGTCGGACAAACCTGCACAGACACCATGACCAAAGCAATATGGTCATTGTAGTAATCCAGCAATCCAGTCCCCTAGTCAAAACACGCAGACTTGATTATTTTTCTGACCATAGAGTTCAAATTTCAAATTGTGCTACTGTTATCTATACTGTGAATACTATTAACATTGAGTGACTGTAGTTTCTTCCAGAGGTGAAATGCTCCTTTAAAGCTCACTTTTCAAGAAGTTGTTCTTGAGTTGCAGGAGGACTATAGGTTAAGGTTAGGGAAAATGTTAAAGTGTGTCTTGTCTGTGTCACAGCAGGCAGTCTACCGGTATGTATTGAAGGGGTTGAAGGTTTGTTGTGCTTTATGTATTGGCCTAGCCCTCCAGCCAGTATTGACTTGTTCTGGGTTGACGTCCTTATTTCATCTTTGTCTGAATAGAAGAAAAAAAAAGAAAGAACCATTTCCGTGTCTTTCCTTTCTGTCAATCCTCTGTAGGTTATTGCTTTTTTTCCCTACCTCAAGTAAGAAAACCTTGACACATACTGTGGTTAATACTGTATGACATTGGGTCCTATGAGATGCGTTTCTCAGTGTAGCCCAGTTCAGAAGCTTCAGGCTGTATTTGGGTGGATATATAGCCTGGTTAACGGGGCTGAGTCGGCTCAATCGAACTTCACAACGTTCGCCACGGCAGCTTGCTCGCTTTAGCTCACTCTGTGGTGTCTCTCATTGCTCAATTTCGCTTCAGACGGCACCCCTCTGTCTATAGGGCGGTTAAAATGGGGAGGATTTATGTGTAATATGTACGGATTGGGGGTTTTCTAGTAGTGTATGTATGGATGTCAATCCGCGTTTGGGTGAGACTGGGTTGGCTATGGATGTCCACATGGAAGGAAAGCAGACCATAGGCAGACATCTGTCTATGCAGATGGTCTGTGGTCTGTGCAGCAATAGGTCTTTCTTGGGTCCATGCATACCTGTCTGTGTGTCCTGTCCATGAGAACTGTCTGTGTGACCTGTCCATGAGAACTGTCTGTGTGACCTGTCCATGAGAACTGTCTGTGTGACCTGTCCATGAGAACTGTCTGTGTGACCTGTCCATGAGAACCGTCTGTGTGAACTGTCCATGAGAACTGTCTGTGTGACCTGTCCATGAGAACTGTCTGTGTGACCTGTCCATGAGAACTGTCTGTGTGACCTGTCCATGAGAACTGTCTGTGTGACCTGTCCATGAGAACTGTCTGTGTGACCTGTCCATGAGAACCGTCTGTGTGACCTGTCCATGAGAACTGTCTGCTCTTTGAGCTGTGCTCAACTTGATTAGACTTCCATCTCCACTCCACTCCACGGTGCTTTGCCGATGGGATTGCTCAATCGGCAAATACACATGATATGTATTTACCTCTTCTTCTTCTTCTTCTGTCGTATGTCCTTAGACCTTCCGTTGCAGCAAGCCAGTCCAGTGTGTCATTGTCTAGGTCAATTAGCCCACGGTCGCCATTCGGTGGCCGGTATATAGGGCAGCTGGTCAGCACATGTTCAACAGTCTGTAATGGGTCCCCACATTCGCAGTGGGCACCCCCCTTCTGCATGGATGCACCAAAGCGTCCCACACCCGTCCTCAGGCGGTTGAGGGACGGTTGTCCACTCCTTGCGGGGGAGGTGCTGGCCAGGAACATCTGTGGGATCCTCGATGTAGTGGTGAAGCCTGGATGGTTCTGCTGCCTTCCACTGGTCTGGTCCCTCCATCTTGCCTTCACCCAGGGAGCCTTGGAGGTGTCAGCTGGTGTTGTACGGAGCAGTTCCTGGGCCTGTGTGGCAAAGGGCCGCCGGGACTTGAGACGCATGCGCTGTGGTGTCTCTGTGACGACCTTGTGGAGGAGGTGGGCTTCGCTCAGCTGAGCCTTCCGAGCAAGGGCCAGTGTGGTTGCTTCTCGCCTGACCTCTGCGGGGGCGATTCCAGCAAGGACCTGCAGTTGGTTGGTTGGAGTGTATTTACCTCGATATGCTGTCTGTCATTATGTATATATATACTGTACCTCATACCTCGATGAAGGTACATTTCTTATATATATATATTGCAGCCATACAAGCATTTAAACACGTCTGTTTGAATTCGAATATATTCTGTTAAAACATATTTGAAAGTCAAACAGAGATGTCCAACTGGCTTTTGCCTTTGCCAACTAAAATGCCCTGTATAAATAGCAATGGACGAGTGTGAATCTCGCAATTAGGAATGGGCATGGACATCAGTGTTCGCTGAACGAGATTAGAGACATATTTTTCTTCAGTTACTGGGTGTGATGATATCACAGTCTTTGGTGGCAAATCTGTTTCCATGTGCATGTGCATGCGTCTCACACACACACACACACACACACACAAACACGTGAGCGCACGCAAGCCTTCTTCAGTAATTCTCCTCGCCGTAATGATCCAAGCTATAATTAGTCAAATCTCGGTCACATTATCAAAGAGGTACAAAGTGGCTTTAGAACGGAGGAAGGGAAAGTGCACGGCTGTTGGGCATGAAGGGCTTTCACCGATCCACATCTCCTGGAAAGATGAGAGAGTTATTTAGGTTGCTCTGGTTTGTTATCTTTCAAATAACGGTACTGTTATTACCTCTTGATGTTTCTTGCCTGGCTCCTGCTCTCTCTCTCTCTCTGCCTTCCTCATATGGACGGACCAGCCTGTTCTTTCTGTCTGAGGTTCCACATTTTCTCCTTTGTGCCAATCACCATGCCCCGTATTCTTTCTCGTAATCTCTCCTCTTTTGTCTTGTGCTCTCGCTTCACTGCCACTTTCTTGCCTTTTACATCTCAGTCTCCCGAGTTCAACGTGCCCGTTCCCTTCCATCTCTGCACCTGTCGTGTCTCTGATACAGTCACCTCGTTAGCACCGTTGGCAGTTAAGATCAGAGAGCTTGACAAGCACAGCAGTGAAATGTGGCAGAGATACTCCTGATTACTCAGACTTGGATATAAGACGGCCAATTTGCCTTCACTCTGAGACCCTGTAAACCCACAGATTCAGTGTAAACTGCATTCTGCTGAATCCATATGAAATAAACAGTATCATTCTTCTCTTCTCTTCTCTTCTCTTCTCTTCTCTTCTCTTCTCTTCTCTTCTCTTCTCTTCTTTTCTTGTTTCTTTTCCTATCATCAAGTAGCTTTTAGCTAATAAGACTTTCTGTCCGGTACCTTTAAATTCGGGAACCCCTTTTGGAGTTGCTATTCATGTGTACAGTATATAGCAGCAAACTGTGCATTTTTTGTCATTTTTGAATAAAGTTTTCCAGATAACTTTGGTCAGGATTTAGAAGGCGTCTTTGGAATCTGCCTCAAGTCTAAATTGGTTAAATGGGATACATGAGGAACCGATAGTTCTACATTTGTCTGCTACATGTTTCATTTAAAATAGTCATGGAATGTTTGGGGCTGAAGTACCAAATTAACCAAACATTGTATAATGTGCTGCTAGTATGTCCAATATCGTATCTCTTTCTTTTAATGTTAAAACAGATCATAAAAGCAAGGCTTGTTAGTCGTCTTCCTAACAACCCATAAAGTGAAGCATTTTCAGTTATAGTTATAGAGACTGAGACACTTGAGAACAGGTTAATACAGAGGCAGAGGCTGTGTGTTTGCAGACGTGTGTTAATTCATGCGTGCGCACAACTATTCCGGCTCCCATTAAGACTCCCACCTCTGCACGCAGTGTCCAATTTTCTTGGCTTTGTAGTAGACTTTGTGTTTTGATTGCTGCTATTCAAAACATGAAAATTAGCTTTCAAACACAACCCTTTCCAACTCTGAGAAAGGCCATATCTAATGCATCCAAGTTCAGGCTGGTCCCATGCCATATACTGTACTATACTTCATAAAGAAGATTATGTGAAATTTCATCCATAACACTTTCAGAGTGCATTGAAGGACCATTCAGTGATTTGGGTGATTTGGAAAAACTCCCAGTAACAAGAGGTGCACATGCACACGCTCTACAGTGGGGGGGGGGGTGTACAACTGGCCAACAGCACACGCACCAAGGCCCGCCTCCGCTCGATCATGATTGGAGGATGGCCCCTCTCTATCCTGATTGGATGAAGGATGGTAACCTGACTGCCAGATTGCGGCAGTATTGAGTTCACAAGTTCCCTCCTCCTGCCTGCATCTGGTCTCTCTCAAGCAGAAACGATGAACCCAGAAGGCAGCGGGACAAAAAATCTGATATCTCCATAATAATTCCGAGTTGTAGTCCTGTTAGGTTGTGTTTACATGTGCGCATATCGCTCCGAGCAGAATTGGTTCGGAGTACTTCGTCTCTGCCCGAGAGAGCCCAGACTCTCCCTTCTGGCAGAATGCAAATGTTGTCCAGCAGGGTCCAAAGCAGTCAAATAAATGTCAAATAAAAAGTCCCTCACAGTCCGACGAAATACGAGTTATATATTGTCATTTTGTCATGTTGTCATTTTTATATAGGCCTAGAGGGGAAACCATTATAGGCTACACGTGTATAGGTAAGGAAGGGCGCATCGATGTAACAGGTTTCAAATTAATATATAGATTGATTGTGGCAGCGGAGACTCGGAGAGGTGCGCATGAGAGAAAAGGAGAGGAGCCGTGCGTGCAGCCAGGCAGAGACATCAAGTGGGTGCTTGCGGAAAAGTTTACAGACAAAGGAGGACTATCTTTTAAGCGACAAAACATTTAGAGGTTCGGAAGGTCTATCTGGTTGGAATGATTTCAAGTCATTTTTTATTTGGAATCGCATGGGCACGCATTCTCGTGTGTGTGTGTGTGTGTGTGTGTGTGTGTGCGAGAGAAACTGCCAGCCTGAATCACTACAGTTAGACTGACAGATGGATGGACACATCTACCCTGAGGGGAGAGAAACAGAAGCATGCATCACACAACAGAATCATCAACACACACACACACACACACACACACACACACACACACACACACACACACACACTGTGTGTTAGTGTGTGTGAGTGTGTGTGCGCCACACAATTCTTCAATGTAGTATTTTTGTTTGTGTGGGCATGTTTAATGGAATTAATGTGATTTAAATAGACATGAAAGTAAATTCATGTTTTTATATTGAGAATCAAAGACAGTGAGCCAGAAAGCTACAGTAGGCCTACACACTGCCCTGGTACATCGTTGAAAAGAAAATATCTTATGTCAGGCTACTGTTCATAGACTATAGTTCCGCATTCAACACTCTTGTACCATCTAAATTAGTGTTGAAACTCCATCTGTAATTGGCTATTTGATTTCCTGACAGGCAGGCCCCAGTGTGTACGCATATAGGAGAGAGATGCTTCACAATTCTCACCAGAACCGGTGCGCCCCAAGGCTGCTGCCTCAGTCCTCTGTTGTACAGCTTGTTTACGTTTGATTGTGTCGCCAGATGTGGGAATAACATCATAATTAAATTTGCGGATGATACCACAGTGATCGGACTAATAACCGACGGTGATGAGAGGGCCTATAGGAGGGAGATAGAAGATCTAACTCTATGGTGCGATAACAACAACCTCTCACTTAACACCAATAAGACCAAAGAATCAAATCATTGTAGACTTTAGGAAGTCCAAAGGTATCCACACCCCCATTTCCATCAAAGGGTCATCTGTCGACATAGTTGATAACTTTAAATTCCTGGGCATACACATCACAGACACATTCACATGGTCACTCAACAACGAGTACATCCTCAAGAAGGCACAGCAGCGACTGTACTTTCTGAGTACAAAAGGACTAGTGAACTTTTATCGCTGTATAATTGAAAGTGTCTTAACTGGCTGTATCACAGTGTGGTACGGTAACATGACGGCTCAGGACTGCAACAGTTTGCAGAGGACCGTTAAAACATCAGCTAAAACCATCGGCAGCACAGAATTACCCAGTCTCCACAACATCTACACCACTCGTTGTATGAAAAAATCCCACAACATCATTAAAGACACCAGCCATCCCACAAATACCCTGTTCAAACCACTCCCTTCCAAAAAACGCTACCAGAGCAACAAATCTCGCATCACCCGTCTCAGTAACAGTTTCTACCCCCAGGCAGTCAGGCTGCTGAACAGCTGACCTTGAACTGTATTGCACTGTTTTGTCACTTCACTTTCTTGCACTTCTTTTTCTTGCACTATAGATGTTTGTTTATGTCCTGTGTGTGTAAGACTGAGAGTGCTCTGAGCAAAATAATTTTCATTGTATTTATACTCTGTATCTATACACATGACAAATAAACCTGAACCTGAACCAGTACGTAAACAGTGATACATCTCCAGTCACACTTTCATTGGATAACTTTCTCTCCCTCTCGCTCTCTCTCTCTCTCTCTCTCTCTCTCTCTCTCTCTCTATCTCTCAGCTCTAGAAACTCAAGCTTATTTCATTATCACTGAAATATTAATGGCGCCAAAAGTGTATACTTTCTCTGTTCATTTATTTGACTTCGGAATGGAGAGAAAAGGCAAAGAAAGGCCAATAAAAAAAGGTTGTGGCAAAAGGATGAGCGAAGCAATATGGATGGAGGCACGTGCTTGCATTATTCTGCGGTTTTACCACAAATACTTAATGAAACCCCCCGTGAGGGTGATAGAAGCCTGTATTTAATTAAGCCTTTATATATTCACCAGGAAGGCTGGGGTGATCTCTACCGTGTGTGTGTGTTAGAGACTGACACGGGAGTGGATTTCCACTCCTGTCCTGTCCCACTCCCACAGAAAAAATCCTGTCCTGTCCCAATCCTGGACCAGGGTAAAAATAAAAATCCTGTCCTGTCCCACTCCTGTAGAATGACTCCTGATCCCATCCCGCTCCCACTCGAGATGACTCCCACTCCCATCCCGCTCCTGTTTTTTTTTTTTTTTTAAATACTGCATTGTGCCGATTATAGACTACTCCAATAATAAGATGAACCCCATTTTTCAAGACTAATTAGAGAAAAAAGTACATTGAAATTCAATTAGTCTAGTCCCCGTCCCCGATAACAAAATAAATAGTCTTATATTCAGCACAATATGGTAAGTTACTCATTTAAGGCAATGGATGGCGTTCTTATTTTTTTAAAGAGTATCGTTTCATGCCATTAAACAATGTGGCACCAGGAACAGTTAACGTGGTAAATGTAATGGTATATTATATATATACCATACGGCATATAATGCCTTAATCCAGTTTAAACAACAATCTTCAAAGGCCCCAACACATATACAATACCTTATATTATACATACCTTGCTATGGTGGAATGTATGTCAGTTAAAAAACAAAACATTGGTCAGTCACACCACGCCTATGGTAACAGTACCTTAGTTGAATAAACCCAAACATGGTATTTAATGTTTTATTTTATTATTTAAGACATTGTTTCCTTCTCTCAGTCCCTGTCGCAGGGTAAACAAAACGTCATATAGCACATGGCTAATTGTACCGTGCCAGGGAGGAGGAGGAGGAGGCGGAGCGGCTGTAACTTTCTCCAGGCCAATAATGGATTTAATCATTCCAAATAGGTCTCCATTCATTGCTACGGTCGACATGCTCGTCTCACTGTCACTCGCTTTTAGTTTTGACTAACGCAAGCGCAAAGCAAAGCTATTGCTGCGCTGTGCAGAAGAGCCATTGACGTTGAAGTGAATGCGCAAGATTTGCGACATTGAGGGGGGCAGAAAACTGAGCGCTCGAGCACTGTTCATGCAGCCTGGAGTTCAGAGGAGTGGGACTAGCTGGAGTTTGATAGTTGAGATTGTAGAGCTTGTAGATCTGTCTGTTTTTGCAGCTCCGGTGTCAGGGTAACAATAAGAAATTATAGGCAGAGATGAAGTGAAGTTGAACAGCCAAGCAGCAGCAAGCTACGCTACGCTAAGCTAACATCACCACCACCATGGCTGGTGTTGTGTTAGCTTAGCAGCTAAGCCTTAGCTTCTTGCAATGCTATAGCGTTCTCACTGCGGTCTCACGGTGCAGGCACTGTGGGCTGCTGCTTGGAGAGGAGAGGCTACAGGCGGCTCAGCGGCTGCTATGACCAAATTGATTGTGTGCAACATGACAACTGTTTTAAAGTATTGTACAGTGACAACTATGACTTGTAAACAAACACTGCGGTCCACCCAGCTCCACCCCCCTGGCTACAGCAGGCAGCCAGCAGTGAGCCTGAGCACCGCGGCGAGCGTTGTTTCCTTCCTGAAAATGATCATTATGATTCTAGATAGATGGCATTCCCGATCCTGTACGCTCCCGTTGACTTTCATTCCCGTCCCGTCCCGATCACGGGATTAATAAAAAAATTAATCCCATCCCACAGGATTCCCGCGGGAATCACGTGACCCACGGGAATCCCGACAAAATGTCACTCTCTAGTGTGTGTGTGTGTGTGTGTGTGTGTGTGTGTGTGTGTGTGTGTGTGTGTGTGTGTGTGTGTGTGTGTGTGTGTGCGTGCGTGCGTGCGTGTGTGTGTGTGTGTGCGAGAGAGAGAGAGGGGGGGGGGGGATTGGGAATAAAGATAAATGAGAGTGAAAGATGAACAGAGGAGTGAATGTGTGTGAGACAGGAAAGAATGAGAGAGAGAGGAAGAGAGAGAGAGAGAGACAGAGAGAGAGAGAGAGAGAGAGAGAGAGAGAGAGAGAGAGTGCCTGCAGACCCCATGAGCTTTGTAAAGACCCAAAGGGGAGGTTGGGGCTGCTCTCGTCGCAGCTTCCAGAATGTCTTCTAATCACATTAGGGGAGAAGCTCTGATTTATATGGGCTCTTTAAGTTCACTTTTCAACCTCGGCGCCTACACTTCCCCACCTTTAACAATCTCTGAAATGACTTTGATCTCCTAATTTGGACATCATACAGTATCCTGTGAAGGGCATGCCGTGTGAAGACGGTGTAAATCATCATATAGGAACTGCTGTCTTTTTCCCCTTTTCTTCATGGCAGTGTGATGATGGCTGGCCCGGGGGGAGTTGAGAATGGACCTTAAGCTGCATTGGCTGCTGGGAAATAGATGAGAAAATGGAGGTGGAGGAGAGCACGCTGAGTCGTACGCCTGTTTCACTCCATTGATATGGGCCAGTGCTGTTATGATGGATTTCAACCTTTTGAAGAATCCCTCCAGGAAATACAAAATAATTACTTTAATAAGCTGAAGACAGATAAAGTAATGTCATGTCAAGAAAAGCAAAGTTTGAAATAATATTTGCATCCATTTACAGATCCACACGGACTCGGATGAGGGCGAGGGGAACATCAAGTACACCGTCTCCGGGGAGGGAGCGGGCACCATCTTCATCATCGACGAGCTGACGGGAGACATCCACGCCACGGAGCGGCTGGACCGCGAGGAGAAGGCCTTCTACACTCTGCGCGCGCAGGCCCGAGACCGGCTCTCTGACGACCCGCTGGAACCCGAGTCCGAGTTCGTCATCAAGGTCCAGGACATCAACGACAGCGAGCCCAAGTTCCTGGAAGGACCGTACATCGGCAGCGTGCCTGAACTATCGCCGATAGGTAAGTACGATGATTTGTCTTCATGTTCTCCTGGAGCTGTTCCAAAAATGATATGTGGTATTATGTGCTATTGTGTGTGCGCATGGGACAATACTGTCAGTGCAGATGCGTGCGAGCGAGCGACACCCAGATGCAGGACTAAATGGAATGGCTCTTCGCTGCCTGATTAGAATTAATTCCTGCTTCTTCAGCATGATCCAGACCATGAGCGTTTCTGCCTACACTGCTTTCTTTTTTAAAGAGGAGCGGGTGAAACAGATGGGAAGCAATAAAAGAGTTGACCCCTCCCCTCAAAATAATAAAAGTAAAATACATAATAAATAAAATAATAACAGACTAAGCAAATTGAAAGAACACAAGACGAAGATGATACAAAACTTAATCTTATCCACAAAGAGGAGAGGGAGAGAAAAACACAGTGATAGGGACCAGGGTTTGTTGAAGTTAGTGAATTAAGCAATATTACACGAGAGGGTGTGGTTTAACGTGATTATTGCCACGACAGTGATGGTAAGGAACGAGACGAATTTGAGTTCCGCAACAATAATCACGTTAAACCACACCCTCTCGTGTAATATTGCAATTATACAACAGTTACCCTTAAAACTAAGAAAATTGCTGAAAAAATATTTTTTTAATGACAGATGTAGTCACTACGATCACAAATGTCCCAAGAAACTAGCTAGCCTAGCCACCAAGTTTGCTAGCGCTCTGGTAAAACAGAGCAGCTGAATTCTTTGTTTTGATTAGGTGTTGAATGGTTTGATCCACGGCTAGAAGCCGTTTCAACCAATCAGATTGCTTCCTCGAAATGACCTGTTGTATAATGTTCATTAACTAATGCTAATACACATCACCCTTCCCCTTCAGCACCTCCCCCTGTTCAAACCACTGCCCCTTCACAGTCAATTTACATCCTAAGTGTGGCGGTCATGTTTAAAACATAGAACTGGAGCAACTGACCTAATGGGATAATAGAACAGCTACCGCTTAGTCCTACTTTTGCCGTGCGTGCGTGCATGCATGCGTGCGTGCGTGCGTGCGCGTGCGTGCATGCATTTTCCCTCTTAACCCATTACGTCGGACGATGTCATCCAAATATTTTCATGTTTTTGAATGACGTTCCTCCGCCCACTTTTAAACTATCCCTCTTTGCCGCGTCCCATAGACAAATAATGCACTTCCGGAAAATACACCAGGCTGTCGCCCGCTGTTGAAACGTACTGTAACCCTGGTGAAAAACATTTGCGGGCTTCCACGTGGCATACGTGCGATAAGGCTATACTTTAAACCATGCTAATCAGTGTTGCGGCGTGTGTGCGTAGAGCTGGACGGGGCTGACATACGCTAGACATCACTCACCTGCTGTTTGTAGCTGTTTCACGTTGCCCACCTTCTGTTTGTAGCTGTTTCACGTTGCCCACCCGCTTGCCTGTCAGCTTCAGGACTGATGGCACCAACAGGTGGGTACGCACCTGAATATATGAGCGAGCATCATTAGCAGGAGTTCCAAAATATATAGACAGGCTTTCTGTGCAGCTCTGCAGTGAGGAGGATGCAGGGGAAACAAATGCCCATTTGGGTGGTGCAACTCTGTGTGGGGGTCCCCGGAAGTTCCTGACCCTGGGGGGGTCAGGAACTGACTCCAAAATGAATCCGAAATGGTTGAGCAATGACAGAGTTACCGTGTGTGGATTTCCGTGCTCGTACACAGCCACATAGCTGTCTAGGAGTGGTTGTACCACTCAAAAATCACTCCCGTGTGAAGTGAGGGGTGCTCTTATCATCTTCGCCGACCTCCTCCACATGGCCTAGTTCTTTCACGTCTCAGGTAAATGTGGGGCATTACACCACTTCTCGGTCATGTTATACCGACGCAAATAATATTAACGAGAATTGAATACATAGCCGATTAGCCGATTTGTTCAGACACATCTGACGTACATTATCCTTTCGTCGTCAATGGCAAATGTGACACGGGTTATGACAAAAAGCTGTTTATGAGCGGCTAGTGCCCCTCAAAAAAAAGGTTGACTTGAAATCACTATCTTCACACGCAGTAATATTAAACAGTATTCTAATAGAATAGAATATAATAGAATAGATGTTTATTGTCATTGCAATGTGTATAACTAAATTAAAAGTGCCAACCGATCAGTGCATCAAATCAGTAAAAGCTAAAAATCTATAAAACTAGTACACACACACACACACACACACACACACACACCGTACTTCCTGTTATTGCACAAGCCCATATTGCACTTAAAACATGTATAGCAGCAAAAGATCATGTTTTCGTGACTATTGTGTGCCTATTTATTTGTTGTCACCGTTGGGCTGTTTAGTAATGTAACGTCTTTGCAGGAGGTAATGACGAATCCATCGTCTCCTGGTGTTAAATTAGTACAACTGGTCTGAATTCTATCTGACACTTGAACAAGCATTGATCTAATTGCCTTTGTAGTGGTGCCATCGCACCTGTTGTTTGCCAGTCAATTCCATGGAGTTAAGGATAATGATTGTGTGCAACCTAATCGGACAACTGTGAGAACCGTTGATGTGAAGCGAGGCTTGCAGCAGGTTGCAAGCATTATATCCACACTAGTGCTATGCTCACTTTGCTGTTTCATGGCCAACCGTATAGCCCACCGCCATGAAAAACGCTCTGCCATTATAATGAGAAAGTAATCAGGAAGCTGCCTTGGGCATATTCATTTTCAGAGTAACACACACACACACACACACACACACACACACACACACACACAGCAGAGACTGGGCAGTGGCAGCGGCCGGGCCTGCCTGTCTGTTTGACTGGCATCTGCTATATCATTCAAAAGCTGTTTTTGTTTAGCCTTGGTTGGAGGAGGACAGGCAAAGTGATCTGTCAATAAATGAATGATGAATAGTGTAGAGGCTTGAAGTAACTAAGTACATTTAAGTACCGTACTTAAGTATGCCAGCACCCACAGCATCCCGAGCGGGAATCGAACCCAGTGCGACAGCACTACCAACTGAGCCACCGTGCCCCAAATATACACTTATATAAAGCCAAAGAGCAGAACGGGAATTCATCATAAGGGAGGTAAAAAGGTAAAAGAAAATAATTTAGTCCCTTGTTTGTGCCGAATCTGGGTTGCACATGGTTTGTTGCACTCCCTCTGCTGTTGTGGGTGTGGACTTCTTTAACATTAAGGAAGTATTTGGACAGGTACACACATATCTTGGTGGTGTATCGAATCTTGTGGACCAGACCCATTGCAAGATGCTGTACTCTGTCTTCGACCCTAAGCCATTCCAGCCTGTCAAAGTGGGCAGGGGTGAGGTGGGTTCGGGGGGTGAGGCCAAGTAGGAGCCTGACAAGTTTGTTTTGGGAAGCCTGGAGCCTACTTTTAAGGGCCTTTGAGGTGCTGTGGTAGTGGTCAGAGCTGGAACTGCAGGCGGGCCCATGCATTTAGCACGAGGAAACCCCACGCCGCTGCGTGGGGTTTAACATTGAGCGCTTGTTTGCACTTCCGTTGGTGGTCAAATGCGGAAGTAGAGCATTCTTCCGGGTGCTTCAAAACGCCACTGAGCAACTTCCATTGAAATGAATAGCAGGGGGGCGGGGCTGGCCGCACTTTATCCTTTATAACTGGTGTGTGCGACTTCAACTTAATCTGACTAATGACTAATGAGGCGAGTCAGTGAAGTCAGGTCAGTGTGAAGAGGAGCAAAGTCAGCAAACAATGAAATACACTAGTAAAATGATTAATGTAATGAGCACAGATTCAGTGCAAACAAAACAAACACAAAATCAGATTGATACTGTTTTAATAGCTCAACTGTTACAAGCTTCCAAGAAATTGAGAGAACATGAATGTAAATCCTGGACTCTGGACTTTACTTGAATTTACAAAAGATTATTTTTTATTTTATTTTATTTTTTCAAAACAAAAAAGTAAGGCAGTTCTGTTTGACTTTACCCTTTAAGTTTAAACAACAACAAGGCATAAATATTTATTCAGTAACAGACAGGTCCGTTTTTACCGGTAGATGTGTCAAGTGAGTGACAACTAACTGACACTGTGAACTTGTGAAACTTACTTTATACTTCCTTGTAACTGTATGACAAAGTCTAAATTAGACTCAACACTTTATTCAACAATTTATCATCATATATATCATATATATCATATATATCATATATATTAAATAAGTAAGTGTTTCGTTTTAAGCAGTTGGATATTTATTTGGTGTAATGCTGCAAGCCTGCACACAGTTATAATTGTGTCACAAGGAAGTCAGACAGTTCCTTCTGAAGAGCGAGCTCGGGAGACACAGACCAACATTCCAGGGTCGGGGCAGAGGTTATACTGTAGTCCACAGCGGATGTTCTAGAGGAAAAACACATTATTCTTATTGGAAGATGTTACTATTATGAAGTAATGCAGTAACAACAATAGTAACTGTAAAGATGACCAAAATGTTCACGTGACTCTGTGTCAAGCGTCAAGCTGTGAAAAAGTTGTTACTGTACAATACTTGCATGTTGCACACATGCCTAAAATTGCTGATATTTGCGTCACCCTCACATCTCCAGGCTGCTCGAGCGCTGTTTTCTGCCCCCTCAATGACGCCACTCACCTAATCTACACCACTAAGAGTGTCTTGAGTGTACAGGGTTTGATGAGGTCAGACGAGGTCAGATGGTCAGATCAACATATGGAATGAATTCTGTATTGGCCATATATGGAGCGTGTCATGAGGCGTGAGTGACGGACGGACTGACTGACAGGTTTTGCAGGTTTTCATAGTATTTCATAGTGATAATAATAATAATATTTATTGGACTATACCTGAGAGCAGTAACCTCCCTGTTATGGATTCTGAGTCTTGCTGAAAGAGAGGTTCCTTGCAGTATGGAATAAACTGCAGGCTTTGCCACTGGAAGACAGACGTTCATTAGACAAATAATTATTTTAGGTATTTCTGATATAGTGATAACACACGCACACACACAAATCCAATCTGTTATTTTTACACACGTGATATATTATTTCACTCACCTAAAATTCCTTCAGCATTGTTTCCTGATGGGAACTGTCTCAAGACAGGCCAGAGAAGTTTCTCTCCCTTCCTCTGATGAAGCAGGATGACAATACGTGTATCTCCAATTGAAACGTCCATCTCATTGTCCCGCAGAATCAGTGTGGCACTACATACAAGCAAGCATCCCAACATACTTTTATTTTTATGGGCCTAACAAAGTATTAAAGGACCACTTCACCACTTTTCAACCTATCTTCATATAGTAGGTCCTCACCAATTATCCTGAAAAAATTGTGCAATGTTTTTCTACTCGGTCTGTGTCTCACAGGAGGGCTGTGGGCAGTTCAGAAACAGTCTTCCAGTGACATCATCGATGGGGAACACAAGCTAATAGAAACTGCAGGCTTTCTAGTCCTGAAAAGTTGCAATGCGAAAATGGAAGCCATCGTTCTCACGGTAATGAAAATCTAAATATCTTTGTAAAAAAATCTTGTTTAAAAATAAATCTGCCTAATGATGATGTCACTGGAAGACTGTTTCTAAACTGCCCACAGCCGTCCTATGAGACACAGACTGAGTAGAAAAAAATCGTGCCATTTTTTCATGATCATTAGTGAGGACCTATTATATGAAGATAGGTTGAAAAGTGGTGAAGTGGTCCTTTAAGTATACAAACTAAAAACTAGATTATGACGTAGTACACCATGGGTTTGATCACTTTTGAATATACAGCATAAGGTAATTTAAGAAACGCAGGCTTTGGTACCTTCCTGCTGTTGCGTGGTCCTGGCCCCAGTGGAAAGCTTCCACATGCTGTCCGTCTCGCACAGTGATGGAATTGGTGTTCACCTCAATGCGCTGATCATTGTTGTAGTGAATAACGATCTTCTGGAGGCCCCCCTGCAGTGATTGGCTGAGCTCCCCATTCACAGACAACCCTGGGACAGCAGAGGAGACACCAACTCACAACAATGCCTGGGTTACTGCTGTAAGCATGGTTCCCTGAGCAGTAATCTGAGTTCCCAGAAGTTTTATTTTTCGCCACTAGGCGGGCGAGCCTGAGCAGTGACTATAAAGTCCTGAAGTCATTTGATTGTGACGATAGCCTACACAATAGTAATGAGTAAGATGTGTAGAAATAATCAGATCAACTGGCATTTAGGGAAATTGACCCATTTGGCCTGACCTCGACATTTTAAAAGTTTCTTCTAAATCCTCCAGTTTTCTGAAATAAATATTTTCACGATTTAAAAAAATAGCTAAATTATAACATAATGTTTAAAACACCAAAAGGTGTATTTAAAAGTACTATAAAGGTTATAGCCAAACAGAAAATAGAATCTAGATGCAGGACAATATACTGCAGTGACCTCACCTGTGTCGGGATCTTGCAGTAATTTCAGATGTTTGGCACTGACGTCATAACATAGTGGGACGGTCTGGTTTTCAGCTCCTAACAGAAACTTGTGGTGCAGAGGAAGAGGAGATGGAACTAGTAGAACGCATATAGTGAAAGATAGAGAGAAAGAAATAGATATAAAAAGAGAAATGAGATGACAAATTAGACAAACACAAACACATACTGTACATACTACTATAGTAGATGTACATGCATGGATTTTTTAAATTTAAAAATTAAACAACTTACCTGAAATCAAACTGTATGTAGAGCAGTGAAATCTAAACAACACTAACTAATATAATACTATATAAAAAAATTCTGGATATACAGTATTGCTTAAAAATGTGATATGACCTTATTACCTTTATACTTTTATTTTATTGTGTGTCTGTTTTGGTCCTGTATTTCAGTCCTTAAGTAAAATAAAAGTATAAAGGTAATACGGTCATATCATATTTCATCACATTACATTGTTGTGTACATTGTTGAACATCATTAGAGGTCACCACAAGGCCATGTGTTCAAATCCGGGTAACGACATTTCGGACCATGCGTCTTATTTGTGCATATTGTTCTCATTGCGTATTTTCTTCTTTCTCATCAATCAATAACTAACTAACTAACCAAAGCCTGTTTTATTTGAAATTTGTGACTTTATGCAAATAGTATTTATTACAGTTACATGCACAATACCTTGTGTTGTCGGTGGTACTTCGGTGGCCGAGATAACACTTGCTGAACCCTCGGCCTCATAGTCCATAGTCGGCATGACTTGGCCTTGACTTTGGTCAACCACCTGATAATCGTAAACCCCCCCCCCATCATAATCATAATAATCAAGGGTGTGGGGGTAGTTTTGAGGGTTAGGGTTAGGTGCTGAAAACCAAATAAAAAATCTGTATTACAAAATGTATTGGGACTTTTCGTTAACTACCAACCTGGTGTCCCTGTTTTTGGGCATGTCATTTTAGGCTAATCTTTATAAAATCTTAACAAAAGAAGCAATAGCATCTACCAGCTCACAACACATTGTTATTATGACATGAAGTATAAAATAGGACTAAGTACCGTAATTTCCTCCACCAACACCAGCTTGGCCTGGCCTACCACTTGATCCTGTTCCTTCTATGGGTTTATGGAGAACTTGTGTGTTCTCCCCTGGTGGCTTTGTGACCACCATGGATGTATGTGGCGTCACAAAACTGTATTTCAGAGACAGCTCCAGGAGCTCTTTCTTCACATTCTCCTTCTCAGCACCAGATAACTGCAACCTATAATCGAGTCATCGACACATGATGTCACACATGTGTTGATGAGTCACATGACGTAAATATGTAAATTATATAACGATTATGACACTGTTACTGCAGCCATGTCAAGGTTTTCATGTTTCTGTATGTGTCCTTTTGGGGGCGCTTATGTGTGTTCTATGTGTTGAGGGTTCTCAATTATGTATCTTGGTTGCATCTGTATTCTGATAATTAAGCTTGTTGGTTACACCTGTTTGTGAGTGAGAGAGGGCAGAAGTTTCATTACACTGAAGGAGAGTGCACTGTGCATGCGATCACTGAGAGAGAGAGCTCTGTGCAGAAGGAAGAAAGCAGTTGGAAGGAAGAAAGCAAAGTAGACCAGAAGAAGTAAAGTAAACTAAGAAGTGAAGTGAACGAAGTAAAGTGAACTGTGTAAAGCAGAAGAAAGTTAAGTTAAATACAATAAATGAAGTAAAGTAACATAGAGAAAAGAAGAGAAAACAAAGAGGGTTTTCAAGAAAGACTGAAGGATCCAAGTCGACCCCCCCCCCATTCATGCGCAAGCAGGCAAAGTGGTCAGTATTGTATTTGTTTGTGAATCTTATTGTGAAAGTATTATTGTGGATGTAACTATGAATGTACCAAGTTAATTGTTTTGTTTGTTGTCTTGTTTTGTATGTCAGTTCTACGGTGTTTTACAGCACAGTGGTGTTAATAAACAGCAGTAAAAATAATTCTGAGTCTCGTGCGATGGATGGGCGGCACAGAATTTGCCAATGATTAGAATAGATTATATAACGGCATATTCACTCTTTGTCCAGGAGCTGTTTCACCGTGAGGTAGGCCCAGACCCTCTGGAGGTGGTTGTCAGAAATGGTTCCAGTGGACTCTAGCCTGCTATCTTTCTCAGACTCAAACTCCATCTTTATGCTTTTCTATGATCATCAAAATATATCCTTGTGTCAGACAAATGACAAAAGACTTGTATGTTGTTCATGCAGCATATGTTACAAAAAGTTCATTGTCATTTTCTCCCTGTGTACACATGCAGCTTTCCTTACCGAAAGGGCAACAACCCGTGAAGTAAATGTGTCAGTGTTGTTGTCTATGAGTCCAGCCACCACAATTTCAGAGCCATTGTAGTACTGGCTGAAGTTGGTCTTGGTTAGGTCAATCCCACCAACATAGATCATTATCACATCTGTCAATAAGGGAGTGGCGACCTCTTCATAGAAACCCTGGTGAAATAACAACTAAATTCAGACAATCTGCTGAGGAATTTCTCCTTCCATTGGACATTAATAATAACGTTGATTTGCAAGCTTTTAAATCTCAAATGAAATCATCAGTTATTGCAAATCAAATTTGCCAACATAACTAAAAGCTGTAACTGATTACTGATTCCATATACTTTTTGTGATTGGTCTGTTTTTATTATTGTACTGTATACCTGGGGGGTCAAATCAACATATCCGCCTGGGTGACAGCAGACTGCTGGGCGAGCGCTGGCGCTTTGGCATGGGGGGGTCAGATCAACATATGGAATTATTCTGTACTGGCCATATATGGAGCGTGTCTTGCGTGTACAGGGTTTGATGAGGTCAGATCAACATATGGAATGTCAGAACAGGTCAGCTCCATATGGAGATCCAAGGGTGGCAGCGGGGGCAGTATTGAGTGTACAGGGTTTGATGAGAGCCCAGGTAGGGTCGGGCCTTAATTTTCGGGCCTGTTGAGAACTTTAGTTTTTTCCGGCTGCTGGGCTGCACTAATAACTTTGGGGCAGGCCCCGTCTATAGAGTTTAAATGGACAGGTATCAGTCTAAAGGGAGACATCGAAGAGGAAGGATGGATGGGGAAGGATCAACATATGGAATGTCCGAACAGGTCAGCTCCATATATGGAGATCTAAGGGTTTGAGGTAAGATGTAGAGTTGCTGGCCAATATTGATGACATCAGGGATCTCCACATATGGGCTTAATATTGATGATCCCTGATGATGTCACGTGATGACATGACTATTATGGTCATGCCTCGTGACAGCCCGCATGACGAACTAACTAACTAACGAACTGACTGGGAATTGCAGTTTTCATTGTAAATAACTCTACGTCAAACACAAGTTACACAACAAACTGAAATTAAATGAAATGAAATTAAATGTCTCTTAACCTGCAGCTGCAAGTCAGCATCTGAATCCTCGTAAATCCGTCGTGCCACTCCGTTGTTCTCCAATGCCATCGTCTCGAGGAACTCAAATTTCAAATCATTTCCAAATCCAAGACAGTAGAGTGGGTATTTCTTATTTATGGCCATTCTTACATTTGCCTGAATCCGGTTAGGATCTGTCTCCCCTGAAATGATAACCAACAATATTGGTTGGATACTGTGAGCAACGTATTGTATGTGCAATATAGTCTTAATTTTTTTCAAAGTGCAAACAATTTACCTGAGGTTGGATCGCCATCAGTGAGAAGAATAAGAAGAGATGCAGAGCCATCTCTGGGGTTTCGCTTCAGCATTTCCGTACCTTGTAACACGGCAGCATTGATGTCTGTGCCTAAAATGAGAAGAAAAACACATCTCTAATTGCCATTCTGGTGTCACAAGCTCTGATAGCAATAGAGTATATAGATCAGAACCATACCTCCTGCGTCTCGGATGTTCCGTGCAAACTCTTTGGCAGCTGCCAGGTTTTCACTATTGGCCTGGGAGAGTTCTCTATTCCAGGAGGAAACGTAGCTGTCAAAAATGATCAAACCAAAGTAATCTTCTTCCGCAAGGTCTCCCAAGATGTGTAGAAGAGCACGACGGGTCTGAGAAAATTAATCATTTCGTAAATTAGAGGAACTTCATAAATGTTGTGTATGGCACTATGGCAACATTTCAATGATGTCAGTGCGAGTAAACAACAGTATGCTCTTGAAAATGGAAAAAAAACACACTACAAACATTGTACAACAATACCTGACTCATTTTATTGCCATGCATGGAGCCACTCCGATCAATGATGAAGACAACATTCTTTGGTATGCGCGGGAGACCACTTGGGGCAAAGTGATGCACAAAATACCCGCCAGACACCTTTATGGGAATTTAGATTACAGTCAGTTAGAGTACAGTCAGTAGGCCTACAGAATAGCCTACTGAAAAGATTAGAACTCAGCTCTTTAGTGCAAACAAAATACATTTTCAATTTGGGATACCTCCTTTATCCAGGTGTGTGCAAGCATGTGACAACTCAAGTGAAATTTGAAGTGTTGAAACAAAAAAGTGAACAGACAAAATAAAATAGATGAACTTTGCTTTCATTCTTAAATTTGTTTTATCTGTTTATATTTCCTGATTGAACTGCATATGTTGTTTTCCTACACTTTGCTTCTTTGTTTTTTATGTATGCGAAGAACAGACATCACTCTATAGCACTTAAAGTGTTTATTAAAAGCTGCACTAATACAACGTAATTTTGTCTGTATGGTGGTCTACAATATAGCTTATACAATTGGGGACACAGGATCTGATTGATTCTGAAACCAATTTTGACCTGATTGTCAAGATTCAATTAGTCTCCTGAGCAAGCTAGCATGGGCAGGCTCTATTACCTCAATGGTACACATTTTCGCAGGAAACTGGGATCAAATCGAGGAAAGTTACATAGTGCAGGTTTAAGATTACATACCATGATGTCTCCCAGTGAGACGTCCCTGTTGACATCATAAGCAACAACCAGATCTCCATTCATTCCCTGTTCTCCACAGCAATTGACCTGTTGTTGCTCTGTAGGGTAAAAATGCACCCAAGCCTAGGAACAGAATACATCACTCATTAGGGTTTTCCTGTAACAATTCAGTTCACATATAGTATATTTATCATGCACAAACAAATAGTTTAGACTGACAATAGACTTGAGATATAGGCTACCCTTTACATTTTTTGTATAAAATTAAATTTGTACTGGGCAGTGTATCAGAAGTTATTTTCAAAATGGAATGTGAATGACTTTGATTGTACTTCTACTTTACTACTTTCTGGGATAAGTAATGTATATTACTTACAGTATGCGTTCCGTTCACATAACACCCTCAAATTAATTGCAAAATTACAAGGCTAATATTAAATAGAAGAGGGACTAGAAAAGAATGTTAAAATATTGATATTAAATTGTAATGTTATTAAGAAACATAAACAACTGCAGAACCCTACTTAGTCTAGAGTATAAATTATTTAGAAAGGTGTACAATATATTGTGAATGGCATATTGTTGTCATTAGTGTGCATGGATTTGTAAAAACATTAAGTAAAAATATTTTTTGAAACCATTCCCATATTTGTAAAAGCAAAAGTACTTACCGGTACTCATGATGTGTTAGTGTTAACAAGCATTGGTACTGTAACTTTCCTCGATATTGCCCTGTAAAATAATTTACTACACTGGACAGTAACGTTACCTGGTTGTGAGCGTGTGTTTTTGTAACAGCATTGGCTAGACTCGCATTGGTACTTAATCCTCCTTTAACCTGGACAAACGTAATGCCCGGCTTCTCATTGATGTATACATCCATCTGGCATTTAAAAAAAAAACACACATGTTAAGTGATAGAACCAAGGACTAACTGTATTAGTTTTCACATTATTTTCACAATGGCGACTACAATTGATAGCATTTCGTATCACTGACTCCTACTGTATTTCACCTTGAAGTCTTTGACAGGCTGCATGGGTCGGGCGTGGATCTGCAGCTCATATTTCCCCAGTGTTCGTTTCAGAAGCTCCTCGTATGTGAGTTCAAAGGTCACCTTTTGGAGAGCAGCCACAGTCACAGAGGTCTTAAACTCCTCAAGTGTTCTCCCCACAGAACTGTACCAAAAAGAAAGACATGTTTTTAAAACATGAATGTTAACTATTTCACGCTGAAAATTAACATCAGCGCCACCATTTACCTGACGACAGCGGCACTTTCACCCCGGGACACAGCCTCAGTGTACTGCTGTTGTGCTTGCTCCTTAGCTTTCACAACACCATCATACATCTCGCCTTCAATACGCCTGAGAAAGACCAACAGTGTAAAAGAGCTGAAGCCTGCAGAATTTGTACTTTGTCATGAAACTGGGATCAATGTGATTCAGAGGTTACTGTACTGTACAGCAGCATCAAATTTTAAGACAATCAAGTTTAGACAATTTCAGTTATTTCCAATGATTGACACTGTCATAGAACATTGTATGCAATTCATTATTAATAAATAATGAATAAGTTGTCATGCATTCTCCGGGGTAAGAAGACCCGTTTCCGAAACTCTTCATGATTTGCGTTAAGTGAAAGTGTTTTCTATTCATTTCTATAGAGACCCACATTCTGAATTTGCTGATGAATGCATTCTTGGGGATCCTGACTTGGAAATGTATTTCTTTGGGTGCGTCCACACGGTTGACAACACGGCTGGTGATGACAGTGGTGGCATAGCGACTGGTCACAGTGGAGTTGATGTGGAAGCTGTAGATGTCCCAATCCTCCTAGAAATATACACCACAAAACACAACCCAACTTAGTGACCACTGACCAGAACTTGACCAGAGAATAAAAACAATGCTGACAACAAAGTAGTTGGGCAGGAATAGCACATTGGGAATCTCATTGGTCCTATGGCAGAAACACCCCTTATATCAACTACCCAACTACTCATTTTTCAACTACCATTTGCATTTCACAAGAGAGGCCTTTGTACATCCAGAGGTACTACTACTTTCTGCAAAAACACAAACACAGGCACACGCACACACCCATGCACGCACCCACGCACGCATGCACACACACACACACACACACACACACACACACACACACACACACACACACACACTCACACACTGAAAGTATTAAACAACAGTCAGCAGGTCCTTCACCTCTTTTTGTGGTGTTTGTCAATTTATGGTTTAAGAATGTTTCGTTCTACCAGTAATGGGGGAGTAGGGTTGGGAATGACGATAATATCGTCATTCCAACCCCAACCCTACCCTACCCTATTAGACGTAGTAGTACTAGTAATACTAAATGAGCACATAATATGTGCTCATATTACTACTACGTCTAATATTATTTGGAAAGATTCAATAATTATAATGTTCCAAAAAAGCTTTCAACTGAGCTCATCTCCAGTCTGCATTAAAAAGAAAACACACATTTTCTGAATATAGAACTTTTATCTGTCACGTGACGTCACATATTAAATATCCCTATGTTAACAGTTGAAAGTTCTACTCTCTAATTTAAGCACACCCCAATACATGCATGTCATATTCATACTGTATATTACCCTACCTTGATTGGTGCTGCAGTACCAAAAGCCAGCAACAACCCAAGAAGGGTGAGTCGCACCACTCTCTCCATGATGGGTTCCACACAAATGATGCCCGTCAACCTGCCTTTTAAACTATCAGCTGTGAGACAATAACAGTGTGCAGAAGTTCTTAAAGGGACAAACCCTCTTATTAGATTAGAGGAAAGATTTCAGTCCATTCCACCAAGGTCACTATTGAATATATACTCCTCTGTCATCAGTCCAAAATCCAAGCTCTTGCAATGGTTATATCTGATATCAGTTATTCTCTGTGGAAAACAATAGTAAATTGAACAAATGATATTCTTCCTGTCTGTCTGTATATGTTCATCTTGAGTTCATCTTGGAAACTAGTGGACCGATCAGCACCAAATATATCCACCCCGAATTGTTCAAGGGCCATAACTCTTGAACCATATAGGATGTACAATCAAAATGTTATTTTCCCTGGATTATTTGATGATGATGCAATTCCCCATGGCCATTTCTGAATAACTAGATCTGCTATTCTGCATTTTTTCTTCAGAGCATGTTCTGATATTCCTCCAACAGATATAAGCCAATAACTTGCTACACACTATCTCCGGGGACGTGCCAATGATTTTGACTATATTGCTCACCTCTTTCTGTCTTTTAATAACACACACACGTAATACTAGGTATTAAATCAGCCCAGCCCACAGACAGGAGACAGCCTATGTGTCAGATACCTTTCTTCCTGTCATCAGTCCAAAATCCACCCTCTTGGTAATGTTGATATAATGATATCAGTTATCTAGGGGATAGGGAAACAATAGTAAACTAAACAAATTGCATCTGTGGGTCTCTAGATTGTCAAGTCACCTGGCAAATATACAAACAAACAAACAGGACTGACACAAACATGCAAACAACAAACGCTCTCACACATAAACCGATCCATACATTAACATGCACACATTATTTTCCCTCGCCTGTAGAAGATATTTACTTGGTTCAGCCATGGTTTGAACACTTGAACCCCAGCATCCATATTCTGGGGGAACATTAATAGCCAAAAACAAGAAGAAATGTGGTCAAAGGACAAAAGTGGAGGATTTAAGTAGGTTAATATATCGGACCATTAAATACTTAGACCCTCTATAGGCTGTTTGTTTACAGAGAAACAAAGCATACATAGAAATGAAACAGGTAACTGTAGTAACTGTTTAAAAAATTGCATTTGCAAAGTACAAGGTGGCTTTAAAGCAGGCAAAAGCAACCATATAGGCGCTATATATATAATATATATAACGAGAGAGAGAGAGAGAGAGAGAGACTATACTATAGTATATTTCAGACAGGAAACACTCATGTCAGAATAGATTGACCATTTATTGCAACAAATACAATTTTCGCATTGCAACTTTTCAGTATAGAAAGTCTGCCGTTTCTATTAGCTTGTATTCCCCATCGATGATGTCACTGGAAGATGGTTTCTGAACTGCCCACAGCCCTCCTATGAGACACAGACCAAGTAGACCAATAATCATGATTATTAGTGAAGACCTAGTATACTGTATATGAAGATATTTGAAAAGTGGTGAAGTGGTCCTTTAAGCAAAACCCTGTGTTGGTATGCAAGGATTTCAATTAAGGGGGGTGGGCGTGCATGGAGCAGGCGCTGGAGAATGTTGGTTCACCGATTGCCCGCCCCTGACCAACTCCGCCCCCGCCCCCTCCGGCTATCCCCTCCCTGCTAGAAAACAGCGATGTCACCATTATTTCGACTCGAGCGACGCCCCTCTTGCACTGTAGTTCACTCCCACTCCTAGACCAGGAAATGTATGTTGTTTCCCTTTTTTGAGTGGTGCAACCACTCCTACAACCAGCAATGTCCATGTACCTGTGTACTGTACCTGTGTCTATGAGCCTGAGTATGTTACTTATTTATACCAGTAGGGGGCGGCAGAAACAGAGAGAGGGGTAGTGCTGTGTCTCTAATGAGAGAGAGAGAGAGAGAGAGAGAGAGAGAGAGAGAGAGAGAGGGGGGGGGGGGGGGGGGGGGGGAATTGCACCACTCAGTTTTGAGCCTATGCGAACCTCAGAGTATTTATTAATAGAGACGTCACCGAGAGGAAACCCTCAGCCGAAATGGACATAGTGGCCGAAATTTGGTATTGCAGCTTGAGCCAGCCCTGGGCTGTTGACTATCATTGCGCACGTTCATGTTATTGGGGCAATGACACGTGAACGCTATATGTTTCATAGGTGAACGTGCGCAAATGGCGCAATGATAGTCAATGGCCAGCACGTTCATGTGTTTGGGCAATCCATCCCAGAATGCACTCTGTTCTGTTCCTACCCGGAAGGAGGAGTGAAATCGCCTCATGCGCTTTTGAGCAACTTAATGCAAGTGGATGGGAGGAGAAATCCGGTGACGTCTCTATTAATATATACTCTAAGATTACTCTTTGAAGAGCGCGAGCTCAGGAGACACAGACCAACATTCCAGGGTCGGGGCAGAGGTTATACTGTAGTCCACAGTGGATGTTCCAGAGGAAAAACTCATTCTTATTGGAAGAATGGTACTAGTAGTATCATTATACAGAGGTTATACTGTAGTCCACAGATGTTCTAGCATACATGGGGAACTGGCGGCCCAGGGGCCACATGATTTCAATTCAAATAATAGCAAAAATAGCACATCTAAAAGCAGTGCAACACATTTTGAGCTTGTAGACCGGCTACTTTTTTGCGACAACAGTATGCAATGTGGCCCTCTGGAGTGAGTGTGGAAATATAGTGGCCCTCTCCATTGTCAAAGTTGCCCACCCCATAGTACTAATACTCACAAGGCTTGGTAAAGACATATGGAATGAGACTTAAAAAGAGTCTTGCTGAAACAGAGGTTTCTTGTAGTATGGAATAAACTGCAGGCTTTGCCACTGGAAGACAGAGGACAAAGAGAAGACTGACGGTTACAAATCATTACTTTTTAAATACTGTTTAGTTTTTTTCCTTTGTTCTGTTCAAGTAAAAGAGGGGTAGCAATAATTATAAAACAAAATACTTCATATATTCTTGAAAATGTTCTACAGAAGGGTGCTATGTTTTAATTACTGGCACGTTATATAGTGAGCATAATAGGCCTACAGTTGGCTGTGTATATATGCTCCAAAAGTTTATTTTATTTTTTGGCAAATTATAATTATGACACTTTGCTTTCATCGTGATGGCTAGAAACTTTTTTAGGTCAGTGTGCGTGTGTGTGTGTGTGTGTGTGTGTGTGTGTGTGTGTGTTTATTTATAGCAATGCAATGTACTGTATGTACAAATCTATACAGTTATGACCGTTGCCTGAGGTGTGAAACTAGCATTGGGGATTTTCTTCTTTTTTCGTCTTTCTACTTTTGCAATGCCTAAGGCCCGGGCCACACTGGGGACAGAATTGACGCTGCCACTATAACCAATGGAACTCGGTGTGCAGGTTGTGCATAAAAGCTCCGCTTGTGAATCCTTTGTGCTCTATTTTCTGCGTGTCTGCGGGCGTTTCGCAACCTTCGCCTCGCCTTCAGAGGACAACAAAACGTTAAAAAAAATCATATGTTTTATAAAATTGAAAAAAGTGTTTGAACAGCTAACTCTGCCCCACCCCCAACAGAGACGTCCAACATGGCAAACTCACGTATACCCCCTATAAACAAATGATACAACGATCATCATTTATATACATTTAATGTAACCTTTTAACCTTTTTACAGCAGAGAGCTGGCTTCCAGAGCTTTGCAAATCTGATTTTAAATGCTAGTACAATGTTAATTTATTGGTGTTAACTTCTATTGGTGTTAAGTGTTGTCAACGGAGTATACATGATGTCATCAGTTCTATTTCCATATAATTTTATAAATAAAATGAAATTATATTGTTGTTTAGATAGGAGTATATAAACTATAGTAACCTATATATCAATAGTTGTCCCCTATCTGTTACCGTACCTTTAACTAGGTAGTATTGATTATTGTCTTAGTGATTATTCTATCGATAACTGTCAATGAATAGAATAATCAACAATAGATTATTAATTGATTATTTTATTAAATTGTAATTTATTTTCATTATTTATTGATTCAATTGATCTATTAACTTGTTGCATTTAACATTTGACGGTTCAATTTCCAAATATTCATGCTAGTTGGCTATCAAATTCAAACCGTTTGGCAGGCAGTCACTGTGGACTTCCTGTCCGCCACTACAAAGGTCAGGAGACAGAGAAGAAGAGAGGAGAGCTAGGGATTGATGGATAGGGGACTGTGTAGAATCATGGCTAGGCAAAACCTTTCCACCAAGCTGGTCCTGTGATTGATGCCGTTCTGTTAGATTCAATTAAATTGGTCGTTGCATTTGTTCCACAGGATAACCCCTTTCACTGAAACACAGTGGTATTTTGCACTGGTCCTCACTAACGGCTGATTAAACATACATACCCCTAAGGCTATGTTGCCGACAAACTCTTACCGATGCAGGTCACTTTGACTGATAGGCCACAGCGTCCTCAGGCGAGCAGAATGGACAATTTAGCAATCTTTAATCTGGATGTGATCACGATCTACTCACAGAATAAACAAAAAATTCCATAGTGTGGCTTTGAGTGGCATTGTTTAGTTTGAATATGTACTGTAATAGCCCTGTCAATGTATTAAAGGCTTTGCAATGGTCAGTGGGACGTACAATGGTCACGTTTTGACATGACTGATATCTGGATAAGGAGCTGGGCTGAAGGGTCTGATTGAATGTTGTAGAGTGTAAACCTACAGGATCGAGTGACGGCTGTAATGTGTGCTTTGAACGAGAGCTGACGGTCCAGGACAACACCAAGGATCCTGGCTGCTGGGACAGATGTTACCAAGGTTACGGAAAGCTCCCGCATGGGGCAGGACTTACAATAGCTGGGAAGAAGAGAAGCTCAGTCTTGTCTGGGTTCAGCTTGAGGTGGTTAGAAGACATCCACTGTGAGATGTCAGCCAGTTATGCAGTGATGCACTCTTCCACATGAGTAGCAGAGGGGGGGGAAGGATAGAAACAGTTGAGTGTCATCGACATAGCAGTGATTGTGAGCAGAGATGATAGTGCCAAGGGATTTAGTGTACAGGGAGAAAACGAGGGGACCAAGTACAGATCCGTGTGGGACCCCAGTTAGGAGGGTTCGGGGGGATGATAGCAGACCTTTCCAAGACACCTGGTAGGTCCGGTCGGTTAGGTAGGAGGAGAACCACTTTAGTGCCGTCCCACCAATGCCTAGATCAGCTAGGGTGTCTAAGAGCAGCTGGTTCACTGTGTCAAATGCTGCTGATAAGTCTAGAAGAATCAGGACTGCAGAGTGGGAAGCAGCCTGGGCAGCATGTAGTGCTTCTGTGCCTGCGAGGAGTGCAGTTAAGGCGAGACGAGTACAGCTTTTATGCCTGACAGAAAATCCCTGATTCTCTTCCCGAGCCTGCCGGACATTTTTCGGCCCTGTCGCTCTATCCTGTAAGAAAAGAAAGAAAGAAAGAAGCGAGATGAGAATGAGATACCAGTTAAAATGTATCTGCTGGTTGGTGTGTGTCTTTCAGCAACATGGAGGAGGAGAGATAGAGAGACGGGGTGTTTATTTCAATAAGTACACTTTATTGCTGATAGAAAACACGTTCAAAGGAAAATCCATTCGACTATGAAATCTGTTCAAGGACCTCTCATCTTTAAATAATTTTGTGAACATATGCCCTTCTGGTTTTCTTCATCTGCCTCCATCCACACCAAGAACATTAACTATAATAACTATGAATATTGGAGAAGTCATCAATATACATGTTGAGGCTCCGACACAGCCAGTGGTTACAGAACGTTAGTTAATCAGTCTGGATGTTCACATCATCATCATTATAGTTCAAATTATCATTCTTGGTGTGAATTAATTGCAATGCAGTAAGCTGAGCATATAAATCTAATCAAATCAAATCAAAGTTAAAATGTCAAGATTTCAAAGATGTTTCTTGGACATAAATTACAGACACACTACAGGAATTAGTATTAGTGAACGCATCTGAACTGCAATAATATTCCCAGCATAGCCGTGGTCCACCTCCTGTTTCCACTTCAGGCCATGTCTTTATAAGATGATTTAAAGGAAACGGCATCATGCATGGATGGAATTTTTAGACAATACAAATCCAGGGTAAATCAGGGATCAAGACGAGAAAAAAAGACCTTGGGAAATGTATCTCTCCTTTATCTTTCTTTCTTTCTTTCTTATTTCTCTCTACTCCCCCCCTGCCGAACACTCTTTTTTTCCCTTATTTTTCTAAACTATTCCACTACGAGAATTCTTTCTCCCATTTTGTCAAGTATTGCATCCGGAGCTCTCTCTCTCAGAGTGAAGGCACAGGATGTTGCAAATTGCTGAAGTCACCATTAGGACAGCCTGTACTAACCATAGGTGAGACATGTGGCTGAGCAGTGGGATCACAGGAGAGGGGAATGTGACAAGGCAGGTGCATCATATCATACAATCAATACATGCTGCCAACCACCTCTATTTATGTGACCAGGAACATCTACCGTTATGCACGCCACAAGGGTGTCGGACATAATTGATTCTGACACAGTCGAGGTGTGTGTGTGTGTGTGTGTGTGTGTATTTGTGTGCGTGCAAATCCAATAAAAGACACAAGTCAGTGGCTGATAAAGACAGCCATTGGCTTTTATGACATGGCAGGTTTCTCACCCTCTTCAGCCTGATGTAATCCATCATTCGATGGCGTCCCACTCTGAAAGTAGCTGATCTACAAGCTCATTGTGACGTATAGATCTATGTTCGGTGCGACACCATTTTACGATTGAGTTTAAATTAAGCTGTCTCTCTTTCTGCCACAAGCCCCCCCCCCCCCCCCCCCCTCTCTCTCTTTCTGTGCATTTATGTGGATGTTATAGGAATGAATCACGTTGGAAGTAGTGAAGAAATAACTTTTCATGTGAAAACACCTCAGCTTTTATGTCTTTACTAAATGATCCATAATGCGGGCGGGGAGCACTCAGTCCTGCAGATTAAGGCGGGAGGAAGCCAGAGAGAAAGTCACCAGCGCAGCCGTTATGCCCCCTCTGTCGGAGCCAGTGTCGCCACCGCGCCAGTCGAGATGGGCACAAATCTCTTTTACGAGGCTGCCTCTTAAATAGCTGTCAGTCTAGTGTCTTCACACGCGGTGCACTCCTGTGGCTCGCCTATCGGTAATTGAACCGTCTCCCCCAGAGTGCTGAAATGGTGAAGGGAAGCCATTCTAACCGCCTGTGTTGATACCATTAAACAGAACTCATGCATAAAGCCAAGTCGGTAGGGGCCGATATAAAGCTGGCCTCCTGGCCTCCTGGCTCCTCCTGCTGGCCTACTGGCCTCCCTCGAAGGAAAATCCTCCTCACTTTATTTCACAGGAGATGGCCCCCAAAATTAGGTTTTAATTAAAATCCATATTTGTTTATTTCCTAATCTAATGCATTGATGCAATGCAATCTAATGCATTGATATTCTGTGCTTACAGACTATAACATGGTCTGTAATGAACACATTGTTCTCCCTGTTATTGAATCCTATTTAAATAGCTAAGCCATATCCACTTCTACATTAAGCCTGTTGGGCAGTATGCAGATGGCTGTGAGCTCAGCAGCCCTGATCTAGGCCTCAAGGGTTATATTTAACTTACTTGGCAGACTGAAGAGACAACTTTAACTGAAGCAGGTGAGAGTAACAGAAGAGAACACTAATGACAGAATTGGAGCTTCAGCGTTTTAACCCATTGATGCCTGGTGCAACCTATACGTTGTTCTACCCTTGATGCCGGCCGTGCTCTCTGTGTCTCATCAGCTATTGCTATACATGGAGCAACATAACTATTAAAAAAAATAATGAAGCAGAATTTGAAGGTTTTCAGAAACCTTAGGTCAGGCCCTAGAAGGTGTTCCCAGATTCGGCCTCAGGCATCAATGGGTTAATGTAACTTTTATGACATTGCCAGGCGAACATAATTAGCTTGGACTGTTTGAACAGGGAACAGCTTGGTTCTATAGGGAGTGAGATTGGGGACATGGCTGTCCAATTTGGGTCCCACTTCAGACACCTAATAGAGATGGACACAGACATCATGTTGAGTCAGTACCAGCATGCATGCTGCTGCTGCCCCGTCATGAGAGACAGTGACAATGACTGTGATTCCCAAGTGGAACACTTTATTTTAGGGATGCAAGACAAATACATAAAGTCCTTGATTTTCACCTGCATATGCAATAGAGCTGATCACAACATTGCAGGCATTCTTGTACTTTGAGCTTCCTCTCAATGTAGTGACAAAAAAATAAGCAATTATTCATATAAACTAGACCGGTGCCCCAAGTCAGGAACACTTTTGGGAAACTTGGGAACGATACAAGTTGGGAATGCATGCCACACCAGGTTATGCAATACCCAATGTGTAGTTAGAACATCCCCAGTGCAGTACCCGTTACCAGAGTACTAATATCGTTAGATACTAGAATTTCATGCCCGCTTCGCGAACATTCATTCCAGATTACGTTGCCGCGCACTATGGGAAGAAGGAAATTGCCTGCGAGAAAAGAGGCAAAGCGATATGTGGGGGGGTGGCTTACAGGCGTGCGTGTGTGTGTGTGTGTGTGTGCAATGAAAAGCCAATGTGAAGTAGCGAACAGTCTAATTGTTTTACTTAGGCAAAAAATAACTATTGACAAACAACAATGTTGATGTAACTAAGACGATCGCTGAGATAGATATAGTTTATATACAGAGATTTAGAAGGAATAAGCAAAATAGTGAGCCTATAATTCCTCCCCTTCCTTCTTTCTCTTCTCCTGCGAGAGCCGAGAGAGAACAGATTCTGAATGTCTGACAGGGCAGTGTTGCCAGGTTTGCGAATTGTAAGCGAGTTGTAGTGTGTGTAAGTAGCGTGGTTAAAAGGCCTTGTTTCTGGGCCTGTTGGGGCAACAGTGGTTAGTGTTCCGTGTAGGGAAGGCTCGGGGTGTGGGTGAGCATGCACATGTTGGCTCTGATTGGCTAAGGCTAGTGGCCACATGTTTTCAGTGGCTAGTGGCCACATCTCTCGCACACGTTTTCATTGGCTAGTGGCCACATCTTTTGGCCACGTGACCAACTTTACAATTGTTAAAATAGATATAGTACAATCAATGGCTTATTTATACACGTGCACCGACCTAGTTGGGAATGCATGCTAGTTTCATGTTACAGTAGGTAGTGGTACTTAGTATTAGTAATGCATGCTATACTGTAGCTTCATGTCAGGTAGTGGTACTTAGTATTAGTAATGCATGCTATAGTTTCATGTCAGGTAGTGGTACTTAGTATTAGTAATGCATGCTATACTGTAGCTTCATGTCAGGTAGTGGTACTTAGTATTAGTAATGCATGCTATACTGTAGCTTCATGTCAGGTAGTGGTACTTAGTATTAGTAATGCATGCTATAGTGTAGCTTGATGTCAGGTAGTGGTACTTAGTATTAGTAATGCATGCTATACTGTAGCTTCATGTCAGGTAGCGGTACTTACCGTAGTATTAGTGACTTGAGGAATTGGTTCAGGTTCAGGTTTATTTGTCATGTGTATAGATACAGAGTATAAATACAATGAAAATTATTTTGCTCAGAGCACTCTCAGTCTTACATACACAGGACATAAACAAACATCTATAGTGCAAGAAAAAGACAAAAAAACAGGGAAAGAAAAGTGCAAGTGAAGTGACAAAACAGTGCAATACAGTTCAAGGTCAGCTGTTCAGCAGCCTGACTGCCTGGGGGTAGAAACTGTTACTGAGACGGGTGGTACGAGATTTGATGCTCTGGTAGCGTTTTTTGGAAGGGAGTAGTTTGAACAGGGTATTTGCGGGGTGACTTCTATGATGTTGTGGGCTTTTTTCATACAGCGAGTGGTGTAGATGTTATGGAGACTGGGTAATTCTGTGCTGCCGATGATTTTAGCTGCTGTTTTAACGGTCCTCTGCAACCTGTTGCAGTCCTGAGCGGTCGTGTTACCGTACCACACTGTGATACAGCCAGTTAAGACACTTTCAATTATGCAGCGATAAAAGTTCACTAGTCCTTTTGTACTTAAGCCAAATGTATTAAGGCGCCTCAGAAAGTACAGTCGCTGCTGCGCCTTCTTGAGGATGTATTCGTTGTTGAGTGACCATGTGAATGTGTCTGTGATGTATATGCCCAGGAATTTAAAGTTATCAACTATGTCGACAGATGACCCTTTGATTGAAATGGGGGTGTGGATACCTTTGGACTTCCTAAAGTCTACAATGATTTCTTTGGTCTTATTGGTGTTAAGTGAGAGGTTGTTGTTATCGCACCATAGAGTTAGATCCTCTATCTCCCTCCTATAGGCCCTCTCATCACCGTCGGTTATTAGTCCGATCACTGTGGTATCATCCGAAAATTTAATTATGATGTTATTCTCATATCTGGCGACACAAACGTAAACAAACTGTACAACAGAGGACTGAGGCAGCAGCCTTGGGACGCACCGGTTCTGGTGAGAATTGTGGATGAGCATCTCTCTCTTATGCGTACACACTGGGGCCTGCCTGTCAGAAAATCAAATAGCCAGTTACAGATGGAGCCCACACCAAGGCCACTGAGTTTTAACACTAATTTAGATGGTACAATAGTGTTAAATGCGGAACTATATAGTCTATGAACAGTAGTCTGACATAAGAGCTTTTCTTTTCTAGACGTACCAGGGCAGTGTGTAAAGTGCTCAGGTGGAGCAGGGGGCCCACCACGCTGCATCTAAACTTACGGGCTGGAGCGGCACCTGTCAGCACTGGCACACCTGCTTTTAATGCTATCAACCCATAACCACCAGTAAGTTACTCATCAAGACCATAGAGTGGTGCAAGTAGGCTCTACTGGAACCTACTGGCTAGCGATTATAGGAAACACGGAAGAGAAATGAAGAAAAACATTGTGAAGCTGAACTATACAACAACTTCGCTTTATGTTTACTTATACGTGGCCAGTTAAGACTGGCAGTGGTGTCCCAGTGGGGTTTCCTTTCCTCACTGGTAGGTGAGCCAGTAGTGTACAACAGCAGTGGCAACACAAATGTGTGGGGAGGTCTAATTAGCATAATGAGCACCAAAAAATGGGGTAACATTTTAATGGCTACTCTCAATTTAAAAGAATGAAAGGAAAAAGCAATTTGAGGAATTGAGAAAAAAATGTTTGTTCAAGAAGAGGCACAGAGGAAAACATGTTTGTTTATATGCTGCTTTACACCATTACGGCAAACAGCTAAATAATTGCTGCTGCGCGTACTGTGTCATCTCAGAACAATTTACCATGCTCTTTATCTTTATTTACTGTAGAGAGAGAAAAATATGTATTTATGATGAATAATGAGAAATGTTCTTCATTATAGCCACACTTTTTTCCCTTTCGTTTTTCTCAGTTTTTGTTAAAAAAAATCTAGTTAGAAACTTCAATCCCTACTGTAGCGTGCTGGTTCCCAAACAGGACCCATTTGTGGTTCACGGACACATTTTTCTGAGTCTAAAATATTTCATGAATTAAAGACAAATTCAATGATTTCACGAAAGTAATTTCAATGAATCAAATACAAATTTAAGAAATTCCACGAATTAGACAACAAAGAAGTAGTGAAAATAACCGATCTACAAGCTGATTAATGTGGCACGAAGCGACATGCTGTGCGCTTGTAGATCAGCTATTTTCACTAGATTGGGTCCCGGGCAAATGTCTCTTTGCGTCATGGGCTAAAAGGTTTGGGAAGCACTGCTGTATAGAGATCCCTCACCAGTATAGGATCTGAGAGCTGCCAACTAGTAACGACTTCTCCTAATGAAACAGAAGCCAACCAGAGTGACCCAGGCAGCAAACTCCCTGCTTCCCTTCCCTTTTAATATAAACACAATAAAGTAGCATTTGCATTTATATAGTTCCTCCAAGCTGCCAGCTGGGACCCAGAAACAGCTGAGTGTCGAGCTGATTGTTATACCTGGGGAAAATTAAGATAAGAGAATAATCCCAAGGATGGAAATGTCTTTGCTGGACGCACAGAGACAACCAGGTAGACATAATTACCAAAGGCAGGGGTTCTGTCTGTCGCCAGTAATGAAACTGCCTTGTCTCTATATGGCTTTCTGTTTTCAATATGAGAAACACTGCATCACATTGATCTTCCTCCAACCGTGCAGTATATCGTGTGCGTGATCTTCTGAGGATCAGGAAGACATGGGGCAATTAATTGCATATTCCGGCGAGATATACTTATACTGTTTGAGCATGCATTAAGAAGCACACACATATACATACTGCGGTAGGTACAGTACAGCAGGAGATGAAATGCACAGCTACTGTTGGATTTAACTAACACAAGGTTGCTCGTACTGTAATATTTGCGACTCAACACTTGCTGTGGCGGCTGATTATCATAGCCTCACATGTGTGTATGCCCTAGACTCTATGAGCATAATGGCAAGGCGTTTTAACCGCCATACTTATGCATAGATGGCACTATAGCTGTGTTTGCATGCAAGCCTTCCAGCTTCCAGCAAAAAAAGCAGGAATCCTGCTGTTGGGGACAGCAGCAGGATAGTGATCTGGGCTGCCCGTGGTAATGGCCCTGCATGGCTTTAATGATAATCCACTGCTCTGTCTTACCTGTCTCCTCCCTCCTCGACCCTTGGGAGCGCCAATGGGTGACAGGAAACAAACAGCGCTCTGACACCTCCCGCTAATTAGCATCATTAGCATACGGCCATTATGTGGCTGGACAGTAGCATGACAGGGCTCTGAGCGAGGCTACAGCCGTGATCTTTGGTGGACAACACCAGCTGTCAGTAATTACCTATGGACCTTGCCAGGGGAATGGAGACAGACTCCTCGTCCTTGAGGACTCATGGCTGCCTGTGCCAGGATTCTCTGTGCCTTTTCCTTTCTCGTTTAAAATATTTCCCCACATTTTTTGTCCTTCCGCCCTTTTAAATTATAAGGTGTTTCTATTTATAGGGAGGGAAACAGCTCAGCCAGTAAAAGGCTATAGTCAGTGGTTGGTTCTTTTCCCAAAGCAGTTAGAGGAAGCTGTTGTCCATTAAGCTTTACAGGATTTATCTGAGCTTTAACTAAAATGTGTGACTAAATGTAAATATGTGCTTGTTTGTTGGCTGCCAGAGGCTTGCACACAGCTGACGAATATTATAGAACAGTAGTTTCTTATGGAAATTACCGCCATATTTACAGAAGTGCCAGCAATCGGCGATAATTGCTTGTTGTTGTGGATTTCATGCACCTTTATATTATATCGGACTTTGAAGATAGAGATGTTAAATAACTTAATGTTTTCCTTTCATCTTCCGAGCACAGTTTGTGTGCCTGGGAGAGGCCGAGCAAACCGTCTGCGGCAGTTTTGTGGCAAGAGGTAATTTGAAACATCAAAAAATGTGTTGTGTTATGTACATAGAGATGAATCGTTTCCCTGGCGTGCCAGTTCCTCAATGCATTAACCTCATACTCACCCTCTCTCTCTCTCTCTCGCTCTCTCTCTCTCTCTCTCTCTCTCTCTCTCTCTCTCTCTCTCTCTCTCTCTCTCTCTCTCTCTCTCTCTCTAGTATAATAACTCCGGCACACGCAGCAAATAACACAGACATGGAGAACCCAGAGGTCCCCAAACACCTGCTTTGCTGTTGTACATAAACTATCCTCTCTCTCGCCCTGACTCTTTAAGATGTCAGTGTCTGTCTGTGGCTTCCCAGGTGGCCTGGCGCTGAACTTCTCTTCATCTGAGCCTGTGTGTGTTCTCATTATCTCTCTCTCTCTCTCTCTCTCTCTCTCTCTCTCTCTCTCTCTCTCTCTCTCTCTCTCTCTCTCTCTCTCTGAATAGGAACATCCGTGATGAAGGTCATCGCGTCAGATGCAGATGACCCGACGTATGGCAGCAGTGCCAGGGTGGTGTACAGCGTTCTGGATGAGGAGAAGTTCTTCTCTGTGGAGAAACACACTGGTAAGCTGCTTGATTCTGTATGTACATGTACATTAACCTCTCTCTCTCTCTCTCTCTCTCTCTCTATCTCTCTCTCTCTCTCTCTCTCTCTCTCTCTCTCTCTCTCTCTTCCTGTTCAGGTTCATGATCTGGTCGGGAGCAGATATTAATAATATATAATAACTTTATTTGTATAGCACTTTTCAAAAACAAGTTTACAAAGTGCTTCACATACAATACACAAACAGGCAATTAAAATCAACAATGGAAATTAGTCAAATACAAAATACAAAAAATAATAAGAGATAAGCAGAAACTGGGACTGTTCATTCAAACTCATTAAAAGCCTTTAAATAATAGTGGGTTTTTAAGGGTTTTTTAAAAGTGGACACTGAAGTGGTCTGTCTGAGTTCCAGAGGTAGTTGGTTCCACAGCAGTGGAGCCCTAGCAGCAAAGGCTCTGCCGCCTTGCGTCACCAGCTTTGTGTTGGGGGGGGTTGAGTAAAACTTTGTCTGCTGATCTGGGGTTACGGGAAGTTATGTGCGGGGACAAGAGGTCGGAAATGTATGTAGGTGCTAGTCCATTTAGTCATTTAAAAACAAACAAGTTAATTTTAAAAAAAATTAAAAAATTAATTCTGTACATGACTGGTAACCAATGCAGTGAGGCGAGAACAGGAGTAATATGGTCATATCTCCTGGTCTTTGTAAGAACTCTGGCTGGTGTTTTGAACGATTGATGGATTTTTTTGGGAGTCCAGAAAAAAGAGAATTGCAGTAGTCCAGATGGTTTGTGACAAAGGCATTAATAAGGGTCTGTGCATCGCTGAATGAAAGAAATTATCAGATTTTTTGCAATATTCCTGATTTGGTAGATGGCTGTTTTCGTGATGTTGGTGAAGTGCTTTGAGAAGTTTAGATCAGAATCAAATAAAACTCCCAGATTTCTAGCCTCAGGGGAGCACTGTAAACCATGTGAATTTAAAAGCTGGATTTGATTATCTCTGTGGGATTTTGGTCCAAATACAACAATTTCAGTTTTTTGGTTATTTAACATGAGAAAAGTATTTGAGTTATTGTAAGATGATATCTTACACGTCATGTTGTAGTCACTGGTTTGTAGTCATTAGGCCGGAACCCAATCCGGTAATAAGGACTATACACCCTAAATAATCCCCTGCTATCGAGGGCATCATAATTTTAGGTCAGGCCCAATAAAAGCCTTGATGCCGCGTATGAATCCGACAGGTTTCTTCAAGTGCTTCTTGGAATAGTTTGTTGTCTTTTATTCCAACTCGTAGCGACCGGCGAGACTAAAAACAAACTGGGGGATTTTTTTTTATACCACCTCCAAGGTGGAAAGCCTGGTTTGACGCGAGGTTAGACATAGGCGGCCGGGGACAACAGTTAGACAGAGCTAAACAAGTTGCAGAAATGATCATTACACAGTCACGGATACAGCCTCCCCATATGTATATTCACACTTCACAGGCATACAGATGAAGGATTAACCAACTTGCTCAAGGAGATTTTTGCACTATATACTACTGTCTGTATGTCTGTCTGTCTGTCTGTCTGTCTGACACACACACACACACACACACACAATGTGAGTACGACAAGTACAGTTCAGCACCTCTCAGTTCAGACGGGGATTTTTAATTGACCTTCCTGCATAGTATGACACTAAAAAATTTGAAATAAGCCCTGCCATCTAAGACACAACTATTAGTCTACAGCAGATACTGCAATCTACTGACAATCACCCCTGTGTTCTATTAAACACTTAAACCCATCATTAATTCCCCAAAAAATAAAAATGCTAATTGGGCACAGACAGTTACATCTACAGAGGGTTATACTGTACGTTGAATATCCCCCAAGATGCAGATAGTGTCACTGTAGAGACTGTGCGTCCCCCAGTCAGCAGATATGGCTGAATTCCCTGCTGGTTATTCTATTGGTGAGGCGGATGGCGGGGATAAGGCCTGAGCCGCGATCTCTCAGGCATAGCCCAGCGTTGGCGTTGCCTGCAAATGGCCCCCGCGGGAAAAGCGCTAAACTTTTAATGATCCCTCTTTTTTTTGGTCCCTGCCGCTTTGATTCGGTCGGCCCCGGTGCCGGGATGATAAATGGCTCTGCCTCGGCGGGGCTAGCCCGGGAGACCGGCTCACACACACACTGTATTTTGTAGTAAAATCCTCAATGTTAATCGAACTCGGAAAGTGTACGCATTTATGGAACCAAATGGTTCAATTAATTCTAATGAATTGTAATACTGTAGGTGCGAGGCAATGAGGTCAGAATAGCGTGCGTGCGTGTACGTCTGCTCCAGTTACTCTGATGACACTCACTGTAGACTAGTGAGTCACTGTGTGTTTTCCGGCCCAAATTCAGATTGGATGAGAATTGTCCAAAAGGCTTTTATTATTTAAATTTAAATTTAAATTATTATTATTGTGAGACGGCAGGGAGTCCAGCGGTGCTATCATAGAACGTGTAGAACTGTTCCAGGGGGTTCCCAGCTAGGGGCTACTGTATCAAATGAGGATCCGTGGTCTAACTATTATTGTATTGTTATTGGTCTTTTTTTTCTCCTTTTCACTCCTCTGATTGGACAACATTTACACCCCCCTGCCTAAAATTCCACAGGATACATTATTGCCTTCATATGATTGGACAATAATATACAGTTGACGTCACAATTATGTAATATAGATAATATAGATTTATTTCTGATCTGTCCTATGCTTCATAGTGCGGTACCCGACAACTGAATTTCCTTGTGGGATCAATAAAGTAAATAAAATATAATTGATCTAAACCGAGGGTTGTTGAAATTAAAATCACTGTCTCTCACATGTAGGATTGTTATGACAGTATTGAGGCGTCTTTCTTTGTAAAGAAAATTCTCTCAGGGATTGTTTTGTTATGTTATGAAGGCAACACCACTCACAGATCATGTGTTATGTTTCCAGAGACAGTATAATGAATTGAACAAAAGCAAAACACTGCCAGTCATGGTCGGTTGTGCATTCACAGACCAAGTTCTGTTGAGGAAGAAATAGGGCTATCGTCATTTACATTTTCATGCTCACTTTTTCCCCCTTTCCTATGTAGGTTAGCTTTTTTCGAGCTCCTTAGTAGCTAGGGTTTTGGCGTTTTTGACGTCCACACTGGCTTCCCCTGTGCCGTGTACGTTCATTTTCAGTCAGCATGGGAGACATATAATGAATATAAATCCTGTAACGGAATTTTACATTCAAATGTGTTGAATAAAATATTATTCAATGCAGGGAGTTAGGGTTGAGTTGGGGGGGGGGGGGGGGGGGGGGGATGCAACATAAATGCATCCCCTCTGGCTTCCTGTGGATGAAAGAGGACCATGTCATTTGCCTCCCTCCTTAGCTCCGCTGCTGCATGTACTTTTGGCTACTCGCACACAAACATGGCCCGGAGCTACTTGGGAGCCAAATGTGACTAGAATCACTGAGTTGTGTATTCAACACAATGTAAACCTCTGGGAGGGAGAGGAGCACAAACCCCAGGAAATGCAACAATAGATTTTGACATGTAAAATCCCAGGAGAGGGGCAGAATAGCAATATTATCTTACCACACAGTGAAGCGGCTATAGCTTCTGTTGTGCCACCGCTGTAGGGCTGGCGGGTGGCAGTGTGTGGCAGGGTGGCAGTGTGTATGCCTGTGTAATATTATTCCCACATGGAATGCAGTGATATTATCATGCCATTGACTTTTTCTAAACAAATGTTTTCCACCCCAGGATTTTGTAACCCATCTTCACCCGGTTCCAATTACCTAGACTGCAAGCCTGGGCACGACTCTCCCTTTGCCAACCTGGGGAGAGCCTCGAACTGAGCTAATGCTTCCTTCAATGCACGAGGAGGGATTAGGCCGCTTTTTTACCACCTGACAGGGGGGGGAGTTTCCATGGTAGGAGATAGCTTGTGGAAGGAACATGTTATTACAACCAGTTCCTTTCCCCTCCATCAGGTGCCCCGGCTGGCCAGGGGGATGCAGTAGGGACCATGATGACTGCATGTTTTTTGTGAGGGTACCTAGTACCTACCTTAGGGGACACAGAGAGAACATGTAAACAGAAAGGCCTTTCGCCAACCCCACCTATAGGGTATGGGCACGGAGGAGAGAACCAGCGCTTTTGACAACTAAAAAAGTTTCTCTCGCCAGTGTCTCTCACCAGAATGACGCAGGCACTCCTGCAAAAGTGCTGACATTTTTAGCACTGCTTTGCTCTGGGGAGAAATATAATTCTGACCTTCGGGTCAAAATTTGTGTCAAACCAGAAACAGGATTGTGTTCAACCTAGACTGTAGACATCTAAATGTCTCAATAGAAGAGCAGGGGGACCACATTCAAACAGCCCAATTGTATAGGTTATGTTGTATTCACATACTCTACTATTGGACAAAATACATTTAATTCACAAAAGAAGATTAGAGCTTACAATAGAGCTTCTATGTCTTAATGCCCTGATGTTTTACGTAAAGCACTTTGAATTGCGTTGTTGCTGCTTGTCTGGCCATGCCTTGTCCTTGCCTTGTCTGGCCATGCCTGCAGAAATTAAAGTTGACATTATTTTTGTTATAAAAACTCTGCAAGCTGCCAATGCCTATATACATTGTGATGTCTTGTGAGCTTATACATGTTGCTGTTTGTCAATCAACCAATTATACAGAGCTTACCGGTATTATGCCATCATACTGTCACACTAAAATGCAAAACAAAAAAATATGGAGCTGAAATCCCCATTCTTCTGAATACCGGACTACTCGCCTCGGTGCTTGCCCGTTTTTCCTCCCGGAATTGTCACCAGTGAGGGGGATGACTTTGTAATATGCTATTGGCTGTTTGTATTCTTTTTGGAAACATATAAAAAGATACTCCTGTAGAAAGGCTATATTATTTTACTTATATTGAGCCTATAAACAACTTAGTATTATTTAGTATATGTAAGGTTTTGCACACTCAAATGGTACCTCGTCAGATAATCCCCACAACTTCACAACTTCTGTGAACAGACTTCAATGTAGTAGCTTTTCATGAATTATATTTGTACTTAGGCTGTCTGCTGTCATGAAAGTTTATAGTTAGAGAAATTAAAAGTCCAGCCGTCTGCTGTCCAGCCTCTCCCACCCCTCACTGGGGAAAATTCTGGGAGGAAAACAGAAACGGGGCGAGTGGTCTTGATACCATTCTTCTCCTATGCCTTAGTCACAATGTCAGCAATGACATATCCCCAGCTGCCTGCGATTGGACAGGGCAACCTGACCTGAGTGCTGCTACTGTAGTTAGTCCACATAGTGGGTCAGTCACAGCGACCAATACACTGCAGTCATCTTTTCACAAATAACCAATTTCTGGAAGCATGCAGAGGATTGGATTGTTTCTTTCTTTTCAAACTCTGCAGAACTCTTTCCTCTCTTTGAAGTGTAAGACCGGTGTGGCTTAACGCAGTAGAGAGCCTGTTTTCAACTCAGCACAGAGCCTGTTGAAATGCAACTACTGAATGTGCTCCCTGGGCAGATTAAGGGAAGCCATTGTGATTGTTTTGTCTACCGACTCCACTGCTTGCACTGTAGAGGTGCATCCTGACACAGGCTTTGCTTTCACCGTAGAGCAGTTGTCATGGAGCTTCATTCTCGCAGGGGCAGGCCTTCATTCCGTTGCCTTTATATTATTAATTTTAATACAGCCCAGTCCTATAATGGTATAAGCACGGTGCTTCAAAAAAAAAAGAGAAAAAAAAGGGAAAGAGAGAAAGAAAAATACACAATCTCGTCCTTCAGGAGGGCTCAGGGAGCGGTGAATTGGAATGCATTGCACTAGTGCGTCTCATCTGTAATTGAGTGCTCAGCTGAGGTTGATATTCAAAATGGGTGGTGTCAGGGATATTATCAAGTTGCAGGAATTCTAACAACTGTTGTGTACTTTTCTTTTTGTCTCTCGGTGTGTGTGTGTGTGTGTGTGTCCTCTCTCTCTCTCTGTCTCCCACTTCTTATCTGTCCCTTTCCATGCCACCATCATCAGGGATCATCCTGACAGCTGTGGCAGACCTGGACCGTGAGACCCAGGACCGCTACGAGCTGGTGGTCAAGGCCACGGACATGGCGGGTCAACTGGGCGGTCTCTCCGGCTCCACTACGGTGACCATCGTCATCACCGACGTTAACGACAACCCACCGCGCTTTCCACAGAGTGAGCCTCTTGCACGCGCGCACGCACGCACACACACACACACACACACACATCTTAGCTGTCCATCGTGTCCGATGATGACGCTTGCTTCGGGTCAGGTGGGGTGGGGGGGGGGGGGGGTCAGCGGTGTTGCCGCTGGTGCCACTTGGTGTGGCTGTCGAGGCCGATGCGCGAGCCGCAGATCTTTCCACAGGCGGGGCAGGGGATCCCGTCTGTTGGAGGAACGCCGGCTTCCCTCCGGTGTCTCTGGACGCGTCTCTCGGACCTCCTCTGGTTGTTGCTGTCGCTTATGTGCGAAATTGCCCTGGCACATGTGACCCGCCAGGCTGAGCGGTCATGTGCCAGAGTTTCGAGCTCCATGGGGCTGATGGTAGTGCGCTTTAGGAGATCCTTAGTATAGTCCTTGTAGCGCCTCTTTTGTCCACCAGGGGCACGCTTTGCAGCATGCAGTTGGCCGTAGAGGACTTGGCGGGGCAGGCGGTGGTCAGGCATGCGGATGGTGTGTCCTATCCACCGCAGATGTTTTTTGGCCACAGCTGCTTCCATGCAGGTGGATTTAGTACTGTTAAGAATCTCCGTATGTGGGACTCTGTCTTCCCAGGATAGGCCCAGGATCCTCTGAAGGCAGCGGATGTTGAAGGCTTCCAGGTTGGTGAAGTGCCGTCTATATGGAGTCCATGTCTCCGCCCCATATAGTAGGGTAGACACACAAACCGCATTATAGACAGCAACCTTGGTGCTGACCTTCAGGTTACGGTTTTCAAAAACCCTGCTGCGCAGTCGTCCGAAGGCTGAAGAGGCTTTGTTGATGCGGGTGTGTATTTCGTTGTCGAGGGAGCAGTGTGTGGACAGTGTGGAGCCAAGGTAGGTGAAGTGATCGACGGTTTTGATGGGGGTACCGTTTATGTGGAAGCTGGGGGGTGAGGAGGACTGGGTAGTGAGTTGGGACATGACTTCAGTTTTTTTAATGTTGACCTGAAGTCCGAAGGATTGGTACAGAGTGGAGACTGTGTTGAGGGCCTGCTGCATGGATTCTGGGCTGTGTGCTAAGATTGCGCAATCATCAGCATACTGTAGCTCACAGATTTGGCAGGTCTTTGTCCTGGTGTGGGCCTGGAGGCGTCGGATATTAAAAAGATTTCCATCCAAGCGGTACTGTATTTGGACACCGTCTTCGTGTCCTAGGGCACGGTGGAAGAGAGAAGTGACGGCAGAGAGGAGGAGATTAAATAGTACTGGTGCCAGGACACAGCCTTGATTGATGGTATCGAATGCTTTGCTGAGGTCAATGAAGGCTATGTGTAGGTCTTTGCGCTGCTCTCTGCTCTTCTCAAGTAGCTGCCTTAGGACAAAGACCATGTCAGTGGTAGATCTGCTCTTCCTGAAGCCACATTGTGTCTCCGGGAGAGCAGCTTCTGAGATGTGTTCCACCAGCCGGTTGAGCATGATTTTTGCCAGCACTTTCCCAGCGATGGAGAGGAGAGATATTCCGCGGCTGTTCCCACAGACTGCTCTGTCACCTTTGTTTTTATAGATGACCACGATGTTGGCATCCTTCCAGTCCTGTGGGAGGGTCTCATGTTCCCAGATGTTGCAGATGAGGAGGTGCAGGCGACGCTTGAGGAGGTATCCTCCGCGTTTGAACACCTCTGCCGGGATGCCATCAGCGCCTGGACTTTTATTGTTCTTCAGGCTGCTGATGGCTTGGCGGGTTTCGGAGTACTGTGGTGGAGTGTTGAGGTGCATGAGTGGTGGGAGGTCTGGGAGGTTGTCCAGAATGTGGGGGTCAGTGGGGTTATTGTGATTAAGGAGAGTCTCAAAGTGATTTGCCCAGCGGCCGAGGATCTCTTGGCGGTCCTTGTAAAGGGTGGATCCATCATCTGAGCGGACAGGGGCAATTTTCCGCTTCCTAGGGCCGTACAGAGTTTTGATGGCATCATAAAAGCCCTGGGTGTTGTTACAGTCTGCCAAGTTTTGGATCTCTTGTGCCTTCTGCGTCCACCATGTGTCTTCCATATTCCGGAGAGCACGTTGGGTTGCAGATCTTGCCGCAGCAAAAGTGGCTTTCAGAGTGGAAGATCCAGGGCAGGACAGGAGAGCTTTATGTGCTTGATGTTTTGATTGGAGAAGTGACTGTATTTCAGCAGAGTTGCAGTCAAACCAGTCCTGGTGACGTTTCCTTGCATGCCCAAGTGCTTCTGAGGCTGCACTGTGGATGGCGTGACACAGGTCAGGCCATTCAGTGGATTCCTCAGGGATGTTTTCAAGGTTTCCTGCAAGGAGCAGTGAATTAATGACTTTCTTCATCATACAATTCAAGTCATGCAAAATTAGCGACGACGCATATAAGCATTGCAATCTGGGAACCCATTCAGTTCATGCCTCTTTGGCGGCACGGCCTCCTCTTTTTGTTTAAAAACACAGTTTCTTAGTATAGGCTACACTTCCTCCTGGTGCAGATCTGTGTTTATTCCTGCTAACATTAGATGAAAAATTATGCACACCTACAGTGGACAGGTACGTCGGATAACTGTAGAAGTAGAGAAAAGAGGATCCCGCAAAGCTGTCTTCACTTACATAATTACATTTATTGTTTCGGTCGTTCAGGCCTTCATCAGATGATGGTCTGCCTGATCGACCGTCTGAACGACCGAAGCGCTGCTCAATAAATTTGATTCTGTAAGTGAAGACAGTGTGCGGATATCCTATCTCTATTGCTGCTAACAACAATGTTACATGTTTTAGGCAGTGGTGCTGACAGAGCTTGCTGTTAGCAGATTCTGTCTTCAGAGATTCATTGCATTTAACAATAAAAAAATAAAAAATCACATTGTCAAAGACGGGATTTTTTTGTCATTTCTAGCGATTAACAAGTATCCCGACTCCGCCAGATTGCGGCAGTATTGAGTTCACAAGTTCCCTCCTCCTGCCTGCATCTGGTCTCTCTCAAGCAGAAACGATGAACAGGAAGCAGCGGGACAAATATCTGATATCTCCATAATAATTTTGAGTCCTGTTGTGTTTACATTTGCGCTGTGGCAACAGCTACAATGTGTCACCAGTCTAGCATTGATCCCGCTTCTAGAACATATCGCGCCGGTCTGGTTTGGGCTGGAGTACATCGTCTCTGCACGAGAGAGCCCAGACTCTCCCTTCTCACAGAATTGAAATGTTGTGTGGTTTCACCAGGCTAATGAACAAGTGCTTGGCTTTCTCCTCCCGGTGGCCGTTTGGAAAATGATTAAATAGTTTGCATTGGCAAAAGTAAAGATGATGGGTCTTCTTTCACCCGCCTCTGAATTCTGCTTCCTAATTTGCAACAGAAACAGAGAGACAATTAGAGGGGTATAGTTCAGCTGGCCCCTATGGGCTCTGAGTTCTGAATGTTAGGCCTGCCCACTGTATACAGTACACTACTACAGTGATGGAGTGGTGAATTATATATTTTTTTTTACCACGGATCGCCACTGTTTGTTTATATCATCCCCCCAACATGCTTTGACATAATTTGTCCCAGAGATTTTGCTGAAGAAAGAGTCGAGAAGAGTCTTTATCTTGTGGGTCACTAACACCAATCAGGGAATGGTGTCAGCTGTGCTGACTGGCCCAAATACTGTCAGAGAATATCATTGTATATTAATGCATGTGCTGGTCCAACACTCAACCCATAACTAGCTATCAACTTCAAGTGATGGGAACTGATGTCTGGCCCAGTACATGGGACTCTAGAGAGGTCTGAATCAATATTAAAGAGAGTGACACTGATGTTTTGTTTTATCCTCACAGCTCTTGTGGTAATTATACAGATTTCGTTTAGACCCGTCAGTCCATCCCGATTTCCGATTTTATCCCGGAATTATGCGCAATAGGTACAGGGCAAAAGAAAAGTGTACTGTGATAAAAACATCAAGATAGTGTATACAATTATCAGAAAAGGGCTGCAGTATTATGGAATAATATTCCATAATAATATTAATTTCATATAACATCTACGACTCATACATTGTATTTATTTCCGTCTCTCTTTCACACTGTGTCTAAAACATTAATCTTAGGGCTAATTGCATAATTGTTGAATGACGTTCATGCCAGTTCGGTCAAGACTAATATTGACCTAATTTTTATTCAATGTATATCATTAGCCTTTTTGACCTCTCAGCCTACCTCCACATTTAATAATATATATATTTCTGCCTCTGCCATATGGAGACACACACACACACACACACACACACACACACACACACACACACACACACACATTATAATGCCAATGAATATGGCTGGTTTAATTACATGATGCAAACACAAAAGAGAAGACGCACTCAATGTACAGTATGGCACCTTTGTGTTTTGTCTAACCTCTGGCTTATGAATAAAACATTATTATTATTCCCTTTCTAAGGATGGCAATGTCGGTCCATTGGTTGCATGTCGGCCCGTCCATACCTCTCTCTCTGTCCAGTAGGGCTGACAGCTTGTTTATTTCTTTACCTCTCTACCACAGACAGTCTCATTTTAAAGTAACACAATTGCTTGTTACAGTTGGCTGAGTTGTGTCTCTTGGGGGCTCATTTCACGAAGGTTATTCGCGAGTATGTTTCTCCAAAGTGCTCTACAATTGATTGATTGATTGATTACTTTATTAGTCATGAATATAAACAACACGTGGTACAGTCAGACTCTTTGGGTGCCAAGTACGAGAGTCCTTTTTTTCTAACTGTGTATATGATGATTATGATTAGAATGTATTAGTGAATTAAAATTTCCCTTAACTTCTGTGTCAGAAGTTACAAGTGTCTTTATGTTGCTGGCTTCCATTGGAATAGTAGCCTGTCAATTTTGTAGCTGCTTGTGTGAATACAGATGCAGTTTGGAAAGCAGATCCATGCACACCTCGCAAACTGTGCAAAAGAATGTGCTTGAATATATAAACCAGTTGTTATGTTCACAGTGTTGTGAATGAACCCCGGCAGACATACTGAAAGTCTTAATACTGACATAGACTGACAGTTTAGCATATAGCACTATTAACACTCAAACCTGCCAGAGATATAGTAGTGCATAACCCCTGACAGGAACTCAATAGGAGCTGTCAGTGCCGCTAACAGCAATGGCATAATGTTATATAGTATGTTCAACATGAACTGAATTAAATTGAACTGGATGGTATGCTGTGAACATTTTGACCACAGACCTCGCTTTACTCACCCTGATCCCGTTGATCTCGTTCCTTTATTGCATTCTCTCACCCTTTCTCCCCTCTTGTTTCTTCAATTCATCTCTTTGACTCGTGATATTTATTATTTTCTGTGCCTGCTTCTTTCTTTGTCTGTTCTGTCTCATCTTCTCCACATGCACTCTCCCTCTAACCCTCACCCTCTTCCGGTCATCCACCTTTCCTCTTCTTCCTCGTAACACCTTCCATCACTTATTTATTGTCCTTTCCTCCTGTAACACTTACCCGGGTCACCAACCAGAGATGTACCAGTTTGCGGTCTCGGAGGGTGCGCCCGTGGGGACCTCGGTGGGCCGCGTCATCGCCACCGACGCCGACATGGGAGAGAACACGGACATGAGCTACCTGATCAAAGACCAAGAGGGAGGGGAGCTCTTCAAGGTCTCCACAGACCCACAGACGCAGGAGGCGGTGATCTCCGTCAAAAAGGTAAGGGTTAGCTGTTGGTCAGCGGTGCTCCATTCCTAAAGCTGTAGGGAAGTACATTTCATTACATCCAATAGTGGACCTTTTAGTCTGCTGTCATCACTAAGCAAAGCATTAGAGCTGATAGTTAGCAATTAAATGGAGCATAGCAACCTATTTTTTAACATGCTTATAGAAGAAACCTTCAAGCTACTACATTAGATAACATGACAGATGAAAGACTGTATATGCTTGAGCTAGCAGCTCTGCTTCTTATTATCAGTGGTAGTCTATCTATGTGATATGCAGACATACACTGCACGCCCACTGGGAGGTTCCATAAGCCTTCTACACAATTAGCACAGATATGTAATTGCCGCCATGATATTGATACTTGATGATGATTATGACGACTGCATATATGCGTGAAAATGGCACACACTAGAAATGTGTCTCCCTGGAAAAGGGCTGATGCCTGAGGCTGGACTCACACATGCGTTCAGCCAACGCGTCTGAAACACAAGCCGAGACTTGCGTGGTATAGTGTGGCGGCAGCGATTACAATTTAGGCATTTTAGCAGACGCTCTTAATCCAGAGCGATTTACAGTAAGCTAAAACAACACATGATACATCAGATATATAAAAATGAAAATAATAGTCGTCAAGCAAACTAAGAACCTAACATACAGTAGAATATCTGTATGAGTATACACTCATAGAGAATTTTGGCTGGTTAAAAACCGCGATGTCACCGCAACATGTCAAAGGCAGAGCAGGGCGTAATGTAAGTAGGCATGTAAAGGTATACTGTATTACCGTATTATCGTGGCATATAGTGTCATGGTATTTAATTATTTATGTATGCATAATATGTGCATTATGCTGCGTCATGCCACAATGTTTTGTTCATTAAATATACTGTAATGTTATTGGCGCATGGCAGTGTACTTTAGATCATACATGGGCAACTGGGGGCCCGGGGGCCACATGTGGCCCTCACCATCATGTAATGCGGCCCTCAGGTTAATATCCGAACATTGATCTATTATTGATTTCAGCTCATTACTAGCATTACAATGTTATTGTCTAGTTTTTTTTATGTCCAATGTATTTGTATTTCATTCATAAAGTTAACATAACTATAACTAAATGCATTTGAAAAAAAAAGAAAAAAATGGCAGGGTAGGGTAGGGTAGCGTAGGTAGGGAGGGGCAGTTGTGACGGGTGCCCCAGACAAACAAGTCAAAGGCACCGCTCACTTCACAGTGTAATTTTTTTTTTGCCGTTTTATTTAATGTTTGTCTTTAGTTCAAAGTTTGTTTAGTAAACGCATTGACAATGAATGGAACATTTACGCCATAATGTGTCGTTTACGTCATATTGTCTCTTTATTGTTAATGGCGTTTAATGTTTGTGTTGGCACCGTTTGTTTTACATCACCTAATCAACATGACTGAGTTAGACTTTAATATATTAGCGCCCCTCACTTCACACGGGTGTGATTTTTATTATTTATATTTCCTTCTTTATCGTAGGCATGCTTTTATCATGTCGGCGTCGTCGGGTTGTTATTGTTGGTTGTCATGGCTGCCAGTTCCCACCTGATGTCGTGTGTGAGCTCCGACTGCTCCAGACCGTTCTGAATAACTGCTAGCTTACATAATGTCTTGAGGCTAGGATTGAAGTCTAAGACATACAGGTTATCAGGGGTGGTGTCTCCAAAGAAGAAGACACGATCTCCCACCATGCATGCAGCGGCATATCTCATACATCGGACCCGGACCATTCCCTTGGGCTCAACCTTCTTCCAGGAGAAGGTCTCTGGACTGAATTTACACACATCAATATTGTTCCAGCCACCAAATATGTACAGCTCTCCATTGTAGGTAAATGCTGAAGAATAGCAGCGTCCTTCTAGATGAGGCGATGGTGGGCTCAGCCAGAGGTTGGTCTCTGTGTCAAACACTCTGAGGGGGTACTGATTCCCCCCGAAAGCAAACATCTTTGTCCCGATGATGGTGGCAGAGTGAAAGTATGTAGCAGTAGGTTGAGTTCCTCTGGTGTTAATTAAAGTCCAGACCAATGTGCTGGTGTCCAACTTGTACATGTCAGAAGTCCATCCAGTCAGCTTGGTGGATCCTCCATGTATAAACATGACCTTCTCCAACACACAGGCTGAGTGGTCGTACCTCTCCTCTGGAACAGTGCCAGAAACCTTGGGTTTGAACCATCTGTAGGCGTCAACACCAAATGCATAAAGCACATTGCAGTAAGGAAAGCCTCCCCAGATGTAGACTATATCTTCAACCGACACAGCTGTGTGGCCAGCGCGCCTGGATGGAACCTCTAGGTGGCGTTCTCCTCCTCTTCCTGGGCTCAGCTTCCTCCAGCATAAAGACACTGTGTTGAAGACGTTAACATCAATGTGATCACTGTCTCCTCCAAAGCAGTACAGCTTGTCCTGCAGCACCACAGCTGCATGGAGCCATCTCTCCGGTCCTCCTTTCAGACGGGCGGACCAGCGGATCATTCTAACGTCAGGCTGTTCTTGCTTCTCTGTCCCACAATGCAGTTCTGTCTCTCCGTCTCTGTCCCAGAATGCAGTTCTGTCAACCACACGCTATCTCTTATATCTCTACAGTGGTACAAACGTCATGTGACGCCTCTGGCCAATCCGTGAAGCCGGTGTGTTGCGACAGTAGTCTGTCTATCTGTGTCCGTCACTCAGGGAAAAGGCTCCAGTTTTCAGTGTGACTGGTGTGTCTATCATGGAGTAATTAAAGGATAGAGACCGAACCGGAGCGTTAGCCCCCCCCGCTATTCATTTCAGTGGAAGTTGCTCAGTGGCGTTTTGAAGCACCCGGAAGACTGCCGGAAGTACAATTATAACTCAATGGCTCGAGCAAGCGGAAGTTTAGCCTAGCCTAGCCAATCCGGGCTTACGCACACATGACGTCATGAACGTCCGTCCATTTCCATTGAAGTGCCGCAGTTCCACATTTTGCCAGTAGGTAGTGGCAGCTTCAACGTTGGATAGCCTTACTGGGGGCTTGGTGTCTATGCCATACACGGGCGACTGGGGGCTCAGGGGCCACATGCCACCCCCACCATCACGCAATCCGGCCCTCATATTGATATATTATTGATTTCAGTTAATTACTAGTATTACAATGTTATCGTCTTCTCTTTTTTTATGTCCAATGTATTTGTATTTAATTCATAAAGTTATAAGATAACTATAACTAAATCCATTTGAAATTCAATAAAACTTTTACTTCAATATTCCAATTAAAAATTGGCAAAAAAAATATTCAGGATTTCAATTCAAATATAGCAAAAATAGCTGATCTACAAGCTCAAAATGCGTCGCAATGCGACGCGTTTTGAGCTTGTAGATCGGCTACTTTTTGCTACGACATTAATATGCAATGTGGCCCCACTGGAGTGAGTGTGGAAATATTGTGGCCCTCTCTATTGTCAAAGTTGCCCACCTCTGCTTTAGATGTTCACAGAAAGTCTATCAAATATGTACAACACTATATATTCTGCAGTATATTATGGTATTTTGTGTGATATCATACAGAAAGCATTTCATGCTGTTGCATGCCTAACTGTAAGACAATAATGTCAAACGCATTTGAGTTAGCTAATGCTATATGTTATAAATATAGTACTGTATATGTGGAAAATCAAAAAGAGCGCTTGGCAGGGTTCAACACCTGCAAGCGGGTGCTAACCTCGAACGGCGAACGTTCTTCTGCCACGAACGTCAACCGTCCGCCAACAACAAAATGACTATAAAAGGCCGATCCACAAGCTTGTTTATTCCGGTGAGCGGTGCCGCTGCACAACAGAGCGGAAAATCCCCCTGAAACACAGAAACCGGAGCTATAGGTGCTAAGCTAAGTAGCTAACTGGTCCCAGTAGCTCCCAGTAGCTCTGTCCAGCCCTGGCCCCGGGTAGAAAATAATATAGAAGCCAAGACCGGAGCTACTCCGCAAATTTTATAACCTGGGCTGATCCTCTAATGTAGGCATTACTGATCTTGTCAATCCTTGAGAATCCTAGCATGCTCAATTCTCAATTTCCATAAAGGTTGTCGCTACTCATTTTTTTTTATAGATGTGAAGTCAGCTGTGACATTGCCTTTCTTTTCTTTCCAATGGTATTGGCCACAGCCTGGTGTGTTGTGAGATTAAAAAACACCTACTGTCAACTGGATTTGAGGTAGAAGCAGTCAGACTCAGCAATATCCACTTTTTTCACTTCCATTTTGTTAGCAAATCACAAAGGACTTACCCAGCATTGATAAAGGCATGCAGTTCCCAGTTTGTGCAGCTGGAGATATGGCCATTTTTACATCTTACCCAGATGTATCCAACCTGTCACTCAAATTATGTCTCGTACACACTGCCCGATATTTGCTCCGATTATGCTTTGATCGGTGAGGTTGTCCACACCCACAACACCAGAGGGAGTGAAACAAACCATGTACAACCCAGATTCGGCACAAACAAGGGACTAAATTATTTTCGCTCCTATGCCACCAAAATGTGGAACGCCCTACCAACAGTCATTAAGACATGTGAATCCCTTGACTCCTTCAAAACCGCTCTCAAAGGGCACCTACGGATGGCTGCAATTCGAAACTGGCCTCTGTAAAACCTGATTCCTCCCCCACCCCACCCCCCCCCCCCCTTTTTTCCCCTCACTGTATATGTATCTTTTCCCTTTTTGCTTATATATGATGAATTCCTGTTCTGTTCTTTAACTACATAGAAGTATCTATTTGTATGTCTCTATATGTTTTGATGAATTGAAAAATGTGGACCCTGTTGTAAACAAGTGTAATGCTTAATTGGGTCGTCCACTCACAGTTGACAGTCTCTGTATTGAGTTTGTGCTTGAAATGTACTGTAATTCTACAAACTGTTAATCAATATTTCAATCAATCAATCAATTGCTCGCTGTGTGTGAAAGGCTCTGCAAAAAGATATAGCGCCGATAAAAGTGCTCGCCGACGCCTTCTGGAGCGTTGCTGAATGTCAAGCAAGTTTCATATTTGGCTCTGTCGCCGACTGGACCTCGTACAGTATGAAATGGGTCGCGATCGCGTCCCGAGAAGTCCTGTATTACAGCCAATGAGAGCACAGGACAGCTGTGCTCACTGCTCACCGCACTGCTGTCTGTCTGTCTGTCTGTCTGTCTGTCTGTCGGTCGTGTCGACTGTATCGATAGATGATCAGATGATAATATATAACCATTATTCCTTGGGTAAATCCCTGTCCTGTGTCGTACATGGTAGCATTAGCCCAATGTTGCTGTTAAATAAACCATAAGCAAATCATTTCACTTGAATAATGTTGATAAAACCGCATCGGAACAAACTTTTGGACCTCGTATGTTCTCTCTCTCTCTCTCTCTGTGTGTGTGTGTGTGTGTGTGTGTGTGTACGGAGAGAGACGGAGAGTTATTTCATGAAAATCAAGATTTAACGTCCTGTCTCACTGCATCACACGTAGGCTACAGTGCTACACTACACGCTGTCACAAACATGCCGTGTAGCCTGGCTATTCCTGTGTGTGTGGCATGCAGAGAGAGAGAGAGAGGGCCGTCCTCTGTGTCGGTCTGTGTAGCTTAGGCTATTCCTGTGTGTGTGGCGTGCAGAGAGAGAGAGGGGGGCGTCCTCTGTGTCGGTCTCGCGCTCGTATCACGGCATCCTGCACGTGTGTGAGATGTAAAAATGATTAAAGAAAAACAAATGAATATCGGGTCTAGTCTGCGACCAATCGTTCAGCGTGAAAGCCACAAGGATATAATGACAGACGATTAAAAAAAAAAGACTCCTGCAGTGTGAAATACATCACGATCTGATGACTCGCCGACAACTTTAAAACTCCTACAGTGTGTATAGGGTCCATTACACACAGTTCTGCATGTGAAGGGCTGCAGATGGATTGACCTTCAGCTCAAGAAGGGAAATAATTGAATCACACAACCTAATTTTCTCTAGTGTTGTCTTTAAGGCAGCCGTCATGCATTGTATTGGATGTATTGTTTGCAGCCTTGGTGGAAATCTAGCAGGTTTCACTGAGGGGACAATTGGCCATCTGTAAACAGCAAGGTTAGCCATTTAGCAAGGTACTGTATATTGGCCAGGCAACTGCAGGCTAGTGGTAAACGACATTGTTACTGTTTTTCGCGTTGTTAATGTCAAAATCGATTTTTGGATTTTACTCTGTGAATCATTGCAGAAATATCAATGAAGAGAATGAGGATGCTTATTGACCTTCTACTGTAAGAAGCAAATACTTTCCAGCATTTCACAAGTTAGATGTACAATTTACAAAAAGGGATTTTCAGAATAGTTGTGATCCTGCTCTCTTTTGCATCTGTCAATGAATTATAGGCCGCACATGCAGCCTCTGGCAAGGTTAATGTTCCATTCAGACCTCTGGAAATGTGTTGACATCTATTTAGCCTATATTATTTTCAGAACAATAGCTCTCAAAAGTGATACTGAATCAGAACATTTTTATTTTCTTCCACAGTATGCCGATAATTAGAACGATCACAGGCCATCTTCCAAAGGACGTCTTAAAAACAATATGCTGTAGTCAGGGGTCAGGACCTGCATGTTTGGATCATGGAACCATATTTATGGGTTGTGGGTAAACATTACAGTTTCTCTAGAACAGTCTGCTCACACCGCCAGCGATTTTTTTGCTGTTTTTAGTACTAATCTTTCAAGACCCACAGAACATTTTGCTCCATGAGTCCTTGGTGTCTCCACCTTGCTTCATTCATCTCCAGGCCCTGGACTCCACACGACCCCCTCCTTGATTTCTCCACCTTGTTTCATTCATCTCCAGGCCCTGGACTCCACACGACCCCCTCCTTGATTTCTCCACCTTGTTTCATTCATCTCCAGGCCCTGGACTTTGAGAGCAAGCGCACACACAACGTGGTGGTGGAGGCGGTGAACAAGCACGCGGACCCTCGCTTCGTGGACCTGGGCTCCTTCCGGGACCAGACCATCGTGCGGGTGAGCGTGTCGGACGAGGACGAGCCGCCCGCCTTCCGTCCGGCAGAGGGCGCCGTCATGGAGGTGCAGGAGGACGCCAAGGTGGGAGCGCTGGTCGGGACGGTCACCGCCAAGGACCCCGATGTGGTGAACGCACCTGTCAGGTACTGTACCACCAAGGACCCCGATGTGGTGAACGCACCTGTCAGGTACTGTACAGAACGCACCTGTCAGGTACTGTGCAGAACGCACCTGTCAGGTACTGTACAGAACGCATATATATGTCTCTGTACTGCCTCCCCCTGGCCAGCCAGGGCACCTGATGGAGGGGAAAGGATCTGGTTGGAATAATGTGTTCCTTCCACTTGCTACGTCCAACCGGGGGAAACTCCCCTCTGTCAGGTGAAAAGAAGTGGCATTCTGAGTAGTATTGATATAGTGGGTGACGGGAGTTTCCCTGTCTCTCCAGCTCTTTAGATCAATATCCTGTGTCCTGTATTTAGTACCATATTGACCTAAATCGTTCCAAAGTACTGTAGCAGACCTAAGCTTGTAGATCGGCTACTTTCAAATAGCCTAAGTATAAAATAGTGCTTAACTGGTACAGTTTTGTAATAATAATCAAAATACTTAAGTAAAATATTTTAATACAGTACGTATTACATACATACTCGTTTAACACCCCAAGCGACATAAACGGAGTTCTCCGTCCTATCAATTAGTAACGCCCAGCGCTCAGGACGGAGATTGATCAAAAGGACGGAGATTATTTTTCAAAACCGATCGCATCGCTCCACAGGCTGGGAAAGTCTGTTGCGCAACATTCAATGTTATTTTCCGGTGATCCGGTCATAGAAAATGCCCCCCCCCCCCCCCCATTTTAGCCGACGAGATCGAAAATCTTAAAACGTGAATAACTCTTGAACTAAAACATTCCGTCCAATTCTAAGAAAAGATTGTGTTAGACGGCCCATTGCGGTCCCGTCGCTATAGTCGCGGTAGAATTAATCATATCTCCCGTTGTTTGTCGATCGCATCGAGAGTGTTTTGGCTACATCAAGCTACTTCAGCCACATGCGGGATAGCATCCAGTCCGTCGCTAAATGTGCTCCGCTGCTATAAATCGATGGGCGATCTGATTTAGTGGAATAAATAACCCCAGGCGTTCGGGGTGTTAACATACTTGTTCCACCGCTGGACACAACTGAGAGAGTGGATAACTCCACCGCAAAAAAACGTGCACAGCGCCACTAGAGAGAGAGAACAGATATTAGAGCTGCACTGTTGTTGACTACGCTGTGGACTGTGTTTCAAGTGTTGAAAACATCACTCCTCTCAAATTAATGGTATTGATGCTGTTGGCATTCTCTTTATTAATAATACTACAATATAACTCTAGCTGTCATACGATGTCTGCGGGGGTGGTGTGACTGTGAGGAGCCTTTGTGGGAGAGAGATCTAAAAAGCTGCCGTTGCCCTCGCTGGTTTAGGTTTAGGTTTAGGGTTTCTGTCAGCCAGAATACTGTAGTAGAAAGGAGAAAATTGGACAGTGGAAATAAAAAGAAAACCGGGTTTTCTGCAGACTTCCCGATGATTTTGCCAGAGCGCACTTTTGACATTTTAAAGTCTACTTTCTTGCTCCGGGGTGGGCAGTGAGTAACTAGCAGGGTTGCACACACTGTCATAGCTTTCCAATAAACGCACTGTAAGAGATGATTATTGTTATCCATTTCTTTGGTGGATATGTTTTTTTCCTCTCTCTATCTTTCTTCTCCCCCCACCCTCCCTCTCTCTCTCTCTCTCTCTCTCTCTCTCTCTCTCTATCTCTCTCTCTCTCTCTCTCTCTCTCTCTCTCTCTCTCTCTCTCTCTCTCTCTCTCTCTCTCTCATCATTAAATATTTTAATTGCTCCCGCTCAAAGTAACCTGATATCAACTCTGTCAGTCCATAGATAACCTCTTTGTTTGTCACAGTGAACGAAAGGAGAGCCCAAAAATAATTATAAGTGAGAAGAAAAGAAAAAGGACTGTATTCATTAAATGTCGCAGAATTGTGCTCCTCATGCTTTACTCTCTGTGTGTCTCTCTGTCTCCGGTTGCAGGTTTTCCATTGATCACAGCACGGACCAGGAGAAGATCTTCCACATTGATCCCGTAACGGGTGCCATCACTCTGGACAAGGTCTTGGATCGAGAGACTGCAGGCTGGCACAACATCACAGTGACTGCAGTGGAAGCAGGTGAGAGACTGCAGGCTGACAGGCACAACATCACAGTGACTGCAGTGGAAGCAGGTGAGAGACTGCAGGCTGACAGGCACAACATCACAGTGACTGCAGTGGAAGCAGGTGCATCACCTGTAGAGCTTAGTGAACAGAGGCAGTCAGTAGGATTATACGTCCCCTGTCAATCATACTGTACTGGTCAGGCCGACCTGTTAGAGCCACCCTCAAAGGCTTCCTTTTTCTTTTTTAGTTTCATACACATTTATGCAAAATATGGGCCACCAATTGATAAGATTTACGATGCAAGTCCGATGGACTTGCAGACAGTGGTGGAAAGTAACTGCATTTATGTATTAAGTACTGTAGGCCTACTTAAAGTACAACTTTGAGGTATTTGTACTTTACTTGAGTATTTCCAACACTTTTACTTCTTCTTATGTAGTGGAGTCACTACATTCCAGAGGCAAATACAATTATTTGAAAACATTAGATACTAGTTACTTTGTAGATTTTGATTATCATTACAAAACATACACTAACAACTTACAAGCTCAAGATTTGTTTCGCAATGTGAGGCTGTGAGCTTATTAAATAGTTTTATACATTTGAAAACTTGAAATAGGACATTCTGCACAATGAGTACTTTTACTTGTAGTATTTAAGTACATTTTGATGCCAATACATGTGTATTTAATATTGCAGTATTGATATTTTTACTTGAGCAAAACATTTGAGTACCTTTCCTACTGTACCACTACTTGTATTCTACTAACTGGGTTCGTAACTCTCAGTCTCTCAGCTGGGGACTCCCAGGCTGGAACCCCCTCAAGGGCCCCCTGGGGGTCCTGGTATCCCTCAGTGAGAACCAGTGTGTTCGAGCCACCATCAAAGTCCTCCCCTATAGTGACTCCATCATTTTACAGCAGTACAGCCACGCACTGTTCTTTTGGGCATTTGAGCGCATTGAGAACAGACAGCAGCACAAAATGTTTATTGAGATGAAAGTTCCTACTCCCCAGTCCCCACACAGTGACAGCACTCCATGTTTACGCACAGACAGACAGACAGACAGAATATTCTGTAGGTTACACGGTTTTTATGTAAGCAATTGATAAATGTACTAGTCCTCATTTCGACCAGGGCTTCAGTCTCTTCATTCGACCACGTCTATCCTTTATAGCTCTATGGTCTATCCACGGTAACGGGACATCTTTGCACTGTAAAATATGCCCTCTCCGTCTCCAACTGTGTTTAGCTCCTCACCCGCCACATTGTTTGCTTAATTTCCTTTATTTGCTGCGGATGCATTCCCACCTGCACCGAATCGTAATCAAGTGCGATTGGAAGTGAAGCGAAACCCCCGTTTTTGGTCGAAGTAGAATGCGGTTCTTTGATGCGCATTAGGATTCGAATGATGCTTCACATCTGCCAAACAAAGAACACTCTCCGTCAATGTGTAGCAGGATTCGTTTTAAACTCAGTAAAGCTATCTGGTGTGAAGGTCACCTTAGACACAGTAAAACGGGTCCATTCGGTACATTTTCAGAGTTATACATTCTGTGGCGTGATGTTACGGTGAATGAAACCCAGCTGCACATCAGGTGAATCAAGGTTGGGATATGCAGCTGCTGTACGCTCCCCTCCCACACTCTGTTAGACTCAACAGGGATTCTCACTTCTTTTTTTGACATGTAGGCCAGAGTCGGTGTGTGTGGCCTTATAGCCTTGGTCACGCCTCCAGGTCTCAAGTTAATACGTAAGACCTGGTAATTAAGACGTGCAAAATAGCACCGTTTACAAAGGAAACTAATGTGCATTTGCATCTTGACAAATGTAACACATTAGAAAACAGTAATGTTAATGCATTCCAAACGCACGTTGCACAACTAGTTAGTCAGTGCCCAAGTGATCCACTAATTAGCAAACAAAATGAAAAACAACATTTATTAAATGTAAATCTGGCAGGTGAATGTGCTCCTCATGCCTCCTGGCTTAAATCGTTCGATGGAGAAAATCAAGGAAAAGCCCACGCACAACTTATGGGAATGGCTCTGAGGGGGATTATGTTACATTTAAAATCTCAAAAAGTAAAGCTGGTTAAAGCACGCAGACTCACTGCCTGCCAAGTCATTGCACCTGTCGAATCAAGCGTCCAAACACTTTCTGACTCGAGCTGCCAAAATAGCCAGCAGCTTCCCCGGGGCGGTTCTACACATGGACCACGTAGACGGTCACCCTAGGGCGCCCCCTGCAGGGGAGACACCCAATTCAATTCAATTTCAATTCAAAGGGCTTTATTGGCATGAGAAAACATACGTTTACATTGCCAAAGCAGAAAGAACAATACAACAATACAGCAATACAATCAAAACAAAAATTATGTACTTTGAAGGTCAGAATCTTCAATAGATCAACTTCTGTGTACCAAGATAACTCGATGCAGGTATAGTGCAGGAATATACACTGCAGGAAAGACACCCACTGGAAAATAAGGGTCACTGATTTGAAAATATAATGGAACAGGAACACGAATAAAATAAACCATTCCATAATGCAATGGTTAGATGTTCTTCATGCGAGCACATTGTATATGTCTGTAGCCTACTGTGTAGGCCGGGGCATGGCGTTGAGTCTTTCCTACAGTAATCAATAACTACATGAACCTAGCTATGCTTACCTAGGGATTTGTAGTTTGGGCAATTTTTGGCAAAGATATTTTGTAGAGGGGAAAAAAGGAGGGCGGCAATGGAAAGTGTCTAGGGTTTAATTGGTTAATACATCATTGTAGCATATAGATTCAATATGTAATGCAATATTCTGCTGGTGTTACAGTATATGGCATCCGTCTTTCTGGAAGAGGAGAAAGAAAACATTGTTGTTTCTCTTGACTTGTGAGTGGAAACAATCCTGTGATCTGACTTGATCTTCCTGGATAGTTTTGTCAGAGTGAACAATGCAGTAACTCTAGAGCTGCTGCGGCATTCGCAGTAAACGTGACGTGTGTGTGTGTGTGTGTGTGTGTGTGTGTCTGTGGGTGTGCATGCGTGCGTGCGTGCGTGCGTGTGCGAGCACGTGTGTGTGCGTGTGTAAATGTGTGCATGCGTGCACACGGGCATCCATGTGCGATTGTGCATGGAAGGATTGCTGTATGTAATTCTCTACCTTTATGCAATCTCGAAGGAGTGGATGTAGTGATTTGGGGATTGTATGTAATGCAAAAGAGATTGCATTCTGCATTGTAATAGTTCCCCTGCTCAACACCAGGTGAGAGAGAGTGCACGATGAAATGGAGCACTTTTTCTTCCCCTGAATTCCGCACGTCTCTTGGTTCTTTTTTACCATCCCATGTAGCCACGGATACAATAGATTCATGCAAGCAATAAAATGCCACAGTAGCCCCTCAGCAAAACATTTTCGAATGGAATTTTAAATTAGTTTTGTGAGGCATACATTTAGAGCCATAATTCAAGACAAATGTGTTCTTTTGTATTCCTCTTTATGCTTGTCATGACTGTAGGCACATTTTAATGTTAATTGGCTGTCAGACACACAAACACAAGGGCGCACACATGCATACACGCACGCACATACACACACACACAGACACACGTGCGCGCGCTTCCAATATTGAGCATAAACACAAGCCTGTACTTGACAGATAAAGCCTCTCGCACTGTCATTTGAAGGAAACTTCCAGACAAGCCTCGGAGTCATTGGTTGATTCCATCGGAATTACAATTACAATCCTGTATGTGCCTGCGTTGCTTATCGGCAAGTCTGCAACTTGCTCATTGAGTCCAGAGTGTGCTATGAGCAGCGAGAGAGAGAGAGAGAGAGAGAGAGAGAGAGAGAGAGAGAGAGAGAGAGTGAAGGAAGGCGTGTGTGGGAGAAAGAGAAGTGAAGCAGTACAGTAGAAGAATATTTTTTGACAGAAAGGCTTAATTTTCTCCATAGTGATTTTGTTATTTTAGAGTATTTTTCTTATTTTATTCATAGTAGAGCTCAGCCATTATAAGCCTGCAGAGCCAAGAGGTCAGGGTGACACCCTGAGCTCTTGGCTACTTTCCAATTGGCCCTTTGAACACCTGTGGTGCAGGTGAATAATTAGGGATTGTGCCACAGAGTCGTGTAGTTTTAACGACACCCTGAGGGTGTTGGAAAGTAGCCAATACGCACACACGCACGTGCGTGCGTGCACGCACAGACACACACGTGCACGCACACACATGCACATGCACACTCCCAGCTTAGAGGCCAAGGAAAAACCTTTGCCCTGCATTTTTCACAATCGCCTCCACAAGGAAGCCGACTTATGTAAAACAATTTTTTTGATATTGCTCCTTCAGATTTCATCCAAATTGTCGGTACACATGATCTCTATATTCATGTGATCAAGACAGATCGGTTAGAATTTTTTGTATTTTTGGTATCCCATCCTATATTACTCCTACAAATGTATTCCAATCAGCACATACATCCGTACACATTATCTCTATAGTCATGTGATCAAGGCGGATCCGATTTTTCATATTCCATCTTGATTGGTGAATTCCAAACATTGCCGGCCCACAAGACCTGTGCTTCGAGGAACTCAAAGTACATGAATTCTGGACTTTTACTTGTCGCAGAGTATTTCTATATTACAGTATTGATACTTTTACTTGAGTAAAAACATGTGAGTACCTTTTCCAACCACTGCTTGTTCCTCTCCCTGCCAGGGAACAAAATGCTTCCTGTGTAATGCATGGTTGTCTCCTTTACTGCAGGGGTTCTCAACCCGTGGGTCGCGACCCCTCTGGGGGTCGCCAAATTATTTTGGGGGGCCCCCAAATTATTACAAAATAAATAAATAAACTGAATGGCTGGAAAATGGAAATGAAAAGTTTACATAATATAGTACATGCATACACCTTCCCTAATGATTATATTCAGTATTTATTTATGGTTTATTGTCTCTATTATTAAGGTTATTGTAGCAGTCAATTTATATTAGGGGTCGGGAGGGAGGCGGGGCGGGGGTCCCGAGACATTGCTAAAGCATTTCCGGGTGTCCGGATAAGGGTTAAGAACCCCTGCTTTACTGCGAGCCACCGTACTGCATGGTTGTCTCCTTTACTGCTCTGTCACGAGCCACAGTACTCCTAGTACAAAGCAGCCTTAAGTGTTGCCACTCCCCATATAAACCTATTGCATCATGGACACCCGTCGATGCGATCGTGACAGAATAAAGAAGTTGTTGACCATAATGAAACGGCTCCTTTTTGAGGAGGATATATCTATTATCCAGAGGATCATGTGGGGATCAACCTGGAGATCTTTCAGCTTAGAGCAGAGGATGTGAGGCTGCATGCCGTTGAAAGCCGAGGAAAGGTCCCCAAATAGTCATAGCCTGTGGCTGTGCCCCCCCCCCCCCCCCCCTATTAGTGTAATTACTTTAAAAAGAGGAAAATATCAACAATAGCCTATCAAAGAGCTCACAACACAACTTGCAGAGCTTTTATTTGCTAGATTAATAATTTATTTTAACTAAATTGTTTAAATATATTTTAAATGATTTTATATATGCATTTGTTTCTTCTCCTTTCCAATTGGCCCCTTTGACTGCCCCCTGGGGGCTGTAGTCGCCTCTTTGAAAGCCTGTGGACTAATGGTTTGCAAACCAAACTGTCCCACTGGGACGATAAAGACTGTCAAATCTGCCAATCCACATGAGCTCATCAACAGCTCTCAGCTGGTGCGGAGGATGAGGTCAAACCTCCATGTGTAGTTTTGAAGTGTTTTATGTACAGTATACCTCGTAGCCTACGTACATTTGAGTGTTAGCTGGGATTCATTTGGCTGTGTTGCTTCTCATGAGAGACATGGAGTGCCACTGCAACGCGTCCATTAAGTTCCTGGCACTTAAAGCTATATGAAGAGCAACTCATTGACTTTTACATTAATTTGGTCCCATTGTGGAAATTCATAAACACTTACTGACATAGAAATAGCTGAATTGCCATTACATTATCAAGTCACATAGCACATTTCATTATGACAAGTGCAGACTCAATGTGCTTTAAAAAATAATAAAATGCAAAATTCACCAGTGACACAAATTTAACACAATTACATGATTAACATGCAATAATGAATTAATAAAAAGAAAGTCGAGTTTTTAAAAATAACTACACACTCTAAACCTAGCTGAAAGTTTGTGAGAATAGCCCTGTAACACCCAGCGTTGCAATAGTACAACATATTTTAATTAATTATTATTATTTTGTTAAACGTCATCATTGATGTTCATTGCAATGCCATTGGTCATGATATTTGCATACCCCCCAGAGGCTGAAATTCACACAAATTAAAAATATCTGGACAATTTAGATTTTTTTAACCTATGACCTTTGACCTTTAACCCTGATAAAAGTAAGTAAATTAACTAATATGTTTTTTTGTGATCATTAGAATGTCTAGAACATGTTTTATTCATTATTATGAAAGATATCCCCCAAATGTAAATTATTAATTTATTATTATTATTTAAATAATTATTATAAATGTTCATAAAATTTGCATAATTTCCTCTGATAAGTCCTAGTTGAAAGAGTGGTGGCACTCGGAAATAGTTCGTATAGGTATAGGTGTAATGGACAAATGGTGAGCAGGCAAGGCCACCGGCCAGGCTGACCCCGGACAAGGCAGAGGATTTCGGTTTACAGTTTTAATTGGTGTGTGTGCTGTACAAAGGGAATATACAATGCTTGGCATCAGTAAACATAAATAGCAGTTAAATCCAATAACTTCAATAGTAAATAATATTCATATCATGAAAGAATTAATATCCCAATAAGTCATGATCATCAATAATGTAGGCCTAATGTGTAGGATGAAAGCATCAAGGGCAGCCTATATATACACAATATCAAACACCTACACAATACACACTAACTAACACACATACATAAACACACATGTGTGAACACACATGTGTGATGCAGTTAGGCAGGCCAAACACTAGGTCTATTAGTCCACAGTTCAATTCAATGAACCATTAAGGAAATAAACAACTCAAAGGACTGCTGGTCATAGTATAAACAATATACACAGTGAGTCCATGATCGGTGATTATGGCAATGAATAACAGTTGGGTTTCCAGAGGCTTTCTGACTCACGTTTGGTTCGTGGACGCACACAGTTGGAGGGTGAAGAGAGAGATGGTGCTGGAGTTTGGTAGACAACAAGCCGGTGTGGTGAAGCATGCATGAATGAGTGACTGCACCTAGTCCTATTTGTAGCCTCCCACACCTGTGTGCAGTGAGCAAGCTGCCAGCCACTCAGCCTTGATTGAAGGATTGGCAGGGAGGCTCCATGGGCCTCCCTGGGACCTTTTCACACTAGTAGTACTGAATTTGGCACACTTATAAAAAATGTCTGTAATACTGCGTAGTCGGTGCATGACTGGGCTGTCTGGGCTATAACTCGAAAATATCTCTCTCAATAAATCCCACTGTTGGAAATATCTTGTCATATTAATACTATTTATTAACTCTCATTTCACTGATAGTCTATGCAATGTCGCCCCCATAGGATCTATTTATGAATTGCAGCCTGGTTAAAAGCACTCAGAGCTCGAAGGTTTTTTTTTAAATGAATTAGAAACGAATGGTTCGGATGTTCGCTCGAAAATTCCTGCCGAAGTTTGAGTCCTAAAAACAGGGCTAGGGTACAGCCTTAGTGCACGCATCCGCCTGGGTGACGGCAGACTGCTGGGCGAGCTCTGTTGCTTCTGGCATGGGGGGGTCAGATAAACATATGGAATGAATTCTGTACTGGCCATATATGGAGTGTGTCTTGAATGTACAGGGTTTGATGAGGTCAGATCAACATATGGAATGTCAGAACAGGTCAGCTCCATATATGGAGATCTAAGGGTGGCAGCGGGGGAAGTGTCTTGAGTGTACAGGGTTTGATGAGGGCCCATGTATGTTTTGGGCTTGTTGAGAACTGCCGGGCGTGGCTGCACTAATAACCTTTAACCGTCTAGGGTTTGAATGGACAGGTCAATATGATATCAGTCAAAAGGGAGACAGACATCAAAGAGGAAGGACAGGTGGGGTGGGGTGGGATCAACATGTCAGAACAGGTCAGCACCATATATGGAGATGGAGTCATGATGTCACGAGACGTGCCCATACATGTATAATTATGGAGGTGTGCTGTGACACACGTAAATGCAGGTTTTCATAGTAAATACGACCTACAGTCGCAACTAATACAAAATGTTTCCACCACCGATTACATCTGATGATTATCAATGTTCGCGCTGTCCCGGCGGGGTCCGCGCAGCTGCAACATACAGCATGAGGAGTTAATTTAGAAGAAGAAGAAAAGAGATATTTGGCACTGGAGGAGCTCTCTGTCCATTTATATTCCTGCTGCTCAGGGAGGGAAAAAACTAAACTAAACAAAACAGTCTATTAAAAAAAAAACCTGCATTGATTATGCTATTAGCTGAGACCAGGATTCCCATTAGGTGCTGCTGGGCTGCTCTGTACAGTTAGATAGGGAAAGACTATTACTCCATTGCTCTGCCAATTCTGTGCGCGCGTGCATACGTGCATGCGTACGTGCGCGCTCGAGCGCATGTGTGCACGGCTGCACGTGTGCGTGCGTGTATCTTGCAACATTTGGTCTGGCTATGTCAATTGGCAACAATCTCTTATGGCTAATACATTAACGCATGACCTCATCACTCGCGGTTAAACACCTGTTTTCTCTGAAGTCGTACAACCGCGTAAAAATCTCACTACGCTCTGCTCGGCTTTCTGACTGACCACCTCTAGTCTGTCTATTTCTATACTGACCACCTCTAGTCTGTCTGCCTGTCTGTCTATTTCTATAGCAGTCAGAAGGGCTGACTGGTTGGATGTTTCAACCTCTTTTTTGTTTCGCCATTTTTTAAATGTGTGTCTGTCACCATGTGTGACGCTATAATCTGTTTGCTGTGTATCCGTTGGCCTGTACTTGCTTGTGCTTGTTGTCAGTATGTGTTCAGTCAGCCTTGCGCGTCTTCGGCCTGACTCACACCTTTACAACAGCCTGATGTATGCTTGTTGTATGAGATGCAAAAGCTGATGCAAGCTCTCAATGCATTTCCAATACAACATTTGTGTTGTATGAGGGGAGAGGGGGGGCAGTCGAAACACAGCCAAAAGCCGTACAACACAAATGTTGTGTCAAACCATGTGACTTCCATTGGAAATGCATTGGGGCAAGATGTATCACACCCTTTGTGTATACATCTAGCATGCATCAATGTTGTATGCTAGATCGAAAGGTGGGAGTCGGGCCTTCCTCTTCATGCACTCTGTACGTGTGTATTCAGTGGTGTGAAGTGTCTAAGTACATTTACTATTTTGAGGAATTTGTTCTTTACTTGAGTATTTCTAAATACGACACATTGTGAGCTTGTAGATCTGCTATTTTCAAAATATTGTATTTTATTTAAGTAGCCTACATTTTGTTACCAATTCTTTTGTACTTTTACTCAAGTACATTTTGAATAGCGGGACTATTACTTGTAGTATTTCAGTATTGATACTTTTACTTAAGTAAAACATTTGAGTACTTTTCCCCACCACTGTGTATATTACAGTATGTGCCCGTTTCCCTATTTCTGTGATCCATGACTTATAGGCCTACTTAGTTGTGCGCCAGAGATGTGCACGTGTTGTGAGCTTGTAGATCGGCTTTTTCTTTATGCATGCCACCCACGCTCAACTGTGTGCAGTTAAGTATTACCCAGGCGTCATCCTCTCGGTTTGAAAGTGCTACTCAAAGTGCATTAAGTACATTAACCGCATGGTAACAGCTGCTGGTTGTACACATAAACTATGCTGTAATTAGCCAGCATATCTACACCCTGTGGTTATTGCAATTAGGGGGTGATCGCACATAAAGAAAGTAGATAACTTATTTGGAGGAGAATGGGTCCTCTATTTAAATCTCTGCTCCCTCGTTCTCTTGCTCCTGTTGTCAGACATAATCATGCTGATTAACAATGGGAATTAAGATTCAAGGAGTAGTACAGAGCAAATTTGAAGTGGGTTTTAATTGTGTTAATTAGGCAATATTCTTGCCTCCTATGTTTAAGATTGTAGCCACAGCTTTGAGGCTGTCGCGTGTGTTAACTAACTTCATTCTATTATTGCACAAATTTTTATATTAAAATAAAAAGGTACAACATAATGGTGACATTTATTTGTCATTAGCATTCAAACCAAGAGGTGCCTGTTCTTGCACTTCAACTACTTAAACAGCCATACTATTTTCTCCATTATTGGATGTTAAGGCCCGGGGAGTGGAAATGGTGTCACTCGTTGAGTCGTTGCCAAGTTGTAGAACAACAGTAGAAATGAAGTTGCTGGCGTGGGGGATCCAGGCTTTTTATCCTGCATGGCTAGGAGGTGAATCTCACAGATTGCAGCTTTAAGGTTTGTCTAGAAAGTGATTGAGGTCATGGATAGAACTTTGGTTCCAAGTAAAAGTACAAATACCTCCAAATTGTCTTCTGTAGTTAACCAGACTATGATGTATCATTGTCTTCTCTAGCCCATTGACGCCTGGTGCAACGTATACGTTGTTCTACCCTTGATGCCGGCGCACTCTCTGTGTCTCATCAGCTATTGCTATGTACATGTAGCAACATAACTATTAAAAAAAAATCATCAGAATTTGAAGGTTTTCAGAAACCTTAGGTCAGGCCCTAGAAGGCGTTCCCAGATTCGGCCTCAGGCATCAATGGGCTAGATAGCAGACCATGATGTCCCATTGTCTTCTGTAGATAACCAGACCATGATGTCTCATTGTCTTCTGTAGATAACCAGACCATGATGTCTCATTGTCCTCTGTAGATAACCAGACCATGATGTCTCATTGTCTTCTGTAGATAACCAGACCATGATGTCCCATTGTCTTCTCTAGTTAACCAGACCATGATGTCTCATTGTCTTCTCTAGATAACCAGACCATGATGTCCCATTGTCTTCTCTAGATAACCAGACCATGATGTCCCATTGTCTTCTCTAGATAACCAGACCATGATGTCTCATTGTCTTCTGTAGATAACCAGACCATGATGTCCCATTGTCTTCTCTAGATAACCAGACCATGATGTCTCATTGTCTTCTCTAGATAACCAGACCATGATGTCCCACTCAGTGGTCAGTATCCGTATCCTGGACGTGAATGACAATCCTCCAGAACTGGCAACACCATATGAAGCTTCCATCTGTGAAGACGCCAAGCCTGGTCAGGTAGGCTTTTCAAAATGGTCCGGAAACAGAATCACGATCGCTTTGTGAGCTCTTTGTCCTAGCCTTTGGTTCCTGTATGTCAAAGATTCAAGGACTGAATAAGAGTAAAATTGTTTGATTTGGATTCCTCAGCACATCCTTGTAGTTGCAATAGTAAAACTACAGTAAATTGTAAATATAATAATAATATAATAACATAGTCAAAGTGAGGTAGGCAGTAGGCACTATATTTTTAGCCATGTTTGATATACTTTGTTTTGTCACATTAACTCGGGTCAGCGTCATTATTCTGATGGAGCGTTGGTCCGACTCGCCCCATTACTAGGCAGCTCAACAGTGCCACTTTAGGTCACCGAGCGGTATTGCCGTATTCAAGCCGACATACAGAGACATACATTTATACGGACACACATACCTGTTCATTGGAGTGGTTAGGCACGGCAAAAAAATAATAATAGCAGTTCTAGATCGTCAAATCTTTCACACATTCGTGTGACACTGTAATATGACAAACATGCAACATTGAAACATGGAAATACACGGTTTGGTGAAGATAACACGTCTATGGTATGTATCCACCTCTGATAAATCATTTCAGACGTTGTACTTCCACCAGGGTCTTGCCAGGTACTGGTGTTTGTAGAGCAATCACCTTGTCATTGATATTCCTTCTTCTTTTGTTTTCTTCCTACTACGACAGCCAATCACCATGCCTCGCCTCGCTTGTCTGAACTGTTTCATTATGGCAAGCTGCTGGTTTGGCTCTTTTTTCAATTGGACAGCATGATCTATCTGACACTTTGTTCCAGAGGCAATTTAGAAACTCTGCCGTTGGGCGCAGGAAGGCACAAATTTCCAAAGTGTACTGGTGTGGTGTAAAATTACTAAGTACATTTACTTAAGTACTGCAGTTAAGTACAATTTTGAGGTACTTTTTTTAGGCTACTTTACTGGAGTATTTCCAATTTCTAATACTTTTACTTATACTCCACTACATCTCAGATCCAACTAGTTAAAGTGCCAATCGGCACAGGTCTCCACCAGGGCAGGTCAGGTTGTGGCCTCCTGTTGGCGCTGCGTGTATAATTTCACGGAAATTGCACACTGTGTTTGTGATTTGTGGCATTCTTTCGAAACGGCCCAATCGTGTGAGCTTTGGAAGCCAATCTTAGCCAATCAGGATGGAAGATGGGAAATGGTGCTGCTCCGTGTTGATCACATGACTATGGAGATATAGTGTATACCGAATTGTGTGATGCATGGATAAAATGTGTACGAGTAATCTACAGAAATGTGTTTTGCCTAAATCGGCCTCATGGTGGCGCTATAACAGGCCAATGAGGAATATTTGGGGCAGAGGTTCGTCGTTGGCATCCAGGGAGTGTGTTTGCAAAGTTTGCCATGGATCGGGCCAACGGTGCCGGAGATTAGCTGATAACGGACGGACGGACGGACGGACGGACGGTCACACACACGGACACACGTGTGTCTCTCCCTCCATGCCTTCGGCCTGGTGGAGACAAATATTGTACTTTTACTCCACTACATTTATTTGAAAACATTAGTTACTAGTTACTTTATAGTTCACACTTGTAAAAGAGACTCAATGTGTTTTTTAACTGGTTAAATAAATAAAATAAAATAGATTTTGATTTTGATTTTGATTTTGATTTTGATTATTATTATTACAAAACATACATTAGCCACTTCAGCCCTATATACATTTTGGCCATTTGAAAATAAATCTACAAGCTCTAAAAAACATGAAATGGGCATTCTGCATAATAAGTACTTTTACTTTTAGTACTATTAGGTTCATTTTGGTGCCAATACTTTTGTACTTTTACTACATTTTAAATTCCAGACTTTTATTTTTACTATTTCTAATATATTACAGTATTGATAAATAGTACTTTTTCCACAACTGGGTGCCAGAAAGTGGTTCCCTGCTGTTTTTCACCCCAAACAGGAAGATTTATTCTGTGTTTCTTGATGCAAGATGCAGATTGAAAGTGAGATGGGTGAATACTTCACCGATTTCAATGTTGGATTTCTGTATAAATCATGGTTGGTTTAAATAAGTAAGGCTTCGGGGGATCTCGGTTTCCTGCGTAGGTCAGAGTGTCCAAAACTGTTGCTGCGTGCTAGTTCACAAGGGGATCATAACACATCGTTAAATATTTAATCTCTTACATAAGGTACTACATTGTACAGTACATGATCTATCTGCGAAGGATGCACAAAAATTTGAATCATTTCAGAGTCAGTTCATTATAAATACATGACTTGAAAGCTCTATCTCATAACGTTTGGTTTGTTTGGTTAATAAAGTTAAACTCCAGAATGAATTTAGCGTATACATTATCTGACGCTGTTCAAACTGTAGAGGCTGTCAAAACAGAGGTTCTCAGCGTGTGATCCGGGGACCCCAGGTAGGGGTCCTTGAGGTGGTTCCAGGGGGTCCCCAGCTAAATGGTTGATAGTTATACGAACCAAAATGGACCGTGATGAAATTGTAACCATTTAAACTCTCTCAGAGTTTAAATAACACTGTAGATTGGGGGGGTCCCAGCTGGGCTACTAATTGTATTAAATGGTGCCTAATGCACATTGAATTCCTCAACAGCTTAAGGAAAAAAAAAGGTCACTACACAACACAAAAACAATCTGTCTAATCAGTCTTAAGAACAGTGCATGTGTAGTTTAATTGTTTAGTAGCCGTATACCTCCTGTGTCCTCCCAACAATCACCTTTAGAAATGGACAGAGTCATTAACAGTAATTTACTCTCTGTACTTATAGTCAACAGGCCCGAGGCTCAGTTGGACCCAATTAACATTTGCAGAGCAGAGGAATGATTTAAAAAGCAAGGCATTAAAGCGGGGTCACATTGACCTTCAACTCCTAATCATACAGAGACAATTAGTCTTCCGGCCAAAAACAAATAAGGAAAAAATTGTTCCTTGTCGTGCTCGCGGCATTGAAAACGAAGAAAGGTTTGCTAATGTTCTCATCAGAGAGGAATGCACTTAAATATTTCACAGAGTAATTATGGGCCAGAGGGAGAATGATCTGCACACCTGTCTGTCTGTCTGTCTGTCTGTCTGTCTGTCTGTCTGTCTGTCTGTCTGTCTGTCTGCAGCTGCAGTGACCTAAAGTGGCACTGCTGAGCAGCATGTCTGTCTGTCGTAAAATTGGTTTTGCACTTAGTGTCTCAGTCCTGTGGTCTTTCACTCTCTAACCCTGTGTTTTTCCTTTTAATATATATTCTGGGGAGTTCTGTCAGACTTGACTGCTGAGATTGAAAATGTGTTAGCCTGGGGTCAGAGACTTTCCAGCGATCATTCTCACCCCTGAGGGAAAACGCCTTATCTTCCATCTTGTTTTTTTATTTTTATTTTATTTCTTATGATATAACAAAACAAAAGGTAATAATAATGAAAATGAGACGGCCGGGCGTATGTTTTAGAATGTAATAATGTTTTAGACCAGGGATTTGACTTGTGCAGGTTAATGCACCAGAGCTATGTACAGTGGTAGTTTATTGTTTCTCGCTCTGTTTTCGTGGCAGGGATAGGGTTTTATTTGTATTGATCGAGTTCCAGCCCTCAGGGAAAAATGAATCACTGAATCAATCCATTAATGAATTACTCCAGCCATATATATGGGTGAAAACAAACCTCCCTCGTAGAGAGCGACTGGCAGCAATGAAGTCATAACTCACTCACTTTGCCACTGGATTTGACACTCACCTTATGCATGCACATACCCTCAATCTTTGTTTTGAACCAGGCTTTAATCTGCCAGTAATCTGCCCAATATACTGCAGAAATATCTTCACCAAGCAGATGCCACTTTGCTTGGGAGAAATTATCTTCTTGGCAAAATTATCTCGTCTCATCGTATCTCAAAGCAGAAGCATGAATGGCTGATGAATCTCTGTTGTCCATTAGAAATATCCAGATGAAGAGGATACGTCTGACACTATCTGAGGGCAGAGCAGCTTTTAGATCTGTGCCAGGTTGAAGCTATCTGTTTGATGAGCATGTGGATGAAATCTATCAATTAACATGATGATGTTGTTTTGGCTTGTCTGTCTATTAGCTATATTCACACGGCTGCCATCTTGCCAGCAAGGTGATACCTACAGTAGGTGAGAATACTGGAGAACTCGGGTCGCCGACTGTTCTTCATCTTTGCCGAGATTTCTTCCCCTTTCGCCGACTCTTCGTCACTTTCCGGTCCGAGTTCTGTCTGAGAACTCGGACGGAAAGTGACGAAGAGTCGCCGAAACGGGAAGAAATCTCGGCGCTGGAGCGCGCATCTAGCTACTGCATGATGATCATGCACGCTGATCAGACAGCAGATCAATAAAAGCATGCAAAAGCATGGACCGCTACTTTGCATTCATATTCATGTCATATTTACAGTACTACGGCCTTCACAGTGTGTGTGTGTGTGTGTGTGTGTGTGTGTGTGTGGGTGTGAAAGTGCCCCGAAACGTGGAGAATAAGCGTTGCTATTCAGATGTAATTCAGTCAGGAAGTAGACAGCTATTTTTCTGGTTTGGGTTTGTTTTGGTTATCGTCGTTAGCACAGTAGCTAACATTCAGAAACTTGCAGCTGCTGAAAGTGCCCCGAAACGTGGAGAATATTCGGCAGAATCTTAAGAAGATTCGCCGCGCGACGACTCTTCTTCAGATTCTGCCGAATATTCTCCACGGTTTGCCGACTTGTCTTGAGAAGTCGGCAAAAAGGGTAAATCCGCCGAGTGTTCTTGTTACCGTAGGTGACACTTCCCATAGAGAGCTTTCTTTCGAAACGGCCTCAATCGTGTGAGCTTTGGAAGCCAATCTTGGAAATGGTGCTGCTCCGTCTTGATCACATGACTATGGAGATAGTGTATACCGAATTGTGTGATGTATGGATAAAATGTGTACGAGTAATCTACAGAAATGTGTTTTGCCTAAATCGGCCTCATGGTGGCGCTATAACCGGCCGATGAGGAATATTTGGGGCAGAGGTTCGTCGTTGGCATCCAGGGAGTGTGTGTGCAAAGTTTGGCATGGATCGGGCCAACGGTGCCGGGGATTAGCTGATAACGGACGTTATCAGCAGATCTTTCTCTGCAACAAATATCATTTCATGTAAAACCAATATAATGTTATTTGTAGAACAATGTTTTCTTCTGTGTCCTTTTGAACAGTGCAGAAACACAATCTGTATCCATTCGTAAAACAACCGTTGCTAGTGAACACAGTCTGCATTCCATGCTGTCTTCTCCATGCAACAACCTGTGTCTATTCATGAAATATTATGTTTTCTCTGTCCCAAATCTGTGTAAACAAACGCACGCACGCATGCGTGTGTGGAACCACAGAGAAAATTAGATTAGCCTAAGCCTTTTAACTGAGTTGGGTTTGATCCCATTTGAGGGGCTGGCAAAACTAGCGTACTCTGTTTGTGTTCAGAGGCGATGGGAGAGGACTGCCTGAGAAGTGAATAAAAGGCTACGCCGCTCCGGTGCCAGAAGCTAAGCAGCTTTAGCTCGGAGACGCAGTTCAAGCCAGGGGTGCGACACAGAGTGGCAAATAGCTTTAGCACTCATGCAGGTGGATCTTCAGACATGCCAGAGAGTCACGGAATGAGGCATTTTTGGGTGTAGGGGGATGCCACGACTGCCACGTAGAGCGGCCATCTGTTCCCGTTTTGATTACTATACTGCCTTTATGGGCCAAGTGTCCTTGTGCAAGACAGTGAACCTTAGTTGCTGCGAGAGTGAGGTCTAGCCAACACCAACTCTGGATTCCTGGATCGCTGCCCTCCACAAATTCCTATCCAACATCAGGTTGGCAGCACGTCTACGTAGTTTTATACGCTTCTTTCCCCTCCTGGCTTTGCCCTGGGTTGGCTCCCTTATAGAGTCAATTTACTTGCCTCAAGTTCTGGGTGCCTGACGCATTGCCCTGCCAGCCCCATCCTTCTCTCTCTGACTTTGTCCGTGACCCGTGGTAGGTCCCCATAGAGGTCCACATTTCTGATGCGGTCCGTCCATGTGACACCTAGTGCCATTCGTAGCATTCTTGTGTAGACTCCATCCAGGGCTTTTTTCCTGTTGTACTGTGAGGGTCCATGTCTCTGCCCCATACAGCAGTACTGACTCCACAGTAGCTATGAACAGCAGGTCTCCCATGTCTGATTTCCACACTCTCCTCATCCCATGCAAGGCTTTCCAGGCAAGTGCTCTCCGAACCTTCATATCCTGTTCAGTTGAGGCAGTCCAGGCCCCGAGGTACTTGAAGTCCTCGACTTGCTCGAGCACCGTCCCGTCTGCAGTGGCAATGGTTTTGTCCTCGGTGTTGACTTACGTTTGTTACGTTTGTTTTCTTGGCATTGAGCTTGAGGCCGATCTTCCTGCACTCCTTTTCTACTGCCAGTAGTAGCTCCCTTCCTTTCTCGACTGTATCCGAGATTAGGGCGATGTCGTCTGCATAGTCGAGGTCAGTGACCATGATGGGGTGTACAGTGAACCTAACTGTTCACAAGTTGGTGCCTTGCATGGTTGCCTCTACCGCCAGTTGTTGTAGTCGAGTCCATCAAGACCAAGTCTGAGGGGGGAGAGTCCGAGTCAAGACCGAGTGTGGGAGGGGGTTAACTGTCGCCAAACATTCAAGGTTCGAATGTTCGTCCGTTAGGGTTGGCACTCGAATCTTAATTAATGTGCTTGAACCATTCGTTTTTTTGATATTATTTTTATGAAAAAATATATTATTCTTATTTAAAAATATATTATTTTTTTCCTTTTTTATTAACTTTAAAATATATCTCGGCGAGAATGTGATATGAACATGTAAAAAAAAGTAAGTTTCTAGTGCATTCCTGTCAGAAGTTATGATTTTTTAAAGAAATCTCTCCTTGTGCTGTTCCATTGAATGAAATGTCTGACTCGTCTCTCTCTCTCTCTCTCACACACACACACACACACACACACACACCAGCATGATCGCTGATAGGGGGAACTGTTCTTACTAGCAGCCATACTATATTAGCATATGCAATATGCACACTTAGACAGAGTGGCGCATTAGGCCAACATTACCTGGGTTAGTTTACATCTTTTGTTGAATGTTGGCATTATAAATTATAATCCCTTGGTGTTTCATCAGCGCGAACGGCATTATGAAGGAATGGGCATGTGACGGATTTAACTTGTCTCCACTGTTGAGGAGAAATCCCAGCTCAGCTGCTGTTTATAACATCGCGCAGTGCGGGTCCACTGATTAAAAAAGGTCACCAGCCCGCGCTGCGTTGTGTTCCGCCCGCACCCGTTCATTTATAAAGGTATACTATACCCCCCCGTTCCCACCCGTCAAACACGGGTACCCGCGGGGAATCACGGGTATCCGACCCGTTGCAGGACTCTGGTGTGTGTGTGTGTGTGTTGCAGAGCATGTGAGCGGAGCGGAGCGGAGCGAGGAGCGGAGCGGGGGGATTTTGACGTGAGCGCGGAGCGGGTTTTTAAATGGGTCAGATTGACTTCCGGAGCGAGAACTGTCCTCCGCTCCGAACCGCTCCGAGCCGCTCAGTGCACACGGCACGGCACTGTGCAAGCTTGGCTAGCAGTTTACATCAATCATTGCCTCTCTCCTAAAAACTTTATTGGGACACACACACACACACACACACACACACACACACACACAGTCACACAGTCACACACTAAGACCGAGTTTGTTGGTGTGTCAACTACTATAGTTTCATTCACAAGTACACTGGACTGGAGGCTTGTTGTGCTGTAGTAGTGATAACAACGTTAGCTAACCAGCTAATGCGACGCTAACGCTATTCCCTCTCTCCTTGTTGCGCACAGCCGTGCTTTTGTACACACTTCCATCCGTTCGCCTTTTAAATCTAAATGTCCCATCAACACACGGGTCCAAGGCGCAACGCGATCTTATCTGGTTCTTGGGGTTTCATTAACACTGAGCACTGACTGCAGTGCTGCCTGCTCGTTACGTCTCCACCTAAGGTCCTCCTCGCCCCGCAGACGGCGCAGTATACACAGGAGGAGAGGAGAGGAGAACAACAAGTCTAAAAAGGAGGGGAGGAGACCTGTCTGTCGCCTAGTCGCCTGTGTAATCTAAATAAAACTGTAAATAGAAATAAAGTGTGGGCAAATGTCGACTCGGGATAGATATTATTACTGTAATGTAGATGATACTCGGGGGGAACACCTTTTTCTTTTAAAGATAAAATTTTTTTACACCAGCGTCGGTGTCTGTGCGCGACAGATTTCAGTTGTGCGCGAGAGCATTTGGCCATGTGCGCGCACGGGCGCACGTTAGGGGGAACATTGGCTACAACAGAGCATGTGAGCGCGAGCGGAGCGGAGCGAGGAGCGGAGCGGGTGGATTTTGAAGTGAGCGCGGAGCGAGCGTAGAGCGGCGTGGGGAGAGATGAACGTGAGCGCGGAGCGAGCGTAACAAAAGCCGTCGAGAGCTCCGATGCTCTGGTGTGTTGGGAGTTTTACAGTCTATGGTTGGGAGAGACGAGAGAAAGAGCGGGGGAGACGCGCTGCGCTCTGATCGAGACGGATATCTCAATGGTTATTTTTTTAATGAATTAGAAACAAATGGTCCGGTTGTTCGCTCTTTTCTTTCTTTTTTGTCATTTGATGAGTAGGCAGAAAACACTGCGAGCTGGCAGGCACGTCAGCTACAGTACATCCGTTACTTAACAAGTTGGCTGTCTATAAGTCCCATACTCTCTTATATTGTTAATGTGAATGGGCTCCTCATAATATGGGTATAATACATTTATTTCATTGCATAGTAGTGACTCGTGAGCCTCGAGTGGACTAGGTGGGGGTAGGGTACAGAGACAGAGTCCCTTGGTGCGAGACAGAGTCAAGACTGAATAAAATGATGTGTGAGACAGAGACAAGAAAATTAAAATGTAGACTCTAGACCGGACTGGAGTACTACACAACACGCCGTTCACATTCATCCACACATGAATGGCAGAATGTAACAGACATTGCAAAGTTCTCCTAACAAGGGCACTTAACCTCTTTCAATCTCGTGTCCCTAGTTTGAGCATGTCAAATTATAAAATGAAGCTTAAGTGGTTAGACAGTAAAATCACATTTGACTCTTACTGACTGTTACTTCACATGCAGCCTCATAATTTGTGAATATTCTGATTTCCCACATCGTATGTGTTTTGTTTCATTGATCTAACCTTACCTGGCACCGAAATAACTTTGGTCTCTTGAACAGCTCTTTCGCCCACCCTGTGGTATTTGTCTGATTGAATGCAGAGGGACAGATACCATATAGTGCCTTGTGTGTGTGTGTGCAGGGAGGAAGCCAGATACTAAGTGTGCCCTGGGGGATACGGGAGGCCTGTCAGTTCTGCCTTAGCCGTCTCACGGCTGGCAGGGTGGGTCACCGTGACGGAACGTCTCATGCTTAGCCTCCTCACCCTCTTCCATCCTCCGCCTCCTCTTCTCAGAGAGCTATAGTAGAAAGGGCTAGTAGAAAGTAGGAAGGGTATGGCCTGATCAGCCTGCAATGATATGCATAGGAGGTTCAAAAAGTAAAGAATACTTAGAATGACGATTCTACTCTATGGCTCAGAGACATGGACACTTTCAAAGAAATTAGAGAAATGGCTGGACGACACTTTGTAACAGCCGCCTTCTAATGAGAGCACAAAATCTCTCTTGGAAGAGCCACCCATCGACATCTCTAATATACGGCAACATTCCCCGTGTTTGTTCAGTAGTACGATCCAGAAGAACACAGTTTGCTGGCCACTGCCACAGAGCTGATCATCTTCCCTTTTTCTCTGGAATTCTGCCTCAAAGCAGACCAGAGGTAGAAATATGTCGTTCCCTGATGTCATCGCTATAGGGACACATGCATCAGTAAGCAGGAACTGGGGATGGCAATGAAGGACCGGGAAGTCTGGCATGGCATTTTGAAATCCATGATCTCGGCTGTGGTCGAAAAATGATGATGATGCTATAGGGACCTCAAACCACCCATACACTCAATGCTATAGGGACCTGGAACCACCTCCCCACCCACACACTCAATGCTAGGGACCTGGAACCACCCGCCCCACCCATACACTCAATGCTAGGGACCTCAAACCACCCACACACTCAATGCTAGGGACCTGGAACCACCCACACACTCAATGCTAGGGACCTGGAACCACCTCCTTCACCCACACACTCAATGCTAGGGACCTGGAACCACCCACACACTCAATGCTAGGGACCTGGAACCACCCACACACTCAATGCTAGGGACCTGGAACCACCTCCTTCACCCACACACTCAATGCTAGGGACCTGAAACCACCTCCTCCGCCCACACACTCAATGCTAGGGACCTGAAACCACCTCCTCCGCCCACACACTCAATGCTAGGGACCTGGGACCACCCACACACACTCAATGCTAGGGACCTGGGACCACCCACACACACTCAATGCTAGGGACCTGGGACCACCCACACACTCAATGCTAGGGACCTGGAACCACCTCCTTCACCCACACACTCAATGCTAGGGACCTGGAACCACCTCCTCCGCCCACACACTGAAGACAATATCAACAGGGAGAAATGCAAGTAAGCAGCTTGTCGTTGCTGTCAGGCAGAAACCTCTTATCTCCATAATTATTAAAAGTTCTGTTTTTGTAAATGAATGCCCTACACTCAATCATACTACAACGTCATACAAAAAGGTGCAGTTTGGGCGAAGCAGCATGATTTGAGCTTGTAGATCTGCTACTTTTGCTGTTTTTGAACTTCAATCGTGAAAAGTAACAGTTATGGACATGGGGTCTCCACCCGGCAGATGATATGATATCAAACGTACACATAATTAATCGACCCTGGAAAATGTGTTGTAATTCATGTACATTTATTGAACATGGATGATTCTTCTGAGGAATTGAACCACACCAGGCCAGGCTGTGGACATGGACTTGAATGATGAACCATACATACATACATACAGACAAACACACACACAGACCTACTGTACCAGCAGATGAACAAAGGCACCCCAGCGCTATAGCCTTGAATACTATTTCAATTACAGCATCCAATGTTTAACTTACTTTACTTTGATGGCTTAATCGTAGAAACAGCTGCTCTGAGCGCCTCTCTTCCTTTCAAGTTCTGTTGCTGCAGCCGTCGTGTGATAGTACTTCATTTCTTCTTCCGAGAAGAAAGAGGCTGCCCTTGCTGTCCTCTGACCCATGGATGGCCTCGCCACAGCTGGGTTTTGGCGAAGTCTTCTGTGTCCATCTTTCCAATGATGCTAGAGATTTAAGGAGGTCAGACAAGGGAACCGCTTGCAATTTAATTAGGGGATTGTGCTTCAGAGAGCTTTTGCCACTCGATAAACTCCCACACATTGGCCTCTGTGGTTTGCTCAGGACCCTGAGACGATGCAAGGGCACCGTCGTCCAAAACAGATCATGACTCTCCTCATCCTCTGATGCTCGTATTCCTTCAGAGAAATACTGTTGATTTTTCAACTGAAAACAAGAGGATTGTTCTCTCCTCTTTGCTGCCAGGGCTCTACTGGGTCTGTTGTTTGCGCCCGTCTTTTCTGATTGTCCGGTGATCCCGATTAGAACATTGGCGTTTTCTAGACTATAGAGCAAGGATGGCCTCATTTTAGCTCGCTAAGCATTGACGCTACATATTTAGCATCTAAATTGGACCGGCAAAGCGGCCGTGCGTCACACGAAAACCAAGTAGCTCCGGGTCGGCAGTCAAGCGCTGGCACTTTCGTCCACCAGGTGGCAGTGATACGGTTAACCCCCTTATGGCTATTGACGTAATTGACGCGATGAATCAATACATCCCTTATGGCCAGTGACGTAGCGTTTAATTCCATATAATCGGGGGCTTAATGTAGCAAAATGTAGCAACTTTTAGCTTGTTTGGCTAACGGCCGATGTAATTACCTAAAACCGGCCGAAATCCGCACGTGCACGGTCGATCACGCGCGCGGTCTTTATGTGCATCGCTGCGTAAAATGCGATATTTGGGGCTTGATTAGAGCTTCATTTGACTTGGCTATTAAAAATACGATGATAGCTTAGCGTCCCGGACATCTGACAGTGCTGCACAGTCCAATGCTACTTCCGGATGTTATGGTTCGTTAAACCAGAAGTGCTTTCACCAGATTAGCTCTATTTGGTCAAAATCGGCATAATGGTGATGTTACAGCCACCATCAGGACTGGGTATAATATACTATAGGATTGCCGTGTCAGAATGAGATATAGTGTGTATATCATGGCAAGTATGTCCTACGCTTTAAGTTCAAAATTGGGAACTAACTATTTAAGACATGAAAGGGACAAGGACAGACAGATACACAGTTCATAGTTGTTTATAGTTATGTCTGGGTCATAGTGACACTACCTGATAGATATAATTCTGTAAAATATATCTGTAGACTAACAAGGACTGTATAATTACTGTAGACTGATAAGGACTTCGATAGCTCGAGCTGCTGCGCTCCGGAGGACTCCGGTGATAATACCGGAGCCGTCTAAATACTTATTCGGAAAGTACTCTAATTACAATATCTACCGGAGCTTAGACAGAATACTTTCCAAGTGTAATGTAAATGTGGATAATGATACTTTAAGAGTATAACCTGTTAAATACCAAAATGTTACCTTAGATGAATGCCAAGATTAAAAGAAGTTCCACCGGAAAGAAAGTAATGTCCAGAGCTGATGTGGTTTTAGTCATTTCATTTGTTTGATCGAGAGAGACAAGAAATTAGATTGAACATGCAGCAATAATTATTATTTACAATTAGATCGGACCGGTCCCTCGGTCCCTCGGGACCTGTCCTAAATGGTTCTCTCTCCCTCGCCCCGAGATGGGCGAGAGTATTTATACTGTGTTACTCAAAATGGGGTAGCACGTACGTGGCACACGGACGGCAGTGGAAATAAATCAATATGGGATATGTAGTCTAAGAATGATTTGTAGTTACTTAACTATATTCCGGGACGACACAGAGGCTTGTCATGAGAGACAGCTCTGCTGCTGGCGTTGCCATGACAACAATCTACAAAGAAGCTCTGGCTTGCTTCGAAGGTCAAATTCCTGCACCGTTCCTAAATCATAACAAAGCTTACAGTATGGGTTTTTTTACCAGCTATGGGTGGCAGGGCATATAATTACAGTGAACTATGCAGATTTATCACATCGAGGACCATATGACCTCTCCTCCACCAACAACAAATCAAAATTATCGATCAACTCCATCCCAATTGGTGGCGGAAGGGTCATGGGACACGATAATATCAAATATCAGGGGAAAAACTTACTTATTACTATGGGCCGAAATGGAACAGAATGTCAACAGGAACAATAAAAATAAAAAACACAATAATTGACTGGGCTAGGCACAAAATCCTTATTCAGATGGTACGGTGGGCAAGAGAGAGAGAGATTGTTTTCCTCTCTTGATGATGTCTTCGGGGTCCGATACCCAGCAACCGGTGCAGCCTCCAGGCCGGCAACAGTGTTCGTTAGAGCTCGTCTTCGGGGTCCCCTCGGGACCCAGCAACAAATGTTCATTCTCACAATCAGCTCGTGGTCGGAACTGCTGCGAGAGTTCTTTGGACAGTCAATCAGCTCATGGTCAGAGCGGACTGCTTTAGTTCTTCTTCTGGCTCGTGGTCGGAGCCTATTCTTCGCCCCTCCCCCCCCCTGTATAGGTGACCCGACATGAACTTAGTTTCTCAATGTACAGATATGCTTGATCTCTGCAGCAAACGGGAGAAAACTGGCTGGGTGTCCTATCAGTATCATAGTTCTTGGAGAGGGGAAATAGGGTACTCTGATGATGAGGCGCTCCTGCGCGATGTCGCAACAATGTCTTTGGGGATGTCCCTTCGTACCATATAAAGGTCAAATATAGAATCAAATGGATTCTGGTGAGATTTAATGCCTAATTCAATCAATATGATGGTAAAACCAAAATAATTAAATGTTCCTATATTAAACAATATAAAGTGAAAGTGGTGAACTGTTTTAAGGGAGGAATATTCCAAATTAGGAGAAATATGATTCAACTATGAAATTTAAAATAATCCAAATATGATGAGATCGGAAAATGAATCATAATGGAATGAAATTTAGATTGTCCAAAAATAGGATAATTCAGTTTAAACAATTTATGTAATGGGCTTTCAGATCTTATTATGAAATGGAATGGCTAAAACCTTTTTTTATATTTTTTATAAAACAAATGAAATCAAAAGTAATGTAATATTTGCAATTACTTAATTGGAGATGATTAAACATGGCTTGGTAAGCAGCAATTAGCAAACAAACTACAACATGAAAACATGAAAACAAAAAATGTCTGGTGAAATGTGAGTGGAATAACTTTGTTCCATCTGGAAGACTATGAGTTATTGTTCTGGGGTATTGGGCCTAATCTAATCTGTTCTGAGCGGGGAATCGCGATCAAGTATAAAACTTTGGCAAGAATGGAATTTCGAAGTCCACAACCCTCAAACAAACACTTTCAGAGACGTCTCAGAGACGTCACTCAATCTCCCCCGTCTTTGTGGATTTTGAAATTCTGTCTGCTTGCCTCGTTGACCACGACTCCCCCACAGAAGTCCGTATCTGGAGATCAAAGAGAAAAAACAAACAAGATCTCTGGTGAGTGAAATGAAACCAAATTATATATCTATTCATATTCAGTCTTAACCTGCCACAATCTATATCATCGAATTTTATTGGAGGGAGAGTATGTTTAGAACAACAGGTGTTGATCTTATCTATACGTATATCACAGCTTATTAACGAGCGAGTAGCAGGAGCCTGGACACTGAACAGACTGATTCCAATCAAAAATAGTAAACATAGTTATCATGAAAGGGATAGAGGGAGAAAAAGTATGCATATTTCAGATTCAACTTCAACAGACATGTGGAGATTACTTGTTCCACATGGTACAGACAGTTAGAGAGAGTTGTCTTCTTTTTATAGTACACAAATAGATAAGGATCGAGGGAGACTATGATGTGGTAGTCTGCCTACATTCTCGGCAGCTATTTTACCCAGCAACAGTGAGTCTGTCCTTCCCCCTCAAATCTTGTGGGTTCAAAAAAACAGGTTCAGAGAGAGAGAGAGTAAGACAGAGGGGGGCTGTTGACCGTTTAACTAAAACACACATGTTACATGAAGAGATATTCCTTAATTGATCTAACACCACTGCAAAAGATGGGTGCTGTATCGCTAAATCAGCTCGCTGTATCTCCCCACATTACTATATGACGTGTGCTCCTGCTGGGACGACTACTTCCAGGGGATAATCCTGCACACTGAGACGCCGAGACGTCAGAAAAGTCTTAGAACGGTGAGATTCACCAGAGCAGACTGTGAATTCTGGGTCGTTAATCCAGAACTAACCGTCGTATTATCTCCTCAGAGCCCCCCACGCGAACAATCGCAGAAGGCTACGGGGAAAGTACATTGTCATGATAACATGATGGCAAAAGGGGAATGCCAAATTATAATAATATGAAGACATAAAGAATGGAGCCTGACACAATCTGTAAAAATTGGTCGTCACACTCTTGTCTTAACCGGATATGCTGACTATAGCGATGTCCATGCTCAACAACTCCCTTCTATCCTCGTCTCGAGTCAAGGAAGAAAAGCGTTCTTGAAAAGGCCGTAAAATGATAAATTTATTGCTTTCTACTCACACACTTCAAAAAAGCTATGTTCTAGTAAAAATGCGGGCAAGATATCAGAAATTCGACCTCTATTATGAACATAATAGAAAACAAACTATTAGAAACTAACTAATTTAATTCAATATTCCAAACACTCAGACACACATACGCAGACGTTCCACAATGGAAACCTCATATCAAGCGACTTCGCGGACAGAGACAGAGAGGAATAGATCCTCTTGGGTACAGCGCACACATGCAGACAGAGAGGAAGAATGTAAAACACGTATCATGGCTTCGCTGCCCGACACACACACACTCAGGGACTGGGAGGGTGGGGTGGGGTGGTGGGGGGAAATACACACGGATTCACACACACACACTCAGGGACTGGGGGGTGGAGGGAAATACACGCACAGGAGGAATACAGAGACTGAGAAGAGGAGGAGGTAGACAGAGACTGAGAGGAGAAGGCGTTCGCCCCCCCCTCCCCTTTCACACACATACAGACAGAGCTACACTCCTCACGCATTCCACAGATAAGAACCCTCAAACTTCTGATAGTGGCCGAAATGAAAAAGAAAGAAGAGCTTTTGTGGTGAACAGAAATCAAAGAAATAGAATGAACGCCTGCAGGTGGCCCGGCCTCCTCTGGCGATGTCCTACTTTTTTGTAACTTTAAAACAATTTGATGAGACATGAACCAGAGTTAAGCCCTAGACATGAATTACAGATCCAATTATTAACAGATTAAACGAGATTGATGAATAGAGGATTTACTTAACTTTATGGAAAGAGCAGAAGACAGGGTCGCTTCGACCAGGCAGTGCAGAGCAGATCCTTTGATGTCCGTGGAGGCGAAAGGCCAGACGTGGCTTCTCGTATCCACAGACTTGAAGCTGGCATGTCTCCAAAAGGACATTAATCCAAGATCTTAGATGAAACAAATGACGACGACCAGACCCCGGTCCGAGTGGAACTTTATTGATAAATAATTGTGAGGGTTTGTCCCCCAAAATAGACAATGTAATTAATTAATGTCTAATAGCCTTATGGGCTCTTAATGTTTGGAGGTGCAGACTGACTACGCTGCTTACAACTTCAGATAACCTGTGAACTAGAAGCTAATAAATCGTGGCGACTCCGGTGGAGGAGACGCTAGCTAAAAATAGATAGACCGCATGGTGCAGTGCTTTTTTGTTTTTCAGAGCAGCTATCATAAATTAGACTTAAACTCTTTAAAAAAGAACGGATCGAAGACCAATTGATAGATATAATTCTGTAAAATATATCTGTAGACTAACAAGGACTGTATAATTACTGTAGACTGATAAGGACTTCGATAGCTCGAGCTGCTGCGCTCCGGAGGACTCCGGTGATAATACCGGAGCCGTCTAAATACTTATTCGGAAAGTACTCTAATTACAATATCTACCGGAGCTTAGACAGAATACTTTCCAAGTGTAATGTAAATGTGGATAATGATACTTTAAGAGTATAACTATACTTTAAGAGTTGAAGTTTCTTACTCGAAGAGGGCGGTCACGTTTTTCTCTCTCCTCCTCCCTATCTGTATTCCTGCTTGCTTCTGCTCGTGTGTCTCTCTACACCGTCTCTCTCGTCCTAAATCTCTCGCCAATATGGATTTAATTAGCTGGTCCTTGAGCGCATTTGACAAGATTTTTTCAGAAAGGCATGCCGGAGCTGGCGAGACTGAATGCCCGGCGGGGACATTTGCTGCTGGGTATGTTAAAGACCCGTTCTACGAAAAATGGGGGATCTTATGCCTAAGTATACTCAGCGTGGAAGATGTAGAAGACATCTACATCATTGGATTTTTGGTGACAAGCCTCGCCATATTGGGCCTAGGACTGGGCCTGATCTACCGGAAGATTTCGAAAGGAGCGGATAAGGGCGCTCCAAATCTGGCCTCTGTGGCAAACGACCTGTGCAGAGTTGTGGGAACTCAGACTACGGCCCTAGTGGAGCTCAATCGGAAGCTGGACACTCAGTCTGCGGCATTTATTGAGCTTAATCAGAAGCTGGATACCACCTTCGTTAGACTTTCTGAAAGACTCATTGCCCTAGACCGGAAAATGGATATCACCCTGGAGCGTTTGACCACACTGCAAGGAATTTTGCTGCGGGCACAACTGAGAGGGGAAGAAGATGAGTAAAAGTTCGTCTCCTCGCTAAAAAATCCTGATTAACGGGCCATTAAACCGGCTTCCCTTACAGATGGAAAAGACAGTTGAGAGAAACCACGCGCACCCGCTCCCCTGCCCCCCCCCGCCCGCACCCACCACACAGCCAACTGAGGGTGTTTTTGGACTGAGAACCAAGGCCGCAGTCTGCACAGCTAGCTGTGTTTACCTCCCACTATCTGGACTTTGAGACGATGTGACCCTGGGACACAGATCCGGGAGCCGCTCAGGATACACGCAAACATAAACAATGAACTAACAAGACATTTCACACACATCCCGCACCACATACCGCCTTCTCCCTATCCACCCCCAACCCCCACCTCACCCCGCACCCCCCCCCACCTGCTGCCCGGTTGTGAGAATTTTCCTGTTTTCAGACATTGCTTCTTGTGGTGTGATGACCATGGAACATTTGTGAAGTGTGATGACCATGAAGCGTTGTGTGAAAATCAGTGTGTTTTTTGTCCTCTGACCTTAACCCAACCCCCCACCCCCACCCAAGTTCCCGTGCCTACACAATGCAACTGTATGTGATATGATGTCCTCATCCCCACACTCCCTCCCTCTCTATCAATACCCCTAACCCACTCCATGCTCCCCCCCCCCCCCCCCCCACCCTATTCTTTTCTCCTATGATGTAAGAAAAAGTTTGTGGCGGCGCGACCCAAGTTGCTGCGGCCCGTGCACTTCAGCACATCGCAATTTCGTTTTTTCTGCTGTCCACAGTTGTTCACAGTTGTTCACAGTTGTTAAAAAATGACAAATAAAGCATTCTATTCTATTCTATTCTATTCTATTCTAACCTGTTAAATACCAAAATGTTACCTTAGATGAATGCCAAGATTAAAAGAAGTTCCACCGGAAAGAAAGTAATGTCCAGAGCTGATGTGGTTTTAGTCATTTCATTTGTTTGATCGAGAGAGACAAGAAATTAGATTGAACATGCAGCAATAATTATTATTTACAATTAGATCGGACCGGTCCCGAGGTCCCTCGGGACCTGTCCTAAATGGTTCTCTCTCCCTCGCCCCGAGATGGGCGAGAGTATTTATACTGTGTTACTCAAAATGGGGTAGCACGTACGTGGCACACGGACGGCAGTGGAAATAAATCAATATGGGATATGTAGTCTAAGAATGATTTGTAGTTACTTAACTATATTCCGGGACGACACAGAGGCTTGTCATGAGAGACAGCTCTGCTGCTGGCGTTGCCATGACAACAATCTACAAAGAAGCTCTGGCTTGCTTCGAAGGTCAAATTCCTGCACCGTTCCTAAATCATAACAAAGCTTACAGTATGGGGTTTTTTACCAGCTATGGGTGGCAGGGCATATAATTACAGTGAACTATGCAGATTTATCACATCGAGGACCATATGACCTCTCCTCCACCAACAACAAATCAAAATTATCGATCACTACCACCATTATATATGGGTTTGTTTATGGTTATTGTTATGATACTGTCCTAAGTATTGGACCCTCGCCTGGTTCTGGTGTGTGACGACCGGCTTGATTATTTCCTTAGTTCGGCGGCGGACAGACAGACGGGCCGGCCCGGGAGAAGATTAACATGACACGAGTCTGGTCACATTAAAACGTTCACAAAGTTTATTACACATACAGAACCATATAGCCCTGGATCTCTGTGTCCTAATGACGTGCCACTGAGACATAACAATAACATCACTAGCAGCAAGTCGACCTTGCTCTATGAGCTGTCTCCAGTGGCTAACAAGACAGTCAGTCTATTACACACAGAATCATATACAATACATATCAAGTACATTGCATATTCACGTACAAGTACCTTTTATTAGTACACAGCATGTTGTATACTACAACAGTTATGTCTGAGTGACATGGCCCGCCCAGCAGCCAAATTCAATATAGGATAGATTTACTGGGAGACCGGGCTCTGATAACGGATGCAAAAGTTAACAGAAACAAGTGACAGAGCGACTTGGTCACTGTCCTTTGCACCAGTAGCTACCAGGCTACATAATCAAACCCCCGTACGTTCCGTTCTCTGTTCTTAATGACCAGATTAATGAACCAGGATTAATGACTCCTGTGTTAGCTGTGTTACTGAGACATTTACACATGGACTACTGGGATGTACACTAAAGGACCAGAACATCTGCCTGCTTAGGGAAACTGCTGTCTTACTGCTGATAGATGAGAAATTACTCATTATCCGCTGTTGTTTGACTGTATGCCTACCTAACTCTCTTACCCTGCACGCCGTGCTCGTGACACGTGATCGGCCCGGAGCCAATTTAAAGACGCATATCGGTTCCCCCGGGCCTTCCCGCGGGACAACTCTTCCGCACACAACTGGCGTGTGGGCGTGGGAAAAAGCCAAATGTAATATAGGATGTATGTAAAAAAGCTAAGCACCTAAAACTATTATAACGTACCGGTATCTCTTGCACCTTGAAAAAGACTAATACTCACATTATGTGAAACATGATATGAATTAAAGGGTACCTTTTCTTCGAAACCCTATAGCCTACCAGCAATTCACTCAAACTGAAAAAAAAATCTTCACATAAACTTCATTTTTCCAAATACAAGGCATTCAAGGCAACCAAACAGTCGCCCGTTGTACACGTTTTTACTCTTTCTAAGCCCAAGCAACACCAAGCACACAAGTATTCCTCCCAAGCCACCCACTTCCCAACCCATGTTTACACAAAGTATAAAGAGTGGGTGAAAGGATTAGTACTAACATAGTACTAACATAGTACATAGTGTAGTCAAATATAGAGAAATATGCAATGTCTATTGTATTTATTAAATTTACATAAAATGTACGAGTGTACAATAGATAGTCAGCATAAGGGCATACGGTGGAGGAACTAGAAATAATATGTGAAGAGTGCGCCCAGACAGTAGCGCCAAGAAGCGGCAAGATGCAGATCACAGCACGTGTCTCTTCCTGGTTTTTAAACAGCTTGCGACGTTTGCGCGCTGCTGCAACTTGACGCGTCGGCCAACAAAACGGAAACGCTTTGCCGACACTGCAAGTGCAGACGCGCACGAGTGTCATTTCCATCCACCAGCTGTTCAAAAACCAGGAAGAGACGCCATGGTCTAAGCTGCATCTTGCTGTTTCTGGGCGCTACTGTCAGTACACCCAGATATACGCGACAAGAAGCTATATAGAAGAATCAATCAATCAAATCAAATCAATATTTGCTATACTTCCAAGTCAGTTTCTGTGGTGTTGTGTGTATGCCTAGTTCACACCAGAGCAAAACATGCTTTTGGTTGGCTGCCACTCTCACTGTCTCGCACACACAGTGGGACAGTGTCAGTTGCTCCTGTCCACAGTGGGACAGTGTCAGTTGCTCCTGTCCACAGTGGGACAGTGTCAGTTGCTCCTGTCCATGGTCAATGTGGTCATTGAACCTCGCCTTCTTTCTCAGAACCAAATACTGCTGCTGGTGTTCGGCATTGATCTGTTTGTGCCACATTGGACACAGTAAAACCTGGAGTGTTTCCAGGGCTCTAATCCAGGGCTCTAATTTAACATTCACATGTTATTGTGAATGTGAATGGATAGGAAAGCAGGATCATCTACGTAGCAAGCAAATACATATTAGTCATCATCAGATTATAGCTGGCTGTTTGCTAGTGTTGCAACTGGCAATGATCACAGTTGATCAACAGCTTATGCTTTCAGTGATTGTCATTCTGGCAGCATACTAATGATCACTGTGTCCACTGCTGTGTTGATTTACTTTGAAGTTTGACCTCATTGCTTGCTCTGTTGCCATGGCAACTCTAGAATACCATTATCTACAGTATACTGTTGTTAAATGGGTACATATAATAGTTTTTACAGAGTACAGAGGACAGTGTATTTGTTGACTACGTACCTAATGACTGCATTAAGCTGTTGATTATATCCATACACATCTGATGGATGGCTTGTGCTCTGATGCTGCTAAAGGGCTGGTGGGATGAGAGGGTGGATGAATTGTCATCCTCACCTCTGTTGAGGCGAGAGGCGTCTCTGGGGGACAGCTTGCCATTTGTTTGCCCAGCAGTTCCTCCTACTGGATATTTTCCTTTGTGTCCGACTTCAAGCACAGGTCACTGTTGTTGCTTTAAATGCTAAATGCGTGAACCAGCTATGCATAACATTCACCCATTCAGTGACGTAGACTCTGTGGGGGCGGCGGGGCTCCAACCCCCATGAGGAATTATAGGGCCGATTCATACTCCTATTTTAGAGCCGAATAAAAGTCGGTTCGGCAGCCGTAGAGCCTACAATATGACGTCATTTGAGGTTCGGGGGGGCAGGTACCGTCCTAAAGTCGTCTCTTCGGTGCTACTGAAAATTTCTGACACTAAACCGGTAAAATAGGAGTATGAATCGGCCCTTAGACCTGGATATATATATTTGCCTCGGTTCGTCCCGTTTGTACCGCACCAGGTCGCGCCGCGCCCGTTGGCACAATTTAGCGGGCCCCCATGACGATTATAAATACATTTTCGTCTCTGCACCCATTCACAAAGCAATGTCCGAGGCAACCATGCAAGGCACTGATCTGTTCATCGGGAGCGGTAAGGGGTTTGGTGTCTTGCACAAGGACTCTTTTTCATGACGTCAGGATTGAAACAGGACCTTTCAGTTCCTAGACAGCTGCTCCCAACGTTTATGAATGTGACAAGCGCACGGGTAGCACGCTGGTATAGCCAGTGCAATCAGATCGAGACGGTGCTTGAAGTGGAAAGTGTAACCTTATCTTTTATTTAATTTAACATTAATTTAATATATTTTCTTCACTAGTGTAGTAGAGTTCAAATGGCTGCAAGTTCAAGTTGGTAGGAGAGGGGCGGTGAGAGGTTAGAGAGAGAGAGAGTTAATGTTGGAATCTGCCCCCCTGTCAGGTGTAAAGGAGCAACTTGGACACTCAGGCATGAAGGAAGCATGAGTTCAAGTCCGTTGCTCTCCCCTTGTCCCCCATATATGGGGACTAGGTTGGTGGAGGGTGTGTAGAGCCCAGGATCACATTAGATGATTGACACAGGGGTGAAAAATGGGTTACAAAACCGTGGGATAAAAAATATATATTAAAAAAAGGAATCTGCTGGTTAGGCCTCAAGTCATTTAGACTTAATTTGGAAATGGAATAGTCTTGTCAGCCCACAACAGCTAGTAGTATATTATTATTATATACCCAGTGAATGTCTGCTGGAGGGTAAAAAGCTGAACTCAATATGGAAGCAGCATGTAAAGCCAAACACATAATAGAGGTAAAATTCACAAAGGGAGGCTGCAAAAACAGAGTGAATGAGGACACAGTATATCAACCATGGAGAAATGTTTTACATAACACTGTAGGCTATTTTATACGGTTAGCCAAGCCTAATTTATACTCTATTTTCAATCATTTTTCCAGGAAGAAACAACATTGTACAATGGACTATAAATTAACCTTAACTTATTGTTCAAGTGTGACAATAGAATGGGTGTCAACTAGATAACGTGCCCCTCGGGGCACAGGTCTCCACCAGGGCAGGTCAGGTTGTGCCCTCCTAGTGGCGCTATAATAGGCCAATGTGAAAAGGGTGCAATTTCTTATTACGCCTTGGATGGCAATTGGATGATTTGAGGTATTTTGTTCCAAAAATGTGTTTTGCAAAAATCCACCTGTTGGTGGCGCTATAACAGGATGGGATATGAAATATCGGACAGTTCCGGCTTGAACACATGACTATAGAGATAGTGTGTAACGATTTGTGGGATTTTTGGACAGAATCTGGAGAAGTAATACCAAAGAAAAGTTTTTCAAAAGTCTGCCTCCTGGTGGCGCTATAACAGGCCGTTCAGGAAAACTTGGGGCAGAGGTTTATTGTTGGCATCCAGGGAGGGTGTGTGCAAAATTTGGCATCAACGGGGTTAACGGTGCCGGAGATTAGCTGGTAACAGACAGACGGACGGACGGACACACACAGATGTGTGTGCAAAACATGCAAGTGCAAAACATACTCTCTCCCCATGCCTTCGGCCTGGTGGAGACAATTAAAAAAAAGTTATTAGGAGTACAAGAGTCAGAGCCATATACTGTAGGACACAGACAAAAACCTCTTACTATACAAATATTAATAAATCATACTGTAAACTTTCAAGTTGAGTCTTTCTTTTTAAAGTATTAATTTATGTTGCACTGTATATTATTATCAGTGTTTCCCAAAGTTTTCCATTCCAAGGACCACAAAATAGCCATAGTGTGAAATGGCCGGGTAAAGAATATATAGTAACTAGATAAAGTGCCCATCGGCACAGGTCTCCACCAGGGCAGGTCAGAAATCCAACAGAGTCGTCTTGATCACATGACTACAGAGATCTTGTGGACCGATTTGCGTGAGATTTGGATGAAATCTGTGCGACTAACATAAGCAATGTGTTTTACAGAAATCGGCCTCATGGTGGCGCTATAACCGGCAGATGTGGAGGGATGCAGGGACAATGTTTTTCCATGGCCTCTAGGGAGTGCGCATACATAAGTTGTATACAGATCGATGCAGTTAAAGCTAAAAACAGGAATTGGCCTGTTATAGCGCCACCGTGAGGCTGATTTGGGGGAAACATTTGTGGCATGTCGTCCTCGGCCTAGTGTAAATGTGCGTGTATAATGTCACGGAAATTGCACAATGTGTTTGTGATTTGTGGCATTTTTTTTTAAACGGACCATTCGTGTGAGCTTTGGAAGCCAATCTTAGCCAATCAGGATGGAAGATGGGAAATGGTGCCGCTCCGTGTTGATCACATGACTATGTACATAGTGTATACTGAATTGTGTGATGTATGGAGAAAATGTGTACGAGTAATGTACAGAAATGTGTTTTGCCTAAATGGGCCTCATGGTGGCGCTATAACAGGCCGTTGAGGAAAATTTGGGGCCGAGGTTCGTCGTTGGCATCCAGGGAGTGTGTGTGCAAAGTTTGCCAACGGTGCCGGAGATTAGCTGGTAACGGACGGACGGAAGGACGGACGGACAGAAGGACGGACGGACACACGCACGGAGTGCAAAACATACTCTCCCCCCATGCCTTCGGCCTGGTGGAGACAATAATAATACAAATAGCCAAATAGTGTTTGTGAATATATTATAGTTCGCAGAAAATAATAGATAATAAATTATAATTTAAAAAAAAATACTTGTCTACAACTGCCCCCCAGTGTCTTACTTTTTTCATTTTCTTTACCCACAATTTTGCAACCCATTTTTCCACCCAGTGTCAATTATCTAATCCTGGGCGCTACACTTCCTCTGCCAACCTGGGGAGGGCAGCGGACTGACCTCATGCTTCCATCTATGCATGAGCTGCTTCTTTTCACCTGACAGGGGAGAGTTTCCCGGGCCGGACGTAGAAGCGTGGAAGGAACACATTATTCCGACCAGTTCCTTTCCCCTCCATCAGGCGCCAGGGGGGTAAACCTGTGTCTTACTGACACTTCTTCTCTTCTCTATGTGTTCCATCTCTCACTCCCCAGGTAATCCACACCATCAGCGTGGTGGACAGAGATGAACCCCAGTCTGGACATCGCTTCTATTTCACCCTGGCCCCCGAAGCCTCCAGCAATCGACACTTCACTCTCTGGGATGTCAAAGGTGAGAGGGCAACGGTTACTGGCAGAGACGTGGAATGAGGTTGGGCATGGTGATCGATTCGCCACTGGCATGAAACCAGCAACAGACCTATGCAGCTGTAAGAGCAGGCAGCAGTAAAATGTAAAATAAGAGCAACTGAACAGTACACAGTAGCCGACTACACTACATAATGGTAAGCACTGTTTTATTTCACTGACATTTCACCATAAGGTCATACTGACTGTAGAGGAATGGGTTAACATGGAGTTGCACTAACTTACCACCATTTAGCTCCCAGGGAACTACTGTATACAAGACGAGAGTTAAAGTCAAAGGTCAAGTGAATACCTAAAGGGGAAACTATAGAGCCAAATATAGCGTTTGTGAATATTTTTTTCTTGGCAAGTAGTAACATGGCGGATACTGGATATGGTTGCTGTGCAGAATTTTGGTGTTTCAGAAAGTTTACATAATCACAGGGAAGTATTTAAAGACCACTAAAAATTCTTAGTAACCATTTACCCGGCCCTGTTGCAGTAAATTCCCAATCGTTGCATACTCGGTACTCTACATTAGAGCCCTGCGCGGGAGTGATTCATTGAATCCGTTCCCGCCCGCTCTCATTGAATTTCAGACCAATCCCGCCCGCGCCCGCAATGATTTTATTTTTGACCGCCCAAGGTGACCTCCTGTCCGCCGCTCCCGCCCACAACAAAAAAGTAAGTCCCATTTAGTCCAGCACCATCCCGCATCGGTACGTCCTGCTAAGCAATATTTCCATTGGGATCGGGGAAAAGAAAATACATTTACCCAAACAGTTGCTGAGATTGAGCAGGCGTGCATGCACGAGAGAGGAGTTATGTGTGTGAGGAGCTGATCACAGTCACAGATAGAGGAAAAGTGTTATATTAGGCCTATTATGCTATATATATTATTATTGTGTCACAGTCTCACGGTCACAGACATTGCGCAGCAGCGCGCACATCCATGCTGGAGAGAGAGAGAGAGAGAGAGAGAGACTGTGTGTTAAAAGCCAAATCATCGTGAGTGACACACAGGGAAAAGCAACAACGGGTTCAGAAGCGAAAATGTCCGTTCTGGAGACTCCACACATTTCACTTCTCACAGAGTGAGTTGCCTAATCAAACGCAGCTCGCGGAGTCAGTTCAGTCAGTCAACCTCAAGGGAAGTTCTTGCCATGCTCAAAGGCCCTTACTATGCTCAAGGGGTTAACATGCTGCTTTACTATGTGGGAGTATACGTGTGTACAAGTCTCACACGTCATTCGCCGATGCGGCAGTCAGCTGACTAATTGGGCAGGCTACTTAAGCTCACTAGACTCCATGCTCTTCCTGCCTTCCTCTGCTCATGGTTCCCGGTTGTATGTGATGTTTTCTCCCACCACCACCCCAGCACCACCGGTGGGCTCTGCTATCTATGCTCCCCATGGGGGGGGTTATTGTATATCTATCTCCCTGCTCTTATGTTTTATGTTGTTGCTAATCATGCCGAGCAGGGAGAAATCCAGCAGAGCCGAACGCCAAGTAAAATATCATATGCACACTCATTACTCATGCTGCAATAAATATTGTTTAATCTATTCGTGAGTTGTCTGACTGAACTAATGATCATGCAGGGAACGTGCCTGCATGATGTTGGAGTGAGACTGACTCCACGGTGCTTGTCCAGCGCATGGAAATGATACGTTCTCGTCAGACATTCATATTTTGCTAAATTGTAGGCTATATATAAGCTTTAATTGCAGGAGGATTTGGGATTTGCGGGGGCTCGCTGGTTTTATCTTGACCGCCCGTGCCCGCCCGCAGGCATTTTAATGCCGCCCGCGCGCCGCCGACATTTACGCTGGATCCCACGGGCGCCGCGGGCTCCCGGTCTCGTTGCAGCCCTCTACTCCACATAGTTAAAGACAAACATTTTAAATAACATTCAACTGTCACTCTTCAGCTCTAGACTATAACACTCTTTGGGGGGGAAAAATTAAACATATTCAATCGACGTGATTATCTGTAAATGTATTCCCTGAGAATTGTATATGAATCGTACTATACAATAATTAATGATTAAAGATATGTATAGGGCAAATATTTAGTTTTCTACAAATTCAATACACTATTATAGCCTACTCCCTACTTTAATAATACTTTCATAATTGCCTCAAATGTAATAAGGAATTAAACATGATTTTTTTTTTTTTTTTCTGTAACCCTAACCCGGGCTGTTTTTGATGCAACTGCATAATGCAAGGCTTCAAAAGGTTCCTCATACTGCTGCAACTTTATTTGGACATAAACTTTGCCTGCCTGGCCGCCTCTGTGTACTGTTTAAAAAAAACATTGTGCCTTTAGAGCCAAGTTGGATTGGATGTTTGCGGACACCTGCTTGGAGATGTGTACCTAAGTGAATGTGACGCACGGCTAAATCAAGATTGATGTGACAGCGGGAGAATGTCAGGGGAGTGAACCTGCATGGCGAAGGAAATGTCACCATGCGGAGGCTGCTTTGGCTCCTCGCTCTCATGCATGCACGTGTATCTGCACAATTGTGCTGAAAGCCCAAGAGTGCATGGACAAAATGCTCACTCGCAAAGCAAACACCATACAGACACACAGACACTCGGACAGGCACATGTGTACGCATGCATGCACACATGTACGCACGCACGCACGTAGGCAGGCAGGCAGGCACACACACACACACACACACACACACACACACACACACACACACACACAAAGTCTCCATCTCTCTCTCACTCTCTCTCTGTATATCTCTTTGTCTGTGTCCCTGTCTCTCTCTCTCTCTCTGTCTCTCTCTCTCTCACTGTCTCTATCTCTCTCTCTCTCTCTCTCTCTCTCTCTCTCTCTCTCTCTCTCTCTCTCTCACACACACACTCTCTCTCTCTCTCTCTCTCTCTCTCTCTCACACACACTCTCTCTCTCTCTCTCTCTCTCTCTCTCTCTCTCTCTCTCTCTGTCTCTGTCTCTCTCTTGGAATGACACATCGCTGGAAGTGTGTGCGCGAGTGTGTGTGTGTTGTGTGTGACTGTGTGACTGTGTGTCATTATGAAAGACATGTGTAGAAAAAAAAGATATATATTTGAGCCATCCACACCAATGCAACTCATTGAGTTGCAATGAGTTGCATTAGTGTGGTTGACCTTTAAAACTGTTTAGTCCCAAACAGTCCAGGCTACTAGTGTGGTTTGGGCTTTTTTTTAAGACCCAGCGTGCACGTTCAGAGCTGCGCTGTGCTCTGGATGTTGTCGTGTAACTTTTCACCATCTGTTATTGGATGTACTGTAATAAAATCAGATTAAGGTAAGAAAACCCTTAATCCGGAATTCACCTTTAATTTGAGTTAGGGTTAACTCTCTCCCTCCCTCTCTCTCCCTACAACATACGGCATACTGCATGTACTGTATACTGTATGTACAGTATATCTTCACAGAGACAGGCAGAGCGCAGCACAGACCTTTATCCTCCCACCTCCCTATTTTCCACTCCAGTGTCTTCTCTACATTTGTCAACCTGTCACACTCAATCTGTCACTGTCGTGTTCTCCCCGGCTATCACAGCCTCACATCACATCCATGTCTCCGTGCCTTGACATACGGGGACAAAAAAGTTAAAGACCTCCCCATGTTGGCAATTGTTTGGATTGTGTTTGTTGTGTCTCCCGGCAACAGCAATGTTTCTCACCTTTTACAGAGAAACCCGTGACAAACATAATGTCAATTCAATTATCTTGACAATGTGACGTTTCACCCTTGAAATGGAAGTGATTTTCTTTGATTAACATAAGCGTTAAAAAGCTCTATATTGTCATAGTACTCATTGCTGTATAGAGTGTAACAGGAGTCTCCATGTCTCTCCAGCTTTTTATTGAACAGAAAATGGATTTTCAGAAACTGAAACCGGGATACCAATTTTATCTATCTTTTATCTATCAGGGTAGAGTACGCAGTCAGGATACAGATTAAACAAGTGGAATTGTAAGTGCTGACACAGTGAAATGAGCAGACAAATTTGGAACTGGACCATTATAAAAAATTAAGCTCATAAATAGCTGCTCTCTCCTGATTGGCTGAAATTTGGCTGAAATTCTGATAGTAATGATTACTATCAGAATATAGTGATTTAACCTTTTAACAAAAAACTTGTTTTAACGAACAAAAAAAAACATATCACTAGAGGTGGTTGCACACTGGACGCGTTTTTCGGAAAACCGATGGAGAAACGCCGCTAAAAATCCGAAAAACACGCTCGGTGTGTGGGGATCTTTACTCTTCCTTTAAAAGGATGCTTTAAATGCATGATTTAAAGGAGATATTTTCTTTTCCTTTTACATTATTGATCATTTTAGTCCAAAACTGTTTAAATCAAACTTGTTTGTGTGTTAAGGCTAAGTTTAGTGGAGTCGCTGGAAATAGTCAAGCCAAAATGCCTGAATCTGCCCTATAGTCCGTCTAAAGCCTAATTTATGCTTTGTGAAATGACAGTGTTGCGACGCGCTGTGAGCTTGCAGATTAGCTATTTTCAGCGAGCGACATCCTCGGATCATGTAGTGTCAATGAAGTGTAAGACAAGAGGGAGTCTCGTCTGAGACAGATAGAGAGACTGATGGACGAGACCACTGTGTAAAAGTCAAAAGGACAACGTCATGGGAGTTGCACTCAGCACAAGTTCCCCTGCATAAACAGTAACACCACACGTGCCAGAGAAGTGCTTGTGGATGGCAAGAATGACAGTGATATATGTTCCGGGAGATGGATTGCTTTGTATCCCTTATCCGAGTATATCCACAGAAGCTGCTCTGACTATTATCCTCTAAATCCTCCTCCCGTATATGCTGAATTACATTTGTCTATGGGGAGGGTGCATATGCACACACACACACTGCTGAAGTTTAATTTCAAACAGTGACGCTTCCTCTTGTATTTTTGATTACCCGGTGAATGTTAACACCACGCAGCCAGTTCACTTTGCTGTTGGAATGATTCAACCCTGAGTGTGACAATGCCTAGGCTGTGCCAGGCAGCTCCCCCCAGATGGAGTGGTCCTTGAACTGCTTATATTGTTGGATTATCTCTGGGGTTTGTCATCCCCCGTTTTTGTCCTGTTCATGTTTGTTTATTCGAGTTGCCGTGCAGTGAACAAAACAAAAACTATTCCGCTCCAGCGATGACAAGGACTACAACAATATAAATCTATTTATTATCACACAGCAAACACAACATCCTCTCGTCCAATCAGGGACCCAATTATACAATACCTTGAACTGATTTACTGTTAGAATTGATTCAGTCTGTAGTCCCTTACCTGCCGCAGCCATGCAGCCAGATGTTTTTCTCTGAAGACCCCAAAATTCACCCCAAAATGAAACACAAGCTAAATCGGCTAAAGCTAATTTGGCTGCCGTATTTTTACAAGTCACCCGAAGCGGAAATGCTTTGGCCATGTCTCGCACCCCCCGCCCCCCTTCCCACCCCCACCCCCACTACAAAAATGAGAGAAACATTAGAGAAAATATATCATATATGAATACTGAAGGAAATAATGAAGGAAAGTTTATGCATGTACTATGTGTACTATGTATGTAAACTCTTAATTTCCATTTTCCTATATAGAGCGCTGCAGCCCTACCATGACGACGCCAGGCCCAGGAAATGATTCCCATTTTTTTCCCGAGTTGGCTATTTTTCCCATAGACATTTCAAAAAGGTTACACCGCAGACAAAGCCAACTCAAGTTGTGACAAATCATGACAACAAACACAATATTTTGGACGACACAAATACAAAGAAGAAAAACAACAAAAAAAGTGTTGTAACCTGCCGCTTTTTTTTTGCTCGGCCCAAATAATTCTGTTTGTTGTCATGATTTGTCACAACTCGAGTTGGCTTAAAAGGTCTTTAAATAAATACTTTTTGAAAAGTCTATGAGGAAAATGAACGGGGAATCGTTTCCTGGGCCCTGTTAGGGGCCCAGGTTTTGCGTATGCACATAAAATGCTATTCTAGTACCGTCTACATAAAATGCTATAAGTCTGTATGAAATGCTATCTAAGTTACATAAATCGAGCTTTTGCATATGCCTGTAAGGTCGCCGGGGCTAGGGCAAGTGCTACGGGCCATGATGGAGTATGAAGAGGTGGGTTTTCAGACTACGGCGGAAGATTGGGCGTGAGGCTGCAGTTCTGATCTCTCTCTCTCTCTCTTCCCATCTATTTGTCACCTTTCCTCCGCCCCCACCATGCCAGACAACACGGCTGGTATCCGCACCAAGCGTTCAGGTTTCAACCGCCATGAGCAGAACGTCTACTTCCTGCCCATACTGGTGGTGGACAGTGGGCCTCCCTCCCTCAGCTCCACAGGCACGCTGACCATTCGCATATGTGGCTGCGACCGCGGTGAGTTAACCGCCATTTATACTAAGTTACGTTCTTCTGCTGGGTGTCATGCACCAGAAATAGCTTATCTAAAAGTTCACAACACGTCGCGACGCATTATGCATCGTGAGTTTATGGGCCGGCTATTTTTTGGGCAACCCTTACGGCGTAAGGGTTGACGTGGAGTGACGTGGAGATCCATGGTGGATGCCCTATGCTCCCAAGGGGTCAAAGAGGACTAAGTCAAGTCAGTTAAGTCTTAACTGCATCTCTTACATGTGAACACATAACACTCAAATGACAGTAAATCATTGGTTTACACTACACCAATAAGTAATTTAAAGTGCTTATACCTGTGGCGTGTAATTGCAACTAACTACTAATATTATATTCCTGAATGCTTATTAAGTTTACAGCATAATCCATTGGTGATCGAGATTCTACTATACGTGTACAGTGGCTTTTTTATGTATATTCTTTCCTGAATATGATGCTGTTCTCGTTCTGTGTCCAGTGATGTTTTAAATACAACAAACAAACAAACAAACAAAAAATCGGACAAAATCTGATTATGGAGTTTACATGCTGAAACTAAAGCCATTGCACTTGCAGTCTTGCAGTCGAGTGCATACATCCTCTAACTAATCCTATACAATTGTGAGATATCCGCATCTGTCCTCAATGTTTACCTTTACGTTCCATGTGACCTTTGCGTTTGACCTTTTCAATCCAAAAGTTAATTATTTTCCTGGAGCACTATACTATATGCATTAGTGAGATTCAAGGGCCGCTTTTTGAATACAAATGGAGTGCTTCTTTTTCTCTCTCTCTCTTTGCACTACAGATGGAGCCATTCAATCCTGCAACGCTACAGCCTACGTGATGAGTGCTGCTCTCAGCCCCGGAGCTCTCATAGCGCTGCTGGTCTGCATGCTCATCCTTATCGGTAAGTGTTCATCATAAGTATGATGAAGGGGCACGGGGGGTTCCTCTTCATCACGGACCACACCTTCAACAACAGCACGTCCATCACATTTCCCGTCAGAAAGGTGCTCTAAAGTGGAAATAAACGGTTTCTAGGGGCGACCGTAGCTTAGTGGTAATCATAAAGTCATCGGTTCGCCTCCTGGCGAGCCCGTGTCTATGTGTCAAAGTGTCCCTGAGCAAGGCAATTAACCCCTAACAGCTACCCCTGAGCGCTCATTGTGAAGAACCACAGCCATCAGCCATCGGTGAAGCTCCATGGGATCAACAAAGATCACTCCCACAATTCTGTAAATATGACAGTAAACAGTGAAATCCTGAGTGCTAATGTGCTCTAACTCAGTGTATACATTTAACCAAATGGACTTGCTGTGTATGAAGAAAGTACTATAAAAAAGGTTCACTCCACTCAGAAATTCATGCAACCAAGCATACTTTAACAGCCACTTTTTTGAAGTTATCTATATTTCAGCATTGAAATCACACACACGCACAGCAGCAGAAAAACAAGGGACAAAAATACATGAAAGGGGATAGCCTACATCTTTCAACATTCCTTCACGGGTGACTCACATCGGACATTTTGTCTGTGCTATTTTTTACGAAGGGACAGCTTCTTCTGCATGTACGGCGTACAGCCGATGCCGCCTGGCTTTGTCCGTGATGTCAAGTCACTTTGTTCTGTGCCATGCACACTGGAGATGGGATGGAAGAGGGGGGAGAGGGGGCTGCAAACAGGCAAAAAGAGCTGCCTCAGCACTGTATCCTTCTGGAACAGAAGGCTTTAAATAGACAAGCCTTATCTCACTTTCTCTGTTACAAAGTTGTACGTGAACGCGAGCCCTACACATACACATACGCATGCATACACGCGTCAAACACACACCCCAACGTGCACACACGATACACAAACACAAACTAACACATTAAGCTATATATTACACTCAAACACAAAATGTGCGAGCACACACACACACGCACATACACACATACGCACCACACATCCTCATACATTCTCTATCTCTCTGCACTCTCTCTCTCTCTCTCTCAGAGGAAGAGGAGGGCCTGAGAGGGTTAGCATTGTCACCACTGAAAGTTTGATGAGCCGGCTCTCTCACTCTCCTCGATCATCCCGCTCTTCTGAGCCACAGATAAAGAATCAAGATGTTTTGTCTCCCTGGCGCGCAACACTTTACATAATGTTTTACATTATGTGGGCTGTGAATGATGGATGGCGTGACACAGGGTTCGCTTCAACTTTGAATAACGGGTTGCTTGTTTTGCTTTGCTTTCTTGCTTTGAAACAGCCTCTGTAATGAGGCGCGTTAAAGCCGTGTTTCCCATTAGCCAAGACATATTCCGGTGTGGCGACGTTGAAAGAAGGAGCATGATTTATTCATCAAGTTTCTAAAAGCCTAGAAATGCTGCATACTGTATGGTGCATACTGTATATATATAACCTCTGGCCTCCAGAGGTTATATATATTTGTTGTTGGTAAAGCGCCAAGGTTTGTTGCTCTGGAACTTATACAAACAAACTTAATGTAAGCGTCTAAACTTGCCAAGAAGCTCAAGTTCATCGCCCCAAAATCTATTATCTTGGATTCACCATCTGAACTGCCCACAGCCTTCCTATGAGACAAAGACTGCATGAGTAGGAAACTTTTTTGGTATTTTATGATGAACATTAGTTAGGACCAATTATAGGAAGAAGTTGAAAGTTGAAAAGTGGTGAAGTGGTCCTTTAACTGTAGCACTTGCACCACAGATTCAACTGAGTGCTGTTGAGTGGTATAGAAATTACTCCCTCACGAGTCAAGACTGGAGGCACAGATTGAGTGGAAGCACCTAGATGCTGCCTGACTGTCCACTGTGTGGACAGTAGATTGTAGGAGCTGCAATTAGGTGCTGGGCTCAGGGGGATGAAAATGGACAGCATGTGTTCCAACAGTTGTTCGCTTGTATTGTATATTGTATAGAGTAGCTAGCTGGACTGGAGTGAGCCGGCATGTGAAAGCTACAGCAATCATCACATTAGCCAATACTTTGCTGCTCCCTCTAAAAGCATGACAACATACTAGTAATGTACACACAGATGATAAGCTTTGTCCTGTTCTTTCACAATACACACACTTCCAATGAACACATATACAGACACAAAAGCATCTTTCCGCCCTTAACACATTTATCCCTGGAGTCCAAAATTCGGGGCGAAACTATTTAAAATATATATATCGAAATTGTATGTAAAATATGTGAATAAATAAGTGCTTAACTGCATAGTAGTGAAGGACTAAGGGAGCAGCCCACAGAAGCAACCCACAGAAGCACACAGCCATTAACCACTAGCGGCTAGGTCCTAGCCCAAGCAGAGAGCGGGCTCCTTCTCCCGAGGCCGGACCACCCCTATTACATCAATTGTTGGATGATGAGAACAATGAAAACACATTTCTGCCTAATTACCCTACAAGCAAACAGTCCCTCTATCAGTTAATTTAAGGGGGCCCGATGTGATGAATCCATTCCACTGCGCTGCGGCATCTGCACGCATCCGTTCCAATTACCAGCCATCTGCCGTGATGAACTCCTGGGCTCGCTCAGCCAGCGTGGCCCAAGGGGAAATGAGCCGTCTTGTCAGGAACGCTTATCGAAATACCTGTACACAAGGCGGGCCGGGGCCATTGTGTGTGGAGGTAATGGATGTATACATTGTACATTATGGTTCCTACAGAGGTAGAGCATGTAGCTATGCACTTGTACATTGCCTCGGACATGCTAACCTGTAGCTAGATACTGTACGCAAACCCGTGGCAGCAGTAGCATTTGTGGTGTGCATAACGGATACAGTGATGTATGAGTCTGACTCACGCACACTGGCAAGATTTAAGTCAAAAGTGAATGTCGGGCCGGCCGGTCGTTATAAGGCCGGCCGGTCTTAAAAGGGCCGGCCGGTCCTTAAAAGGGCCGGCCGGTTGTAAAAAACTTTTTTTAAGTTAATTTTTTTTTTTTGGTAACTCTGTCATTTCTCAACCGTTTTGGATGGGGGTGGTCTCATTTGAATCGTGCCGCCCCCCCAGGGGCATCCTTGGGGTCTCAAAGTTGGGGGACCCCCCGGGACCCCCAGGGACCCCCAAATGGTAACTCTGTCATTTCTCAACCGTTTTGGATGGGGGTGGTCTCATTTGAATCGTGCCGCCCCCCCGGGGGCATCCTTGGGGGTCTCAAAGTTGGGGGACCCCCCGGGACCCCCAGGGACCCCCAAATGGTAACTCTGTCATTTCTCTACCGTTTTGGATGGGGGTGGTCTCATTTGAATCGTGTTGCGTTCCCGGGGGCGTCTTTGGGGGTCTCAAGGTTCGGGGACCCCCCGGGGACCCCCAGGGACCCCCAAATGGTAACTCTGTCATTTCTCTACCGTTTTGGATGGGGGTGGTCTCATTTGAATCGTGTTGCGTTCCCGGGGGCATCCTTGGGGGTCTCAAAGTTGGGGGACCCCCCGGGACCCCCAAATGGTAACTCTGTCATTTCTCTACCGTTTTGGATGGGGGTGGTCTCATTTGAATCGTGCCGCCCCCCGGGGGCATCCTTGGGGGTCTCAAAGTTGGGGGACCCCCCGGTCCTTTGGTAGTGTAGCGGTCAGCGCTCTCGCCCCTGGAGTCACTGCTCCATGTAGGTGCGAGTTCGAAACTTGCACATGGCAAACTTTTTTTTTTAAATGTTCTTTTTTAGCCTATATTGTGTATGGACACAATAGCTACATTTTAGACTGTATCATTATTGTATATTATATTAAAACAGACAAACAGACAGGCAGACAGACAGACAGACAGTGTGTGCGTGCGTATACAGTGTGTGTGCGTGCATGCGCATACATTGTGCGTGCGTGCGTGTATGCGTGCGTGCGTACGTGCGTGCGTATACAGTCTGTGTGTGTGTGTGTGCGTGCGTGCGTGCGTATACAGTGTGTGTGTGTGCGTGCATGTGTGCGTATACAGTGTGTGTGTGCGTGCGTGCTTCATCGTATTTATTATTATTAATATTTATATTTATACTTCATTGTATTTAATATTATTATTATTATTATTATTATTATTTATATTTATACTTCATCGTATTTATTATTATTATTATTTTATGTCTTTTCCTACTTGAATCCGTAGCCACTGGCACTGCCTGGTTTGTCCATCTGTACCTGCATGCATAGATTGATTGCTCAGTAGGGCCAGTAGGGCCAAGTTAGGGCCCTAGGAAGGAGGGAGGAAGGAAGGAAGGAAGCAAGGAAGGAGTGTGAGTGTGAGTGTGTGTGTGTGTGTGTGTGTGTGTGTTTGTGTGTGTGTGTGTGTGTGTGTGTGTGTGTGTGTGTGTGTGTATGTGCCACTCGACTCCTATACATCATTTAGCATACCAAGTACCCCAATTGCATTGCACACACACACACACACACACACACACACACACACACACACACACTCACACACACTCACACTCCTTCCTTCTTTGCTTCCTTCCTTCCTTCCTTCCTCCCTCCTTCCTAGGGCCCTAACTGGGTCCTACTGGGTCCTACTGGGTTCTACTGGGCCCTACTGGGCTTCCTTGCTTCCTTCCTTCTCCCTCCTTCCTAGGGCCCTAACTTGGCCCTACTGAGCAATCAATCTATGCATGCAGGTACAGATGGACAAACCAGGCAGTGCCAGTGGCTACGGATCCAAGTAGGAAAAGAGATAAAATAATAATAATAATAAAAATATGATGAAGTATAAATATAAATAATAATAATAATAATAAATACAATAAAGTATAAATATAAATATAAATAATAATAGTAATAGTAATAGTAATAATAATAATAATAATAATAAATACAATGAAGTATAAATATTATTATTATTAATAATAATAATAATAATAATAAATACAATGAAGCACGCACGCACGCACACACACTGTATACGCACACACTGTCTGTCTGTCTGCCTGCCTGCCTGCCTGCCTGTCAATCTATCTGTCTGTTTGTCTGTCTATTTTTTTTAAATATAATATACAATAATGATACAGTCTAAAATGTAGCTATTGTGTCCATACACAATATAGGCTAAAAAAGAACATTTAAAAAAAAAGTTTGCCATTAATGCACTTTAGCTGTTATCAATGTTAGCACTTAGCATCTCTAGTTCCCATTGATGTTAGACACAAATAAACAATGTTATCTCAACCATGTGTTTATATTCAAGTGTATGGAATATGCATTCAACAGGGTACTGTAGATGTGCGCATGCGCGAAGAGCGAAGACCCGTTTTTTTCTCATGCATTTTTTTAAACATTTTTATTTCATTTTTTATAACATTACAATTATGCATGAGATAAAAGAAAGTATTTCATACATTCATTCATTAGCAACTACATTGGCGAATCAATTCACATCAAATTCACATAATAATATTAAGACAATGACAATTTCTTGAACGCAATGTAATTCAAAACATGTCACATTACATTTCATTTCAAACACATTTTACATAATGAAGCATACAGCACAAGTGAAACATCTTGTCATATTTGAAAAAAAGAATGTTTCAAAAAATAATCCACATTTTTTCAAAACATTTCAGCAGTTTTAGGACTCCCTGTCACGAGTTGGCGGCCTCCCTGAAAAATCACAACGTCCGATGCGCCCTGTATAATTTATAATAATAATAACTGTATAATTCATCATAGAAAATGTATGAATAAATATTAACACAATTTTGCCTTGACATTTAGTCTAAATTAACTTTAAGAGGATTTGATTTTTAAAATGCTGTTATACAAATTAAATGCATCATGATTAAATAAATGACAATTTGAATTGAATGTCAATAAATCCATTACAATGAAAATGATGAGTGAGTAAGTGCAACAAGCTAACCCCCACGTCCAAAAAAGTAGATAAATGACAGAGTTACAATTTGGGGGTCCCTGAGACCTTGAGACCCCCAAAGACGCCCCCGGGGGGGCGAGACGATTCAAATGAGACCACCCCCGTCCAAAACGGTAGAGAAATGACATAGTTACCATTTGGGGGTCCCCGGGGGCCCCCCAACCTTGAGACCCCCAAAGACGCCCCCGGGGGGGCGAGACGATTCAAATGAGACCACCCCCGTCCAAAACGGTAGAGAAATGACATAGTTACCATTTGGGGGTCCCCGGGGGCCCCCCAACCTTGAGACCCCCAAAGACGCCCCCGGGGGGGCGAGACGATTCAAATGAGACCACCCCCGTCCAAAACGGTAGAGAAATGACATAGTTACCATTTGGGGGTCCCCGGGGGCCCCCCAACCTTGAGACCCCCAAAGACTCCCCCGGGGACGCGACACGATTCAAATGAGACCACCCCCATCCAAAACGGTTGAGAAATGACAGAGTTACCATTTGGGGGTCCCTGGGGGTCCCTGGGGGCCCCCCAACCTTGAGACCCCCAAAGACTCCCCCGGGGACGCGACACGATTCAAATGAGACCACCCCCATCCAAAACGGTTGAGAAATGACAGAGTTACCATTTGGGGGTCCCGGGGGGTCCCCCAACTTTGAGACCCCCAAGGATGCCCCCGGGGGGGCGGCACGATTCAAATGAGACCACCCCCATCCAAAACGGTAGAGAAATGACAGAGTTACCATTTGGGGGTCCCTGGGGGTCTCGGGGGGTCCCCCAACTTTGAGACCCCCAAGGATGCCCCCGGGGGGGCGGCACGATTCAAATGAGACCACCCCCATCCAAAACGGTTGAGAAATGACAGAGTTACCAAAAAAAAAAAATTAACTTAAAAAAGCCGGCCCTTTTTACAACCGGCCGGCCCTTTTAAGGACCGGCCGGCCCTTTTAAGACCGGCCGGCCTTATAACGACCGGCCGGCCCTTTTAAGGACCGGCCGGCCCTTTTTACAACCGGCCGGCCCTTTTAAGGACCGGCCGACCCTTTTTACCGGCCGGCAGGCCGGGACGGTAAAACGGATTCTGCCCTTGCTGAAATATCTTGCCTTTACCAATCCTGCCAATAGCATGCAGTATAGTAAAATAAACAATTATAATTATCCCCAAACAAAAGCACATTACCGCCACCCGCAGTGCGATGGATGATGGAAATTACATGTCCTGCATTTACAGGAAGCAGCTGATCTGTATGTACGAAACAGTTTGCAGTGTCAAGGTCCCCACCTCCCATTACTCTCCTCATCAGTGAGAATTGAGAGTAATTGTCTGAGCGAATGCTTGGCACACATGGCGGCACGCTCCAGAGCCTATTACGTAGCTGTGACGGCTTCCTGGACCCCGTGGCAATTAACTCCCATTTATAGAGGAGAATAAACACAATGAGCTGAGATGCTGGCATCCCGACGGACCGCACCAAACAATGCAAGTGGAGTGTGACTGTACATTATCAGTCAGAGATATTGCATAAAAAGCCCCCAGACGCTTTTCAGTGAGTTTTTCCTCTTCGCCCGGGCGCCGCTCTTCCGAGCAGGCCGTTTTCCCCTCAGTAAGTTATTGTTCAGGTCATTTACACCAAATAAAGACAATTCCTGGGACCTGCAACAAGTCATTTGTATAGATTAATATGCTTGTCACAGACTCTCTTAGTGCTTATTGAGTGGAACGGAAGGACCCAGAATTGGAGGGGGAAAAAAGGGTAAAACTAAAAAAGAGCCACCTACCAACTTCCAAGGTAACTGAACATTTGAAAAGATTTGATGCCAAGCCGGGACACCCGTAAAATATCTTATAGTTGTTAGATTAGATTAAGTACATATTTGTAAAACTGTCTGTAGATGGGGATTGGGGAAGGATCTGAATTACGTAATATTACACTCAAGGGTGTGCTTTACCGTGATTATTGGCACGGCAGTGATGTGGCATCACTCAAGAACCAATAATCACACCCTCGAGTGTAATATTGTGATTATGCAGTTACCAACAAAGCAAAACACATCAGTGTATTCATATTGTGGGGCAATCAACTATCAAAAGAAAAGAAAATATGTTTAGCTATTTCCTGATCTGACTGAGACATCCCTGTTGATTCAAAGTAGCAGCTCTCTATCACAGAGGCTCTGTCTCGATCACCAGTCAACAGTCAACACAGCTGAGCTGTCAAAGCCGGCCCGGTGCAATGGGATGAATTCCAATATCCTCTGAGGTATAGGTCGCGTGGTGGCCAAAATATCTGATCTACAGTGTTACAACACGCTGTGGTGGTGACACGTTAAGAATGTGTAGATCGGCCATTTTCGCCGCATGATATCGTCGTACGACAAAGTAGGCTATAAAAGGCTGTAAATGTTTTACGAAAGTCTCGGAATTATCAACGTAATCCATTTGGAACGGGTTTGTTTGTTCTACGGTGGGTCTTGCTTGTAGGTGTGTGTGTGTGTGTGTGTGTGTGTGTGTGTGTGTGTGTGTGTGTGTGCGAGCGCGCACGCGCGTGCGTGTCTGTCTCTCTGTTTGGGGTGGTTAGTGACTCGAGCGTCTGAGTGAATTGAAATCTGCTTAATCACATGTATACAGTATGTAGGCAGTAATTAAAATGAGATTAAATCTTCATTGATTTATCCAGATGCATACAGCCTTTGTTTTCCTCATCTCATTAGTCTAATAAGGGATCCATCTATATATATTTTTTTTATCCAGACTTTATCGACCTCGCCATTGTTCTATCCATATGTACAGTAGTTGGTGTCCTCTGTTTCTCGGCAGTGATGTACAGTAAACTTTAACTCTGTGGTGCTTTGGACTCACTTACAGTAATTATTGACGGAAAGATTGACATCCCTTAAGATTCTGGGCAAAGCAATTAGGATTGTGGAAAATCAATTCTCATGCAAATTAAATATTATTTGAGAAAGCTAATTGTCTTCATAGGGGGTCAAAGTAAGTTACACAAATTAGAACGTGTGTGATTTTGGCCTCCATGAATTTAAAACATTAAACAAATTTGCACATTCCAGTAAAACCTGTTGTACTTGAGAGAAACCTTATCGAAGGACCTGACTGCATTTTGATCCCAGGGGTTCAGCTGGTTATGTCTTTATATTTACTTTGATGAAGTGCACTTCCTCTTTTACCATCAACCTTTTGCCTGACTGCTCATATTCCAAATATATGTATTATGCAGTCCCTGAACCTCATTCAAGTCACATGATTTCACTTAATGACAGTTTTCAACATCCTATGATTTGTGGCATTTACCTCAACCCATATCGGGCGCCTCATTTAACAACGTGTGTAATGCTGAACAAAAACCCATTACATAAACATCCACTGTCCATATGATTTAATATCACAATACCCGCCTGATGATAATCTTTAGTTTTATGTCTCTCTCAGTCTCACGGCCACTTCTCTCTACCTCTCTCTACCCTTTCCCTCTTTCTATCAAAGTCCTGGTCTTGCTGATCGTGAGCCTCAAGCGGCACAGGAAGGGCCATCGGATGTCCGAGGACGAGGAGGACATGCGCGACAACGTCATCAAGTACAACGACGAGGGCGGAGGCGAGCAGGACACGCAGGCGTACGACATGAGCGCCCTGAGGAACCTCTACGACTTCCCCGAGGCCAAGAGCTGCTCCTCCGACTCTGGGCCGGCGGACCTACGCTCGCTGCCCCAGTGGGTCCAGACGGCCAGCCGGACGGGGGCGGGAGGGGGCGGCGCTAAAGGAGGCGGGGCAGCGGCGGTGGCGGCGGCGGACTTCACCGTCTTCAAAGGCTACATCCGCAAGAAGGTGGAGCAGGCGGACGCAGACCTGTCGGTCCCGCCGTACGACTCTTTCCAGACGTACGCCTTCGAGGGCAACAGCTCGCCGGCGCTCTCGCTCAGCTCCATCCACACGCTGTCCACCACCTCGGAGCAGGATTTCTCCTACCTCGGCGACTGGGGGCCGCGCTTCAAGCAGCTGGCGGGCTACTACGCTCCCCCGGGGAACACAGAGGAGGAGGAGGGGTCCTAGCACTGAGCTAGGTTTGCACCCGAGACCTGAAAACTCTCCGCTGTGCTCTTCTGCCTGTAAGGTTACTTCTTATATCCGCCTCCTCCTCTGACCCTCGAGTGTTCCACTGAATTACCTATTCATACTCCAGTTTTAGGTGATGAGGTGACCACAGTTTCGGTGGTCACCTCATATCGAATAGTAGATCAAAATAAAAATGTACACAATCACAGAGAGCCAAGTCAATATGCCGAATATAAGATGACCCCCATTTTCCATGACTCATATGGAAAAAGAACATTAATGTCAAATTGTCTGGTCCCCGATATGACTCTAGAAATATGAAAAGACTCTAGAAATAGAAAATGAATTATAACTGTGATATGCTTACACGTTCGTCACATTTCTTTATGGAATTGGGCTCCGACTATTGATTATAATAGAAATATTTCGCTTTGATTCATAAAGAAATTAAGAAACGCTGACTAAGGGGCAGCGGTGGCCGAACGGTTTGCGGAGCGGTCTTGATATCGGAAGGTCGCTAGTTCGTATCCCCGGACCGGCACGTTAAAATTACCACCGCTGAAGTGCCCTTGAGCAAGGCATTGAACCTCTACCATGAAATGTTCTATGAGCAGGGCCTGGCTGTAAACAAGTTATTGAGCTTAGTCCAGTACCCTGGGTAAATATAGTAACTTTGCTTTGCTTTGCTTACTCAGTGCAAAACTATGCTGATTTATTTATTCATAATAATTAACTAGTCTGATTAACCACTTAAGCCGTATTTAATTTATACTTTGTTGTGTAATGGTGTCATGCAAAAATATACAGCAAACTGACAAGTATTTTCGGTATTTAAACATGCATTTTCACCTATAATGACATGCTCAAATGTTTTTGCATAATTCATTTAATTGCAGTTGTTCAATTATCTTTTGCGCCTCTAGAATAATTGATAGATATTGACAGACTTTGACTGTATAAATTACAAATACATATAATATAATTTGGTAATACAGTACCGCCCTATTCTTTCTCCCAACAGTTTGTATGCTGGCAGAACTGGAAGAGGCTGCTCTACGGGTCCCTGGTCTGTCCTCCGTGTGTCATGATGACCTTCCTGTTGGCCACGGTGGCAAAGCGTGACCCTGAAGAGCTGCAGAATGGCCGGGTCCAGCTTATCTTCTCTGAGGAGAGCAGAGACAAGCTGGTGACAATACAGGTGAGACCCTACAGTGTGTCTAATGGAGGGCAGAGACGCGGTGTTGAGTAAAAACAGAGAGAAGGGCTGGAGCGCTGGCGGTGGTTTGCTCTTCACCGCGGCTCGTGACGTCATATTGTAGTTCGGTGGTCACCTAACCACCGAAAATCCAGACTATGTATGAGCCTTAATGGAGAGCAGAAACAAGCTGGTGACAATAGAGCGTCGCAGTCACACCCCCTTTCATTACGACACCAGGCCCAGGAAATTAATCCCAATGCATTTTTCCCATAGACATTTCAAAACGTATTTATTTAACCCTCTAGCACCCAGAGTTGCTTTTAGCTACAATTTTATTTTAATTAATTACTAAATTATTATTATTTTTATCTGTTCTTTTTTCACCTAAATGTCATCAGTGATGTTCATTGCAATGCCAATTCAATGCCATTAGTCATGATATTTGCATATAAATACCCCCCACAGAGGCTGAAATTCACACAAATAAAAAAGGTTTGGACTCTGTGCAATTTTGAACATTTTTTAACCTAAAACTTTTGACCTTTACCCTAATAAAAGTAGGTAAAATAATTGTAATATATGTTTTTTTGTGATCATTAGAATGTCTAGAACATGTTTTATTCATTATTGTGAAAGATATCCCCCAAATGTAAATTATTAATTTATTATATTATTATATAATTATTATATAATTATTATAAATTTTTCATCAAACTTTATTTTTTTATTTTTTTTAACATCTTTTTTAGTGTCAGTGCTAGTATTACAAAGTAGTAGTAAGGTTGAAATCTATTTTTTGCAAGTAGAAATTAATGCGGGTGTTAGAGGGTTAAAGACCTTTTAAGCGTCGTACGAAGCCAACTCTTGTCGTGACAAATCATGACAACACACACAATATTTTGGACCAAACAAATAATTACAAAGAAGAAAAACAACAAAAAAAAGTGTTTTTTTCTACTTTCTAATTATTTGTTTGGGCCGAAAAATTGTGTTTGTTGTCATGAGTTGGCTTTGTCCGCGGCGTAAACGTCTTTAAATAAATACTTTCTGAAAAGTCTATGAGGAAAATGAACGGGGATTTCTTTTCCGGGTCTCTCGAGGGGGGCGGGACTGCAACGCTCTATACAGGTGGGATTATAAAAGTGGACAGGCTCAGACACTTGCTATAGTTGCTAAGGATGCATGAGGTCATCAACACTGTTTCATTCAAATCCTGGCCCAGTAATTTTCTTTTCTAAAGAAAGAAGCTGTGTAATAAATGTTACACAGCTTATACATGGTAGCACCACTGTGTTGACGTGACAATAACTATAATGTTCTGTTGAAAAGGAAAACAATGTCACCGTGAGTACATTGCGCAGCCAAAAAGGTTGAGAACCGGCCCTGCAATAGAGTAACACAAAGGGCCTGATCCCTCAGACAGACCAGTCGTTCCCGATGAGACCACTGCTTACGTTGAGGCCTATAGCTATGTGCTAGAAGGCTTGCAGGGGCAAGAGGAGGCCCACATGCTATTCCAGAGGGTGTGTGTGTGTGTGTGTGTGTGTGTGTGTGTGTGTGTGCGTGCGTGCGTGTGTGAAAACGCTGTGTATAGCAGCTTAAATTGAGCTATTATTCATTTACATGCAGGTCTGACATTTTTCTAAAAATGACGGTCTCAGTTTTCCATCTCTACAAATCAAACGTACAAAAAGAAGAAGTACATAAATTCAGAAAATACAGAGAGAGAGAGAGAGAGAGAGAGAGGAATCAAGGTCGTGGTCTCCATTATTTTCTATGATCACTTTGGCTCTCTGGCACACATGGATGGGTTCGTAGGTTCATGCACCTTGTCTGCACTCCCTGTGCCGTCCAACAGCTATACATTACCCTCAATGAGGGAGTATCTGTGTGAAGGCAGTTCATTTGGATTCTTGTCTCCCAGTCTCTGCTCTTCTCACCATAGCATGAGCCATAACTGTAAACCACACTGTATATTCATCTCAAAAGGAGAACAAGTTAGCCTAAAACTAACAAGTTAGCCTAAAAAGGTGGAGGCGTGGGCAATGTCATAATACAATTATGGGCATGGTAAGAAGCGCTTTCGACACCCCGCGGAGTGCGCAAAACGGCCTTGAATTAGTCATGGGAGTGTTTAAGGAGTGTTTGAGACGTAGCCAATCAACGTCCGTACTATTCTCTTTAGCAGTCAGCTGATGTCACACACGGAATGCGCCCTTTCCTGCTGTGGTATTACATTTCTGCAGGCTGGCACCATAGAAGACATGACATGACTTTGTCACATGTGGGTTAATTATTCCTATTGAACTGCATGCTGTCACCTTTATGCCTCAAAAGAACAGATCCACAAGCTGTCACAGCCATGATGTGCATTCTGTAGCTTGTAGGCCTGTCTCTATTTTGTTAAGTAACTTGCAGTGTTAATTGGAAAGTCATTACAGCGGCGCAGCCATAATATGCTATACAAGGGAGGGAGATTTACGCACATCATCACTTCATTTGTTTCTGTTCTAATCGTGAAAAACAGCTGTAAAAATCTTTATTCTAGTTAATTTGATTCATAAATGAATAACTAAGCCTTTGAAACTGCGAGTAGATACGCAGCATATGGCTGGCAAATTGGCAATCCATGCATAATGTTCCCAGAATCGTCTAACCCCTGAACATACAAGTTTGTTTGATATTGTTTAATTCGATAACAATAGAACCATATACCATACAGCGAATGAAAGCAAGATTCCTAAGGAATATGGAGATTTTTACATTTAAAAAAATATCAAATATCAACTTTCAAACTCATCTTTACCAAAAAGCTAAAGTAAATAGGTCTATAAAAATAATCCCAAAAGAAGCGCATATAACAGGGGTCTGTAACCTATTTTAAATGAAGTGCCATGTTTTTATTTTCTAGATAGTGAGTCTGCCATATCAAGATTAATTTTAACTCTTTAAGCGCCACCTGGTGGTCACCAGTTTAGGCTCTGAGTGCCCATTATAAAGTAAGAAAGAATTTGTAATTACATTATGCATGTATGTACAAAGACGGCAATAAGACGTCTTGTCGTCCCTGGCATGACACCACATTAAAATTAAAAAACATATTTTGATTGTCCACAAATATAAAGTTCTTCCTATTTAATGGCAACACTCGCAAGTGTAAAATCAAACAGTGCTTTTTGCATTTAAGACGTGGTCAGTGTTTTTAGGTCAAGGGGCTTAATAGCAAATTGCGCAAAGCGAAAATAATTAACATATGGACACTCCCACAATTCTAATATATTCAGGAACGTCGTATGCCATATGTGTGTGCGTTAAACACGGCTTCCATAATACGAAAGGGCGCAGAGCGAGGCCAATTTCTGTATTAACGCATGGGTTTAGTAATATGATTTGACTTGCTTAAACGATTCCGTACATACGACGTTGCCATACGTCATAGCGCCACCTACCGACGCGTACATAGGACGTATGAGGACGTCCTAGCGCATCCTCAATGATACCGGGCGAGGTCAGAATATTCAGAATTTATCCTTTTTTTTTTGTCAGTTCGCCTTTCGGCTACCGTATGCTACGCTCTGGGCTCATATTAGCTTACCGTTGACTTAGCTGTTAGCGCGGCGGAAATAATGACTCGTCTCTCCTAATCCAGGGCGCGCTCCGTGGTTATGAACGGATCGATATACTTGCGCTTCATTTCTGCTCCTCATCCGTCTCTCCCGCAAAATATGAACGCTTTTCGGATTAAATATCGTATAAATTAAAATGATAGCAATGTAAGCTAGCAATGTAAAGTAAACTGTTTTTAGTAGATTGTTTCCGGGTTGTGGGTTTCAGAGTAAAAGCGCTCAGACAACTCTGGCACCCCAGAGCTCCTATTTTGAAGAACTTCCGGCACCGATTGTGTTTAATAGACCTGTGTGACTCTATGAGGAGGAGGAACGTGGCGTGACAATGTCTAACACGATGGTTCAAAATCTGGCCAAGTTAACCAAACCAAACAGAGATGTTTTGATGCCTTCTTTATTAAACTCGAACTAACACATCAGCACAGTAACTTGATAACAGCGTCTGGCTGTGCCACGCTATTATATGTCCCCCAACAACATCGGCAGAGGTAGGAATTAACGTTAATAAAACACATTATATGTTCAGGACGTCTCCAGACGTCTTTATAATAACCCCATGTGGTGCCCAAGACGTCTGGGGACGTCTTAGCAAAAAAGAAAAAAGACCCACTACCCACAGAAAACCCCCAGGACAGTGTTTCTTGTCCCCCAAACATAATTAAAATAAGATGTAATTGCAAAAGGTGTGAAGTTGCCCTTTAAGGAGAACCACCACCCAGATTACATGCCATCAAACTGTGCAGCAAACTAATAAAGAGATGACAAATTGCGTGTGTGTGTGTGTGTGTGTGTGTGTGTGTGTGTGTGTGTGTGTGTGTGTGTGTGTGTGTGTGTGTGTGTGTGTGCGTGTGTGTATGCACAGTTTAATGTAGTTTATAGCACACAAAATGAAACTTATTTCTTTATTTTTTTCATCAGGTTTGTTCGTGCTGCAAAACAGCTGTGTTTCCAACGAAGAAGAAACAGAAGATAGTTAAAAACCATTTCAAGTGACAGTTTGCCATTACCGTCTCCCTCACGTCTGACCAGAGACAGTAACTGCACCTGTACCTACACCACGAGGACCTATCGATGACAACCAAAATGTCTCCCACATGTCTATCACTGTCTCCTTCATGTCTGACACTAAAACAGGCTTGTAAATCCACCTTTCCGTGGGGGTTTGAACTTGTGAAGTTTGGACTCAATGTCGGATGTCTAGACCACTCGACCACCTTTCAGCAGCCAAAGGGAGAGGAAATGATTTCTCCTCCCATAGTCAAGTGACTACCCCCCACCTCTTTATAACCCTCCTCTTTTTCCCCCAACCTGTACACTTTTTTATATTATTATTTCTTGTTATGATGATTTGAAATTTTCATGTCATGATTGTTAATTGAATACCCAGGACCTGAATTGAAGTTAAGACTGCAAGGACTTTTTCCGGAGATATTCATTCATACAAGTTTTATTTATTCCCAGAAATACACAGAGTAATTAAACTCATTTGCATTTATGTACAATATGGTACATATAAAACAACATCACAATACATCAGAGGAAAAAAAGACATACATGTGAAATATATATAAGGTTTACTAATAAAAACCCAAGACATATTTAAAACAATCTAAAAACAGAACTACATATTGTGTGCATCTGAAGTGTTTGACTGTACTGTATGACCGTACTGTAATCAAAACAGACAGTTACTGAAGTCACTCACTTCTGATATTGTTCTGTCCCCAGTCACCTGAGGCCTCATACACACGTATCAAACACATATTCCGTGTCTTGTCTGTGTTTAATGGCCACCACAATGCTTGGGTGGGGAGTCACAGGCCTCATACACACATTTACGCGACCATGAAACACAGATGGAACACAGAATGTTCGTTTGAAATGTGTGTATGAGGCCTGAGGGCTCATAGGGCGCTTCTACACAGTCTCGTCATGAAGATGCTCGCGGCAGGAGTCTTCCTGATTTTTAGACAGCTGGTGGATGGAAATGAAGCTCCGCCCACGCTGCAAAATGCTGCGTCGGCCAGAAATCCGTTGCAAGCTTCATTTTCCATCCACCAGCTGTCTAAAACTAAGAAGGAGACACCTGCCGCGAGCGGCATTTGGCATCTTTGTGACACGACTGTGTAGAAGCGCCCATACGCGTGGCCTCATACACACATGCAGAACGCATGTTCTGTGTGACCAAACACATGTGTTTGATGGCTGTGTTCTGCCCATCTCTCGGGTGCCCCATCTGTCCCTCTCATTGACAAGTATTTACATTAGTCAAGCTCAAGCACAATTACTTTTGACTATTTATCTGATCAGGTTTGTGTCCCCAAAAGTTCTGAAGTGAGCAGACCACATGCACATTATGTCATGGCCACAACAAAGAGACGGCATGTTCCAAATTATCCCTCCAGCCTTCCGAGAACATTTTACAAGACTTACGTGTTTTGATAGAATGTTTGATAAACTTGCCTATAGTGCTCCTCTCTCTGGCTCTGGCTCCTTTACAGAAAAGTTAAACACAATATTGTGATAAAATACAAATGTTTCATTTATTTTTGGCAGAAATGTACGTCTAATCACAAAACATTGCTAGCTTGTAGTTCTATTTTCCTTTCGTGAACCATGTTAAATTAAGTGCTTAAATTATTAAAACCAAGACACATAACAAGGTATTGGCACTAGAGCCTTTTTTTATTCACAGGGTGCAGGCAAAATGTATGCAATTGGTATAGCTAGATGGGAAGTTGGAATGCAACCTTGAATTGTTTTTCCTGGGATGAGGTGACCTGAGAGTGATGTGTGACAGGTGTGTGAGCTGAGGGAGAGAGTGATGAATGAGAAAGTAAGTGGTGACTCGGATCCTGAGGATTGGTCTCTGGTTGGTGTTGGAGGAGGATAAGGGTCGATTCATACTCCTATTTTAGAGCCGAATAAAAGTCGGTTTAGGAGCTGGTTTCAGAAAGGGGGCAGGTGTCATCTCTTCACTCCCTTGTGGACTGCCAGAAACCAACCTCTCATAGTTGTGCTCTCTGTAGGCCTACTATTTTTTTTTGTATGTATTCAGCTCAGTTTAAAAACAATACAGTGAACATACAAATATAAGAAGGGTAAAGTGCTAGGCCGAGGCAAAAAGCCCAAGGGGCTTATACGAGGCCTCTACCTATGTAAAACACAATGAAACATTGTACAAGAAATATAGAATATCCAGAATACATGATTGCAGTATAAAAAAATCACACCTGTGTGAACTGAGTGGTGCAACAACATGATTAGAATACTTTGTTATCTACATGATTGGAGAAAATAAGACATAATACAAAGAAATATAATTAAGTGATCTGGTCAGTTAAGTGGGTTCTAAACTTATGTTCGAAATTATTTAATTAAATAGAATTAGATGAGATTGCTGTATAGGTGTTCCATAGCTGGGCCCCCTGTATCTGATGGAGAACTGACCAGTACGGAACTTCGGGAGATGTAAATGGTTTGCCTGCCTCGTATTGAAGTGGTGCACATCACTGTTGAACTGAAAGAACTGCACTATTTACCCCTGATATGAGTGATATCACCTTATAATGATTTTAACAGCTGGGTTTGGTAAGGGTGGGGCCGTGGGGAGTTCATTTATTTTGGGGTCCCCTTTATGCTCATGTTTTGATTAACAGGAGGCAGAGTAGTGATTGTATTTTGGTTTACTAATTTGGGGTAGTTCAGTTAGGATTAGAATATTTACTTTGTTTTATTTTATTTCATGCTCAATTCTCCCCACCCTGGAGACAATAATTAAACCCGCTGGATGGCTGGCTGCAGTCCTGCTTGCTGCAGTCCTGCTTGCTGCTGGTTCATTTAGGAGGTTTTAAGAGGGATCCAACCATCCTCAAGCCCCTCAAAGACCCTCTCCTGCATCACATGGTTTTCAATCTGCATTGAGTTGGGGGTCTGAGAGACTGTAGTAGACTGGCTATTTTCAAAAAGCAAATGTATAAGGGGGGTTAATTGAACTGACTTGGTGCTAACAAAAAGAGCCATTTACATCATGGTCCACAAGGACCCCCGAGGGATATCTCGCCTCTCTACCAAACATGAGGTAGTAGGGGGAGTATTTAGTAGTCAGATGTTTTTTTTGTCTTGAGGGCAAACACAGGGGCCTGCAGGTATTTGTCCAACTTGTTTGGCACACAGGGCTGCCAGAGGAGGGAGAGTGCCAGAGACCTGAAAATGTCCACATTCCATAACATATAATAGCAGACATTCAGATGCATTTAATGTAGTCTACAGCAGTCTACATTCTACAACATGAGTTGTGTGGGTGTATCTGCCAATTTGACAGAGATGCAATTAACGTATTACCTAGTCTGGATGGTGCTGTTAATTTTCTCCACCTGACCATTTGTTTGGGGATGGTAGGCCTATGGTGCGGAGAAGCTGCGCTCCATTTCTAGGAGAGCCTCTTATTCACCTTAAATTACATTTTGCATTAATACTAAGTTAGATTTCTAATGCAAATCACACTTCATCTGGCAGTTTGGACTCTGCGGTCCAAATGCAAACGGCTTTGTGTGGGTCAAAGTTCAAATCACACAATGCTCCTCCTGTATGTTTGCCTTAGATGCAACGGCAGCAGATAAAAAGGATGAAGAACAAAATGAAGAAAGAGCTCGGCCATGAGTGAAGAGGAGGAGGAGGAAGCCATTTGGGATGTTTGGGCTCTTGGTCTTCCAGACAATCAATCTTTATTTCAGGCTCCATGAAGGTCCATAACAATAAACAATACGGGGGACAACACAACAGGAATTAAAAACAGCAACAGGATGCTGCCCTTCTTATAGGGATGCTCATTGTCATTATAATTTCATTTTTTTTGTGTACCAATTCATGAAAATAGCAGTGTTGGCCCCTGCACGATTGGTCAATTCAGTAACTAAAGTCAGATGGTGGTCAAGATGTAGCCATTTTTATTACAAGGCTACATCTTGTCCACAATCTTTTCAAAAATGCTGACGAACCTATCTTGGTCTCCTCCATCAGCTGCTGGAAGATCTGGTCTCTTCCTTCTCCGCTATCCTGCACCAGGACATCCAGAATAGCATCGACTGATGCCTCCTCCGTCTTCTTCTTCTTTGCAGGAGAGGTCAAGGGTGCACACCATGGCGCTTGTGGATGGCAGGGTGGCAGATGGTGCCGCGGGTGTCGCTGGCGGTGTAGTGGGGGTCGATGGACCAGAGGGAGGTAGCATGGACTTGGCGACGGGTGGGGGTCACAGATGGCTTTCACCCCCACTGCCTCATGCATATCCTCCCAAAGAGTCCATGTGGCTGGGGTTTGCTCCCCCTGGTCCATCCCAGTGCCGGTCGCGGCGGTGCCTTCAGGTCTATACAGAACAAACACTGACGTGAGAGCTATAGCTCTGCAACATCTAAGGGGCTATATATATTTTTTTTTTAACAATATATTTGACAAACAGACAACAGACAATACAACAAACAAAACAATACATAATACAGACAATACAATTACTTAAAATGAAAAACAAACAAAACAAAACAATAACATACAGTACGTACATAATAATAATAATGGCACTCGAATGGTAACAATAACAGAGTCAAACAACAAACAAGACCAAAAACAAACAGCTGCAGAGAATAAGATTAAACAATTTCCCCCATTAAATAAGATAAGTCATTAACCGTAATATATTGAATAAACTTTCCCCATATCTTATCAAACATCTTCTGTTTATTCTTCAAAGTATACGTGATTCTTTCCAGAGGAAGACACAATGATAACTCCCTAAACCACTGAGCTAAGGGGCTATATTTATGTTGTGTTTATTTGTTAACTCAAGCGTTCCAAGTTTGAATGGTGATAAATCCGTGTTGGATAATGGTAGACTATATGTGATACACAAAGGAAATATGAAAAGGGAAACAAGAACTCTGAAACTGAAAATAATCTGTGCAGAAGGCGCATAATGTTACGTGTTATTTTGTTTGTACAGTTATATTGCATTGCATCGTGTATTTGTTTGCGTGACTTATGGATTGCATCAACACAATTCATGGACATTTCATAATTCATGGTGTTTATAATTCATGTTTCACAGTACAGTTTCATGTACAGGTTTTCACAGTGTCTCACACTGGGTAAATAAAGAGCCCTTTACTTGTGAACATCAGTTGGAGCTTTGTCTATTCTGCATCAGATGAAGATTGTTTTGGAGCCGTTACACAACGCAAATGTGATTTATTTGTGGTGGTACTTACTCTTTGTAGGTCGCCTTTTCCATTCGGAAAAGGGCTGCACAAGCCAATCAAATCAGCATAGACTCACCCTTGAGGGCTTTATAAGCCACTTCCACTCAAGGCTGATTGGTTTCAGACGACACTTAATATGGCACAGCCTCGCATGGATGTGCATATACCGAGTGGAAGTGTGTAGAGCCGAGAACGAGTGGCGATCGAGGAGCCCATTTCAAAAAGGGCCACATGTGTCAAAATGCAAAAGGCTTTGTGTGGGTCAAAGTTCAAATCACACAATGCTCCTGCATTTTTCCTGCAGATAAAAAATGATGAAGAACAAAATGAAGAAATAGCTCGGCAAGAGCTCGGCCATGCAGTGAAGAAGAGGAGGAGGCCATTTGGGATATTTGGGCTCTTGGTCTTCCAGACAGATGGAGACTATGACCATTTCCCCCAATTGTGTCCACTATAATCCTTGAACGTCTCTACCATACCAAAACCCTTTGAAAAAGGGTTTATCTTGGGTTTTTATTGAACTGCTGTCTGTTCCCTGTGTATATAGAATTAAATCAACTGATCACCGGAAAAACGCAATCCCAGTGGATATATACTCCTTGTCTCAGACAGCCACGATAGAACTCTGAAAGTGTCTGACTGCAAATACGGTTTACCTGCTCTTAATTATAAGTTGAATGGACGACGTACACCTTATCTTTCCAAGAGATTGATGTGTTTCGCTGTTTTTTTTAACAGTTTCCCTGCGGCAATTAAACAATCGTCTTTCAAGATACACTACACGAACCTTTGAAGAGTCACTGCGCCGAATTTGTCATTGCTTGTCATGAAGCTTTAAAAGGTTCGCTTGTGTTGAAAAGTATTCCAAAGTGGCGTTCACAACAACAGTGCGGAGGAGGAACGCCGCCCTTGCTGCGCGGCACCGCCGACCATTGTAATGAATTGGGCCTCAATTACCCTTAAAGGTAGAGTAAGTGATTTCACTCAAAAAACCGTAGGTTTCGTTTTTGGCTGTGGGACCTAAGCCTTCGTCCAATCAGGACAGAGAGTCAAAAACAAAACCTAAGGTTTTTTGACCCCCTGCAGGGGTTAACTGGGGACAGGGAGGAACTCCTTATATGGTCAGCACACTCTATAGTAGAGAGGATTATCACAACAAAACAAAAAAATAAGTGATATTTGAATTAAGTGAAATCACTTACTCTACCTTTAACATGATTTGACTGTCAGGTATTAAGTCATTAATTAAGCTTAGCTATATTGTCTATCAAACAAAAGCTGACACTGGCATTTTTCCACCCTATTGTCTTAGTTTTAGTCGCGTTGCCGTCTGCAAAAACAGAGGGTTATTTAGGCAGTTGCCACAACATAGACTATATATTACGTATTTCCTGTCTGCAGGTTGTGGAGTGCGTGCTACCGAGTGGAGATGCATATCGTACCAATTAAGCCCTGCAGTCTGAGCAGGCCTATCAGAATGCTGTAGAGAGACTAGTCGATGTACGGCGGCACGAGAGTCTCTGTGTCCTCAAGGCCACGGTAGTCTTTCTTTCTTTCTCCTGTTTATCATTTTGCTTCTTATCATTTAATATCTTTTTTAGACAGAATGGGACTGTTCACTTTAAAAGGATCCGCTCTGATTGTATGAACAAGTGTTCAGTGTGTTGTTTTGTTTTGTTTTGTGAAGCGTCAGGCTCAGCATGTAATGGGGTGGATGGATCACACTTTCAGGGGAAAATAAGCTTGTTGTGCTGTTCATTAATCACAGGTTTGGTGTTGAATCAAGCGGAGCGCAATGCTTCACATTTATACCAGTATTTGTCTCCCTCCTTCGCATCCCGCCCACGCACACAGGGCACAATATCATGCTGTCCTCTAACTATAAGCATGCATGCACACGCACGCACACACACACACACACACACACACACACACACACACACACACACACACACACACACACACACACACACTAACACATACACACAGGGACAACTGTTAATATTTGAACACCGATATAGCTACCAAAGGAGATAAGTTTAGCTAAAAACAGACACATCAGCTTTTCCACGGCTGCTCTTGTGATCTCACACACACACACACACACACACACACACACACACACACACACACACACACACACACACACACACACACACACACACACAGCACCTGTTTGTGTTCTCTAGTCAGGGGGGGGGGGGGGGGGTGGCGTTACACAAGCTAAATGCTGGAATACTAATATGTGGAATTCTTCAAAAATAGTTCAAATAGTTGACCTGCAAGCTCACAATGTGTCGATGTAGAATTATGGTTGAACTATTTTAAAATGTGAACTCCAGATTAATCTTTTTATAAATCTGCTCACTGAATTGATACTGTATATATTTGACAACCGACCAAAGATTTGTTATACAATTTGTGGTACAAAGTGACATGCTGTATGCTTGTACATCTGCTATTTTTGAATACTCAACGTTTAGAATATGGATAAATGTAATTTCAAACGGGCTGCGATGAAGAGGTCTATAACTGTCACTTCTAATAAATAATAGTCTAATATGAATAATATTAATAGCTAGGATTTCAGATTCTCGTTTTCTAAAATATAAATAAAGATATGAACTGGAATGCCGTATGTACTGTGACGCTGTCAGTGGAGTAGCGCGCGCGCGCACACGCACACACACACACACACACACACACACACACACACACACACACACACACATGCACAAATAAAAAGAGCTGAGTTGCACTGTACTGGTGGGTTCTGGTTCCATCTACACCAACTGCTACATATTGCTCCACCCCTTACCCATTATCCTTATCTGCCATTTTTTTTTACCCTTTTAAAACATTTTTAAAATAGTTCAAATAGCTGATCTGCAAGCTCACAATGTGTCGAAACTGTCGATGTTTTAAATGTTTTAAAATGGTAAGAAATTGCAAAATACGTTTAGTAATCTCTGTCGTGTGGAAATATTTTTATTACTCTTTTCACACAATAAAAATTAAATGCCACATTTAATACTACTATACTGCCGTGCTAAAGTAGGCTGGTCAAAATAGCAGATCTACAAGCTCACAAGGCACTGCATCTTATATTATGATAACTGTGAGCTTATGTAGATCAGCAAGTTTGACTACTGTGAGTTTGTAGATTGGCTGTTTGTTATATTCCAAGGTTTTTGGACAAATGTTAAACTTTTAGCTTAATGACCTTGCAAAATAGGTTTGCAAGATTGGAAGTGTGTGTGTGTGTGTGTGTGTGTGTGTGTGAGTGTGTGTGTGTGTGTGTGTGTGTGTGTGTGTGTGTGTGTGTGTGTGTGTGTGTGCTGATCCAAAATGCCGCAGCTCGCTTGGTCTTCAACCAGCCAAAATTCTCACATGTCTCCCCCCTGCTCCGTTGCCTCCACTGGCTCCCGGTCGCTGCCCGCACAGAATACAAAACTCTGATGCTGGCATTCAAAGCAACCAAAGGTATGGCTCCCCCATATCTTGCAAGTATGATCGAACCCTACAAACCCTCCCGCTCACTCAGATCAGCCAACGCAGGGAAGCTGGAAGTACCCTCACTAAAAACGCCGGGACAACACTCCACACGTCCCAAACTCTTCTCCCTTCTGGCTCCAAAACTGTGGAATGCACTTCCCATTGCAGTCAGAACTGCAGCATCACTCCCAATCTTCCGCCGTAGTCTGAAAACCCACCTTTTCAGACTCCATCATGGCCCATAGCACTTACCCCACCCCCTTAGATAGCAATTCTGTAGACTTAGATAGCATTTGATACAGACTTATAGCATGTTATGTAGACAGCATAAGTGCATTGTATGTGCTATTGTCATAGCACGTCATAGTACATATGTATAGCATAGTAGTATAGATGTATAGCTTATATGTATAGTTTCATTATAGATATTCCACTGTTACTTTCTTAGCTTACGCATGTTTCATGATAAATGTTTTTATGTGATGTATTCCCATGCTTTTTTGTTCTTGCTTAATGTAAGTCGCTCTGGATTAAGAGCGTCTGCTAAATGCCTAAATTGTAAATTGTGTGTGTGTGTGTGTGTGTGTGTGTGTGTGTGTGTGTGTGTGTGTGTGTGTGTGGACTACTTGGTCCTTTAATGAGAGGCTATTTAGGCCTACAGGTTTGATAGGTGATTGGATCAGAAACATTGTCAAATAATTAAACTTTCTCTGTCGTGTGGAAAATGTTTTATCTCCAGATTAATCAATAATGTTGTAAAAGGCAGTTTTTTACCAGCTCAGAACCATAGCCAAACTAAAACCCATTATAACCCATACAGACCTATAGTCACAGTCAGTCATGCATTTATCACCTCCCGGTTATAGACGACTGCAACTCTCTATATCTGGGTCTGCCCCACTCCGCTATCTCCCGCCTACAGAGGGTCCAAAATGCTGCTGCCAGACTGATAACTGGAACAAAAAAAAGAGATCATATCACCCCAGCATTGGCAAAACTACACTGGTTACCTGTGTAATTCCGCATTCAATTCAAATCACTCCTCTTTGTATTTAAATCCCTATAAACGGCCTTGCCCCTTCCTATATTTCTGAACTAATAACTGCTCCCCCTACCACCAGGACACTCACATCCTCCACTCTCAAACTCATGGCAGCGGTGGACGAACGGTTTGCGGAGCGGTCTTGATATCGGAAGGTCGCTAGTTCGTATCCCCGGACCGGCATGTTAAAATTACCACTGCTGAAGTGCCCTTGGACAAGGCATTGTACCCCTACCATGAAATGTTCTATGAGCAGGGCCTGGCTGTAAACAAGTTCTTGAGCTTAGTCCAGTTACCCTGGGTAAACATAGTACCTTTCCTTTTTCCCCCTTCAAATCTGAAAACCAAAGGTGATCGGGCTTTCTCTGTAGCTGCAACTATACACTTTGGAATAATCTTCCACTCCACATCAAGGCTAGCCCCACCCTGGAGATTTTTAAATCCAACCTGAAAACTCACCTTTTTAGTCTGGCTTTTAACACAGTGTGAAGTTATTGTTTATGGTTGTTAATTTTTTTGTCGTTATTTTGTTTGCTTGGCCTGTTTTATGATTGTATATATTATTGCACTGTACCTGTTTTCTGGAAAGCACTTTGGGTCAACTGTTGTTGTTTTTAAATGTGCTATATAAATACAATTGACTTGACTTGACACACACACAGCACCTGTTGTGTTCTCTAGTTCAGGGGGGGAATTAAAAAACTTCAGTGCACTGTGCCTTCGGTCGCAACATGTGTAGGCACAATGCAAGGAATAAATGCATTCGCCATGTATCCGAAGGAAGTCTGATCCAATCACTTTTAGATTTCTCCAGTTTAATCCTGGCCACATGCGGCCCCCACCTTCACTTAATGTGGCCCTCAGGTTAATATCACAATACTGATATATTATTGATTTCAGCTGTTACAATTCCAAACATGACCCGCTTTAATTACTTCTGTCTAAATTAGTATTATTAAAATGTTACTGTGTTTTTTTATATCCAATGTATTAGAATTTAGTTCATAAAGTTTTGTTACTGTTATGTTACTTTTCAGCATTACAATTCAAAAAAATTAAATAATATTCAGGATTGCAATTCAAATATAGAAAACAATAGCTGAAACCAATGTATTAGAATTTAGTTCATAAAGTTGTGTTACTGTTATGTTACTTTGCATTACAATTTAAAAAAATGAAATAATATTCAGGATTGCAATTCAAATATAGAAAACAATAGCTGATCTACAAGCTCAAAACGCATCGCAGTGCGACGCACTTTGAGCTTGTAGATCGGCAATTTTTGCTCCGACCTGTATGCAATGTGGCCCTCTCCATCGTCAAAGTTGCCCACCCCTGGTCTAGCCTATAAGCAGGCTCCATGTGTGTGTGTGTGTGTGTGTGTGTGTGTGTGTGTGTAGGCCTGCTTACCTGTAGACCAAAACGAGCCTTCTTATCTACAGCGCGTGCACACACACACACACACACACACACACACACACACACACACACACACAGCGAGAGAGAGAAAGAGGCTGGTCCCTACATGGGAAGATTAAGGATTGCAGGAACAGTAAACAGTGGTTCATAAGAATATCTATTTTTGTATGAATACTTTCCATTACCTGAACATGTCACACTCAGTGCAGAAAAACAACAGCTGATTACTTAAAACATGTTCACACAGACACCTATTTCAGAGCCAGGGCGTCCTTTCCACGCGTCTAATCGTGAAACACATGTTGGCCTTCTCAGACCGTCCTTGACTTTATTTAGTGTCCAGCTTGTAGATTAACTTTCCACTGTGGGCACAGTGACGTGTCCAACGCTATAGTCTACGAGGAGGGAGAGTATAAAAGACCAGTGCTCAACACAGTGTCTTCAGTATCTCCACTCTGCATCCAGAATGAAGTATCTCCACTCTGCATCCAGAATGAAGGCTGCCGGAGCTTTGCTGGTTCTGCTGTTCATGTGTCTCTCTGAGGTCAGAGCTCAGGGAGACTCAGGGGGGTCGGCCAGTGAGAGAGCCAATGGCGCAGGACCAGCCACCCTCTTACAACCCGACCTCTGGACCGAACTGGAGAAGTTGAGAAGCTTGGTGCTCAACCTGGGAACCACCGTGGTGGACATGAGAGCTGAGACCAGAGAAAGCTTGAGCAACGTGGAGGGAGAGGTGGAGAAGCAGGGGGACTCCATGAGTGATCTTCGGTTGGAGCTGGGCATCACCAAGTACGAGATGGAACGGATGGCCAAGGAGAATGCAGGTCAGGAATGGAATGCTTTTTCTGTGTGTGCAAAATGTGATTCATTATTTTTGTTAAAGAAGTTAAAGTTAAAGAAGACTAGTCCTTCTAATTAATTCACTAATAAATTCATTATTAATCATTAATGTGTCAAATCGAAACAAGGGCTTCGTTTAGACCTCCATATTATTATGGTCAATGCCTGTGTGAAAAGTGGGAGACATTGGTGCAGGCAGTGAGGAGCTACGGAAGTCACAGACACACAGACATTGACTGAATTATAGTATGATGATGATGATGATGATAAGGGCTGATGTGTGTGTTTTAAAATGTGTAACAGTTTCGCTGTGATTTCCTTATGTTCAGAAATGGCTGCCAAACTGAGTGCCGGTGAGAAAGAGCTGGAAGACCTTCAGAGCAGACTGAGCAGCAGTGAGACCGAAGTCCAGGTTCTAGAGACCAGACTGGGTACCACTGATGACCAAGTCCAGGTTCTAGAGACCAAACTGAGCAGCAGTGAGACCAGTGTGGAGGCCTTGAAGAAGGACAGTCAAGGTAATCAGAACACCATGATGTTCAGTGGATGCAGGCAGGAGAGGAAGAAATGACTTAATTTAATATAATAATAATAATACATTTGAAATACTTCATTTGATGCTTGGAGAATAGAAAATGACTTTAGTTTGGCGTTAAATTATTTATTTTCTTTGAGAATAGATGCTGTGGTGATAATGGCCCGGTTTCCCAAAGGACACATGGTGTAAGAGGTATGGTGTAGCACATGCTCAGCCTGTGAACATAGACATTCCGTGCATATGTGCCACGCAATGGTAGGCCTCAGGTCTACCAGTAGGCTCTCTTTACTCTTAAAAAAATAATATATATATATATATATATATATTAGTGGTGTGACGATACATTTTAACAACGATACAATACGTATCACCATACATGGTCGACGATACGATACATGGACGATATTGGTTCATTATGGCGATACGATGCAATACGATTCAATGATTTGAAATCGATACAGTAACTATTTTAAATACATTGACGTTTTTTAATTTAAGTAATTCATCCCCTCTTTTAATTTTTTCTTCTAAAAATTGCTAAATACCACACACAAAAATATAGTATTGATACAATGGATTAATTGCATAGCAAAACGATTCGATACAGATTATTTCCATTGCAAAACGATACGATACATAGTCAATGCCGCTGTTTTCACTTTGATATACTTCGATTCTTGTAATTGAAATAGATTTTTCGATGCAGTTACTATATTGTTACACCTATACATAAATATTATATATATATATATATATATATATATATATCTACTATACAAGTGAAAAGGTGTACCCATACTCATTCTTTGTGCTCTATCTCCGACCGAACCACACTTTTACCACACATCTCTATATGCAAAATAAATTCGGCACGCTCCCCGAACTGACATAGCCTATTTTATAGCCCTTCAAGTGTCTTATTTAATCTGCAAATAATACTTTTATGAAACATTCCTACACGGAACACGGAATCACTGCTGCCCCAACACGGTCAGAAACAAGCCCAACCAGCCCTTTAAACCACGCTACTTACATACACTACAACTCGCTTACAATTCGCAAACCTGGCAACACCCTGCCTCATACGTCACCAGCTCTGTTCTGTCCGTCGAGCTCACACTTGCTTTTCTTTTTGAGGAACCACACTTTTACCACACATCTCTATATGCAAAATAAATTCGGCACGCTCCCCGAACTGACATAGCCTATTTTATAGCCCTTCAAGTGTCTTATTTAATCTGCAAATAATACTTTTATGAAACATTCCTACACGGAACACGGAATCACTGCTGCCCCAACACGGTCAGAAACAAGCCCAACCAGCCCTTTAAACCACGCTACTTACATACACTACAACTCGCTTACAATTCGCAAACCTGGCAACACCCTGCCTCATACGTCACCAGCTCTGTTCTGTCCGTCGAGCTCACACTTGCTTTTCTTTTTGATGGGCGAGTGGACATTTAATGCAAATAAATTAATTATAGGTCCAGCAAGCAAATCATGATGGTCTGTTTGTGCTCAATAGGTCACAATAACATTCCGAAATTAGGTGTTGGGCTTTGTATGACATTTTCCCCAGTAGTAGTTGCATATCTATCTCAGCTTTGGCTTGATAGCACACATGCTAACAGTGGTGAACACAATGTTAGCAGCATTTGATGACAGGTTGCCATAGCAGCGTACAGTGTGCGCAGACCTAACGTCAGTTGTTTACCACAGAAACACACAATGTAACATTATAAACTCATGTAACCTTGCGTGTCTTGATTGCCCGTTTTTTATTTGACCAAGACAGACCATGCTAACGGTGTTAGCGCGTTAGCATCACACAGCTTATGACAATCCAAACGTTTTTAATGTGAGATGTTCTGGTGAGTTGGTGATCACAGAGGATTTTAATGCAAATAAATTAATTTGTCTCATGAAAAGCGTTAATGACCTGACAATGACAAAACAATTATCTTATTTCAATTGAAGTGAAAAACCATTTATTTTATTTCAATTTAAGTTCGTTAGCATCACACAGCTTACAGGCTCAGTGTTGCATGTAGAATACTTTCAAACATGACAATCCAAACGTTTTTAATGAGAGATGTTCTGGTGAGTTGGTGATCACAGAGGATTGTGTATTCTATCAACCTGGGATTTTATAATAGGCTATACATTGCATTTCACATTTATTTTTGACTCATGAAAAGCGTTAATGACCTGACAATGAAAAACCATTTCTTTTATTTCAATTGAAGTTTGCTTTGGACCAACACAACTACACACACTACAACTCGCTTTTCCAATAACCCATCCGTTACTACAGTGGCGGAACAACATTGGGCCGGGCCGGGGGGTGAGACAGCACGACCGGGCCTCAACGAACCTGACTCCCAACAGCGTCCCCCCCCCCACCCCCAAACGGGGAAAAAATAATTTATGCTAACAGTTGCTGCTAATTTCAGCAGGCGTACATGAACCAGAGAGGAGTTATATGTGTGAGGAGCTGATCACAGTCACAGATAGAGAGGAAAAGTGTTATATTTTGCCTATTATTTCTGCTATATATTATTGATCGCGTCTGTGTCTGTCTGTGACATTGCGCAGCAGTGCACACACACGAGAGAGAGAGAGAGAGAGAGACGTCGAGAGAGAGAGGTGCTGCGTGTTAAAAAAAAATAGGCTACTACTCATCTTTGTGTTCTGTTTCAACAATATTGGACAAAGTTTGAGCCACAAACACATTGCTCTCTCTCTCTTCTCCTTTTCTATAAATTAAATAGGCCTATTCATGATTCTGCTTATAGAGAAGTAGCCTATGTTAGTTTGTTTTATGGACTTGAGAGCTACTTTCAAATCCCTTTCTCACAATCTACAACACAACGTTATCATTGTCATTGTGCTATAATAATAACTAATAACCCATCCGATGTGGAGTCAACTCCCGCCATTTCCTTCTTCCCATAGTGCGTGGCGAAGTAACTCTGGGATTGAGTGGCCGCGTAGCGGCCACGAAATTCTAGTATATATATATATATATATATATATATATATATATTTTGTAAAGAGAGTCTACTGTCAGCTGTCCAGCAGTCCAAATATTATTAAATTAAATTTCAGAATGGTAGACATGAGGCCTGAGGCCTACCATACCAGGCCTAGAGGGCATCTGAGCATTTTCTACACCATACCCTTACATCATGTGTCCTTTGGGAAACCGGGCCAATAGCATTTACTAATCTCTATTACTAAATGTAATCATTTTGTTGTAATTTTCTTCTCTTCAGAAATGGCTGCCAAACTGAGCGCCGCTGAGAAAGAGCGGGAAGACCTTCAGAGCAGACTGAGCAGCAGTGAGACCGAAGTCCAGGTTCTAGAGACCAGACTGAATACCACTGATTACCAGGTCCAGGTTCTAGAGACCAGACTGGGAACCACTGATGACCAGGTCCAGGTTCTAGAGACCAGACTGGGTACCACTGATGACCAGGTCCAGGTTCTACAGACCAGACTGGGTACCACTGATGACCAGGTCCAGGTTCTACAGACCAGACTGGGTACCACTGATGACCAGGTCCAGGTTCTACAGACCAGACTGGGTACCACTGATGACCAGGTCCAGGTTCTAGAGACCAGTCTGGGTACCACAGTCCAGGTTATAGAGACCAGACTGGGTACCACTGATGACCAGGTCCAGGTTCTACAGACCAGACTGAGCAGCAGTGAGACCGGTGTGGAGGCCTTGAAGAAGGACAGTGAAGGTAATGTATATATATATATATATATATATATATATATATATATCAAAAAAGAGAAAAACCTTCCAATGAAGGGACTGCACACTCCAGGGAACAGAGACGGACAACTTACTGCATCAAACTTATTTATTAGCACGACGCGTTTTGCCGTGAGCTTCGTCAGGTGCAGTCCCTTCCTTGGAAGGTTTTTCTCTTTTTTGATGTCTATGCCCTTGCACCTCCTACGGGTCTTTTTTGATGTGCAGGAGTCCCTTTTTTGTCTCTTATATATATATATATATATACATTAGGGGTGTGACGATACATTTTAACAACGATACAATACGTATCACGATACATGGTTGACGATACGATACATGGACGATATTGGTTCATTATGGCGATACGATGCAATACGATTCAATGATTTGAAATCGATACAGTAACTATTTAAAATACATTGACGTTCTTTTATTTAAGTAATCAATCCCCTCTTTTTCATTTTTCTTCTAAAAATTGCTAAATACCACACACAAAAATATAGTATTGATACAATCGATTAATTGCATAGCAAAACGATTCGATACAGATTATTTCCATTGCAAAACGATACGATACGATACATCGTCAATGTCGCTGTTTTCACTTTGATATACTTCGATTCTTGTAATTGAAATAGATTTTTCGATGCAGTTACTATATCGTTACACCTATACATAAATATTATATATATATATATATATATATATATATATATATATATATATATATATATATATATATATATTTATTATTATTTTTGTAAAGAGAGTCTACTGTCAGCTGTCCAGCAGTCCAAATATTATTAAATTAAATTTCAGAATGGTAGACATGAGGCCTGAGGCCTACCATAACAGGCCTACCATTGCGTGGCACATCTATGCACGGAATGTCTATGTTCCCAGGCTTCTGTGTGCGGCCTAGAGGGCATCTGAGCATGTTCTACACCATACCCTTACATCATGTGTCCTTTGGGAAACCGGACCAATAGCATTTACTAATCTCTATTACTAAATGTAATCATTTTGTTGTAATTTTCTTCGCTTCAGAAATGGCTGCCAAACTGAGCGCCGCTGAGAAAGAGCGGGAAGACCTTCAGAGCAGACTGAGCAGCAGTGAGACCGAAGTCCAGGTTCTAGAGACCAGACTGAATACCACTGATGACCAGGTCCAGGTTCTAGAGACCAGACTGGGTACCACTGATGACCAGGTCCAGGTTCTAGAGACCAGACTGGGTACCACTGATGACCAGGTCCAGGTTCTAGAGACCAGACTGGGAACCACTGATGACCAGGTCCAGGTTCTAGAGACCAGTCTGGGTACCACTGATGACCACGTCCAGGTTCTACAGACCAGTCTGGGTACCACTGATGACCAGGTCCAGGTTCTAGAGACCAGACTGGGAACCACTGATGACCAGGTCCAGGTTCTAGAGACCAGTCTGGGTACCACTGATGACCACGTCCAGGTTCTACAGACCAGACTGAGCAGCAGTGAGACCAGTGTGGAGGCCTTGAAGAAGGACAGTGAAGGTAATGATTAGAACAACATGATGTTCAGTGGATGCAGGTCAGGAGAGGACAGTGATGAAACAATGGCTTACTTTAGTGTTCAACAGGAGAGGACAGTGATGAAACAATGACTTACTTTAGTGTTCAACAGGAGAGGACAGTGATGAAACAATGGCTTACTTTAGTGTTCAACAGGAGAGGACAGTGATGAAACAATGACTTACTTTAGTGTTCAACAGGAGAGGACAGTGATGAAACAATGACTTACTTTAGTGTTCAACAGGAGAGGACAGTGATGAAACAATGGCTTACTTTAGTGTTCAACAGGAGAGGACAGTGATGAAACAATGACTTACTTTAGTGTTCAACAGGAGAGGACAGTGATGAAACAATGACTTACTTTAGTGTTCAACAGGGGAGGACAGTGATGAAACACTGACTTACTTTAGTGTTCAACAGGAGAGGACAGTGATGAAACACTGACTTACTTTAGTGTTCAACAGGAGAGGACAGTGATGAAACACTGACTTACTTTAGTGTTCAACAGGAGAGGACAGTGATGAAACAATGACTTACTTTAGTGTTCAACAGGAGAGGACAGTGATGAAACAATGACTTACTTTAGTGTTCAATTCATTTTAATGACTTAATTTGATGCTTGGGGAATAGTTAGTTAGTTGTTCATGTTATTGATTGTATAGTTGATCTACTCAAATTAAACTACAGGTGGATTTATGGCTGATTTAATATGAATATTGTTGATTTCAGCCCATCTTGCTCGGCTGTCCAGCGTAGAGAACAGGCTCGCTGACACTGACAACAAGGTGTCCAGCGTAGAGAACAGGCTCGCTGACACTGACAACAAGGTGTCCAGCGTAGAGAACAGGCTCGCTGACACTGACAACAAGGTGCAGGAACTGTGGAGTAAGTACAGTATGTTTATAGAATATGTTGATAAGCATTATATAAATAAAAGTGTTATGGGGCTTTAATATAGTAGGGCTGATAGTATCATTAATGCTTTAATAATATTATTAACAGTTAATATGTAATGTTCCTGTGTTGACAGACAAACCACAGGTTGCCTTCTCTGTTGGTTTGACTAATGATGGATATGTTGGACCATTTGGTTCCGTAACCACTCTGGTCTATAAGAAGGTCTTCTCTAACATGGGCAACGCCTACAATCCATCCACAGGTAGGTGGTGCATTAAACTGATGTTAAATAACTTTATTAATTAATAATAATTAGCTCTCACCAACTAATTACACAATGTCACTGTCAGATGGTAACCTTGTATTTTAACATGTTTAATTGAAGGAATGTCACAGGAAGATAGATATCAGTAGTAAAAACCCCTTCAGGTTTTCTGGAAAACAACCAAAAGAAAACCAAACTGACAAGACAAACAAAACCCCACCCACCCAACCCCATAACCAAAAACCCACCCACCCAACCCCATAACAAAAAAAACCATCCACCCAACCCCATAACAAAAAAACCACCCACCCAACCCCATAACAAAAAACCCACCCAACCCCATAACCAAACCCACCCACCCAACCAACCCCATAACCAAAAACCCACCCACCCAACCCCATAACCAAAAACCCACTCACCCAACCCCATAACCAAACCCACCCACCCAACCCCATTATCAAAAACCCACCCACCCAACCCCATAACCAAACCCACCCACCCAACCCCATAACCAAAAACCCACCCAACCCCATAACCAAAAACCCACTCACCCAACCCCATAACCAAACCCACCCACCCAACCCCATAACCAAACCCACCCACCCAACCCCATAACCAAAAACCCACCCACCCAACCCCTTAACCAAACCCACCCAACCCCATAACCAAAAACCCACTCACCCAACCCCATAACCAAACCCACCCACCCAACCCCATAACCAAACCCACCCAACCCCTTAACCAAACCCACCCAACCCCATAACCAAAAACCCACCCACCCAACCCCTTAACAAAACCCACCCAACCCCATAACCAAACCCACCCACCCAACCCCTTAACCAAACCCACCAAACCCCATTACCAAACCCACCCACCCAACCCCATTATCAAAAACCCACCCACCCAACCCCATAACCAAACCCACCCACCCAACCCCATAACCAATAACCAAAAACCCACCCAACCCCTTAACCAAACCCACCCAACCCCATAACCAAACCCACCCACCCAACCCCATAACCAAAAACCCACCCAACCCCATAACCAAAAACCCACTCACCCAACCCCATAACCAAACCCACCCACCCAACCCCATAACCAAACCCACCCACCCAACCCCATAACCAAAAACCCACCCACCCAACCCCTTAACCAAACCCACCCAACCCCATAACCAAAAACCCACTCACCCAACCCCATAACCAAACCCACCCACCCAACCCCATAACCAAACCCACCCAACCCCTTAACCAAACCCACCCAACCCCATAACCAAAAACCCACCCACCCAACCCCTTAACAAAACCCACCCAACCCCATAACCAAACCCACCCACCCAACCCCTTAACCAAACCCACCAAACCCCATTACCAAACCCACCCACCCCACCCCATAACCAAACGCACCCAACCCCATAACCAAAAACCCACCCACCCAACCCCATAACCAAACCCACCCACCCAACCCCATAACCAAAAGCCCACCCACCCAACCCAATAACCAAACCCACCCAACCCCTTAACCAAACGCACCCAACCCCTTAACTAAACCAACCCAACCCCATAACCAAAAATAAGTTCAAATAATTTCCTGTCAGCCTACTGTATACCTATCTAGGTAGGTAGGTGGTGCATTAAACTCATGTTAAATAACTTTATTAATTCATAATAATTAGCTCTCACCAACTAATTACACAATGTCACTGTCAGATGGTAACCTTGTATTTTAACATGTTTAATTGAAGGAATGTCACAGGAAGATAGATATCAGTAGTAAAAACCCCTTCAGGTTTTCTGGAAAACAACCAAAAGAAAACCAAACTGACAAGACAAACAAAACCCCACCCACCCAACCCCATAACAAAAAACCCACCCACCCAACCCCATAACAAAAAAACCACCCACCCAACCCCATAACCAAAAGCCCACCCACCCAACCCCATAACAAAAAACCACCCACCCAACCCCATAACAAAAAACCCACCCAACCCCATAACCAAACCCACCCACCCAACCAACCCCATAACCAAAAACCCACCCACCCAACCCCATAACAAAAAACCCACTCACCCAACCCCATAACCAAACACACCCACCCAACCCCATTATCAAAAACCCACCCACCCAACCCCATAACCAAACCCACCCACCCAACCCCATAACCAATAACCAAAAACCCACCCAACCCCTTAACCAAACCCACCCAACCCCATGACCAAAAACCCATCCACCCAACCCAATGACCAAACCCACCCACCCAACCCCATAACCAAAAACCCACCCAACCCCATAACCAAAAACCCACTCACCCAACCCCATGACCAAACCCACCCACCCAACCCCATAACCAAACCCACCCACCCAACCCCATAACCAAAAACCCCATAACCAAAAACCCACCCACCCAACCCCTTAACAAAACCCACCCAACCCCATAACCAAAAACCCACTCACCCAACCCCATAACCAAACCCACCCACCCAACCCCATAACCAAACCCACCCACCCAACCCCATAACCAAACCCACCAAAAACCCACCCACCCAACCCCTTAACCAAACCCACCCAACCCCATAACCAAAAACCCACCAACCCAACTCCTTAACCAAACCCACCCAACCCCATAACCAAACCCACCCACCCAACCCCTTAACCAAACCCACCCACCCAACCCCATAACCAAAAGCCCACCCACCCAACCCCATAACCAAACCCACCCAACCCCTTAACCAAACGCACCCAACCCCTTAACTAAACCCACCCAACCCCATAACCAAAAACCCACCCATCCAACCCCATAACCAAAAATAAGTTCAAATAATTTCCTGTCAGCCTACTGTATACCTATCTAGGTAGGTAGGTGGTGCATTAAACTCATGTTAAATAACTTTATTAATTCATAATAATTAGCTCTCACCAACTAATTACACAATGTCACTGTCAGATGGTAACCTTGTATTTTAACATGTTTAATTGAAGGAATGTCACAGGAAGATAGATATCAGTAGTAAAAACCCCTTCAGGTTTTCTGGAAAACAACCAAAAGAAAACTAAACTCACAAGACAAACAAAAACCCACCCACCCAACCCCATAACCAAAAACCCACCCACCCAACCCCATAACAAAAAACCCACTCACCCAACCCCATAACCAAACACACCCACCCAACCCCATTATCAAAAACCCACCCACCCAACCCCATAACCAAACCCACCCACCCAACCCCATAACCAATAACCAAAAACCCACCCAACCCCTTAACCAAACCCACCCAACCCCATGACCAAAAACCCATCCACCCAACCCAATGACCAAACCCACCCACCCAACCCCATAACCAAAAACCCACCCAACCCCATAACCAAAAACCCACTCACCCAACCCCATGACCAAACCCACCCACCCAACCCCATAACCAAACCCACCCACCCAACCCCATAACCAAAAACCCCATAACCAAAAACCCACCCACCCAACCCCTTAACAAAACCCACCCAACCCCATAACCAAAAACCCACTCACCCAACCCCATAACCAAACCCACCCACCCAACCCCATAACCAAACCCACCCACCCAACCCCATAACCAAACCCACCAAAAACCCACCCACCCAACCCCTTAACCAAACCCACCCAACCCCATAACCAAAAACCCACCAACCCAACTCCTTAACCAAACCCACCCAACCCCATAACCAAACCCACCCACCCAACCCCTTAACCAAACCCACCCACCCAACCCCATAACCAAAAGCCCACCCACCCAACCCCATAACCAAACCCACCCAACCCCTTAACCAAACGCACCCAACCCCTTAACTAAACCCACCCAACCCCATAACCAAAAACCCACCCATCCAACCCCATAACCAAAAATAAGTTAAAATAATTTCCTGTCAGCCTACTGTATACCTATCTAGGTAGGTAGGTGGTGCATTAAACTCATGTTAAATAACTTTATTAATTCATAATAATTAGCTCTCACTAACTAATTACACAATGTCACTGTCAGATGGTAACCTTGTATTTTAACATGTTTAATTGAAGGAATGTCACAGGAAGATAGATATCAGTAGTAAAAACCCCTTCAGGTTTTCTGGAAAACAACCAAAAGAAAACTAAACTCACAAGACAAACAAAAACCCACCCACCCAACCCCATAACCAAAAACCCACCCACCCAACCCCATAACCAAACCCACCCACCTAACCCCATAACCAAAAAGCCACCCACCCAACCCCATAACAAAAACCCACCCACCTAACCCCATAACCAAACCCACCCACCCACCCAACCCCATAACCAAACCCACTCACCCAACCCCATAACCAAACCCACCCATCCAACCCCTTAACCAAACCCACCCAACCCCATTATAACCAAACCCACACACCCAACCCCATAACCAAAAACCCATCCACCCAACCCCATAACCAAACCCACCCACCCAACCCAATAACCACCCAACCCCATAACCAAACCCACCCACCCAACCCCATAACCAAAAACCCAACCCCATAACCAAAAACCCACCCACCCACCCAACCCCATAACCAAACGCACCCAACCCCATAACCAAAAACCCACCCACCCAACCCCATAACCAAATGCACCCAACCCCATAACCAAAAACCCACCCACCCAACCCCATAACCAAACCCACCCACCCAACCCCATAACCAAAAGCCCACCCACCCAACCCCTTAACCAAACCCACCCAACCCCATAACCAAAAACCCACCCACCCAACCCCTTAACTAAACCCACCCAACCCCATAACCAAACCCACCCAACCCCATAACCAAACGCACCCAACCCCTTAACTAAACCCACCCAACCCCTTAACTAAACCCACCCAACCCCTTAACTAAACCCACCCAACCCCATAACCAAACCCACCCAACCCCATAACCAAACGCACCCAACTTGTCCCATTTCCTGTCAGCCTACTGTATACCTACGTATCTCTCTAAAAAATAAATAAAATAAAATAAAGCCACAAAAAAGTAATAACAATAAATGGGAAACCTTGTACTGTCTGTCCAAAACTTTTCAGGAAATGGGGGGGAAAAATAAGTTGTTTATCCAATGGATCCAATGTAGTTATTATTTAGTCACAAGTTCTTGTTATTAAAGATATAATAATGTCATTATTAAAGGGTAAGACCACTTTTTTAGAGGTTTGGGTTGTTTTCTTACCTTGTTATGGGCAAACTATTCCATTCCATGAGTTATTTCGCTCCTTTGTGTTGTCTATTAGCAATTTAAGAAATAAAAATAGTTGCTCATTGACTTCCATTGTAGCGGGGAAACAGCTCTCAAAGTCACTCTTTTATCACATAAACCAACGCAACAAAAGCTGATTCTGACAGTTTATGACATTAGGAAAACTCATGCGGTTATTGCGGTTAAACTCATGCGGTTATTTTCGTCTTTTAAGATAGATTTATAAAGTTACTATTTTAGTCGGAGATAGACTGGAGCAGTACTACGGCGTTCGCAACTCTTGCGGGCCGTCTTGCGAGGTTTCGTTTGTAAACAGAAGTCTGTTTGCGATGCACCCAGCTGCACCCTCGCATATGAGCAATCCCAGACACAGACACTTTTCACACTTCTTCTAAAGTGTCTCCCTCAAACACGTCCATTGTGTATGTTTTTAGTGACAAGCGGACAAGATCAAATCCATTTGTTTACATCCCCGTCGTTTCCAATAAGGAAATGGTGTACAGTTTTGGTCCAATCAGATCGTTTTTTTACTCGCGAACAGCAGTGATTCGGTCGGCGTAGGCATACCATACCGGATCTTCTTTCTACACAAATTAGTCAAAACTAGAAAAAGTTTTTTATTAAAAATAAAACCGCATGAGATTTCCTGATGTCATAAACTGTCAAAGAATCAGCTTTTGTTGCGTTCGTGTGCTAAAAGAGTGACTTTGAAAGCTGTTTCCCCGCTACAATGGAAGTCAATGGACCCTATTTGGTATTTCTTAAATTGCTAATAAACAACACAACGGAGCGAAATAACTCATGGAATGTAATAGTTTGCCCATAAGAAAACAACCCAAACCTCTAAAAAAGTGGTCTTACCCTTTAACAGAAACATCCACTCCAGTATGCCAGGTGTTCTTCTCTCTGATTCTACAGCTGTGTGTGTGTGTGTGTGTGGTGTGTGTGTGTGTGTGTGTGTGTGTGTGTGTGTGTGTGTGTGTGTGTGTGTGTGTGTGTGTGTGTGTGTGCGTGTGTGCGTGCGTGTGCGCATGTGCATATTTGTGTATGCATGTGTGTACTCTACATACGTAGGAATCTTCACATCTCCTGTTAAAGGACTGTATCACTTCAGGTTCACCGCAGCTCTCTGGAATAGATCATCAGAATTTGTTTTTATCATGATGTATAAAAATGATCAGCGTCTCATGAATAACCAGGGATACAACAATCATGGATGGATGGAATCCATTTCTAATGGAATGATCCTAGAGCTGGAGGAGGGAGACACCGTTTACATGAGACTACCTTCTGGGAACAGGCTCTATGATGACTCATACAACGACAGCACATGGAGTGGTGTTCTGGTCTATTCTATGTAACACTGATACCAGTACTTTATAGAGTGTACATGTAACACTAATACCAGTACTTTATAGAGTGTACATGTAACACTGATACCAGTACTTTATAGAGTGTACATGTAACACTGATACCAGTACTTTATACTTTATAGAGTGTACATGTATCACTGATACCAGTACTTTATACTTTATAGAGTGTACATGTAACACTGATACCAGTACTTTATACTTTATAGAGTGTACATGTAACACTGATACCAGTACTTTATACTTTATAGAGTGTGTGTATGTGTAACAGTGATACTGCAACTCAATCAGTGAATAAACACATATTCAAAAACACTATTGTCTGTTTATTGTATGTTTACTATTATTATGTTTAACACTATAATAATTTATCTAGAATTGTGTGTTTAAATGCAGTATATCATCACTGGTCAGGTGGAAACAAACTGTTAGTTTTCACTGTTCCAAATGCATCCAATGGCATTATTATTTAGTCACAAAGCTCTTTGTTAATGCTTTCAATGTATTATTGTTGTTCTTTCAAAGATGCCAATCATCGCCGCTCGGGGAAACTTGTAGATCTGCTATTTTAACTACTTTTGCACGCCATTGTCATAGAGCGTCGCAGTCCCGCCCCCCTACCAGGGACCAGGAAATTATTCCCCGTTCATTTTCCTCGTATAGACATTTCAAAAAGTATTTATTTAAAGACCTTTTAAGCTTCGTACAAAGCCAACTCGAGTCATGACAAACATTTTGGGCCGAACAGATAGGCTAATTACAAAGAAGAGAAAAAAAAAGAAAAAAGTGTAACCTGCCGTTTTATTCTACTTTTAGATTATTTGTTCGGCCTGAAAAATTGTGTTTGTTGTCATGATTTGTCACAACTCGAGTTGGCTTTGTACGAGGCTTAAAAGGTCTTTAAATAAATACTTTTTGAAATGTCTATGGGAAAATGAACGGGGAATCATTTCCTGGTCCCTGGTAAGGGGCGGGACTGCAACGCTCTATACTGGCTGATGAAGTGTGAACTACACACAAGAAGAAAACGGTGCTATATACTGTAGAACCAAAAGCGGTTCTTTGGCTCGTAATCATAGGGGAACCATTTTTGGAGCTATATAGCACAATTATTTAAAGGTGCTATGTAGCACCAATCTTTAAAGGTGCTATATAGCACCTTTGTCAAATGGTGCTTTTTTTGCTTGAGGCAGGCGGGCCGCAGAAGACGACGTCGCAGGCCGCATGCGGCCAGCGGATCACCAGTTTGACACCCCTGGTATACAGCATTGGTTTCCCAACCTTTTTATACTGAAGTACCACCTCAGAACATATCTGGCTCTCCAAGTACCACCATAACTGATACAGGAGCGTATATATACCTGTGACATCTGTCGGCAAATCCCATTGACATATTGATTTGCAGGCTGTGACATCACAAACGTTTTTTTTAATGCCACAATCCCTTTAAGCTGCCTATGTGTTCAACAACACAGCCATGCAACATAATAACACTGACAGCTATGAGGTGGCGAAAGCTTGTCCTGCATAGCAACAGTTGCTAAACTACCATATATGGACTTGCATTGGACAATCGCTTTTGGGGTGTGGACCGTGTGGTTTAGACACACACACACACACACACACACACACACACACACACCCACACCCACACCCACACACACACACACACACACACACACACACACACACACACACTCTCCTTGATGCAGTCTGTGTTCCGCTCGAATGGGACCCTGTGAACTTGTTTCATCCGCATGGCATTCCTGTGAAGAACACGGACTATTGTAGAGAAGCTGACAGTGTGGATGTTTCTGGATGTGGCATATGGTCAGCCAGGATGTCCTGGTTTGGATTTTGTCGGATTGTGATTGCATTGTTCTCACGAACCATCTTTTCTGTAGCAGTCTCCTTTTCGGCTGTGAACATGTGTGTTCTCTTTCAGTCCTGCAAAATAAAAAGGTAGTCGCTTGATCTTTCAGGAACTGAAGTGCCGCGCTTCTCAGATCTAAAGATAATCCATGGAGGTTTCGGAAGTCATAATCACGCCGTGCATCGATGAGTCTAGGGGTATGATTCTCGCTTCGGTTGCGAGAGGTTCTCGGTTCAAATCCCGGACGAGCCCTCATTTTTGTTACGCCCTAGCTCCTAGGCGATAACAAAAAGGAGAAAGACACACGGCTGGTTTAAAAGTGTTGACAATTTACAACATAAATTAAATATGGAACACTATTGTATAAAATATGGAACACTATTAACAGGTGTGTTAATCAGTGAGACCAGTAGTGTAAGTGAGTGGATGTGTGGTAAATGTAGTGTGGGGTGTTGAATGGTGGATGCCAAAATGCTGCTGCTCTCATGGAAGGAGATAGAGACTGAGTGTGGCCACACCCAGCCTTTTATAGTGCACCCTGGTAACAGACAGGTGCTCCCAATGCACCTGATTGGCAACTTAGCAGGACCTGTGGGAAGACCCCAAAACCCTAGTAGGTCAGACTACAGGGGCTGTGACAGTGTGCTCTACGGCTTTTAAAGTATAAATATATAACCCATAAAGTCAAAATCATGTTTTTCCAGGCTCTTTGATAAAGGTCAGATGGGGGGTACAGTCAGCAGCAATGCACAGGGTAAGGTCGGCTTCCTGAACATTCCCAAAAGTGCTTGCGTTGCCTTGTCGCGTGCCAAGAAAGGCCTCTACTGCATTGGCAACAGCGCAATGCTGGGCAAAGTCATACTGTGAAGCAACATCTTCCATACTCTGCGTGGGAAGGGCCAGATGGGGACGACTCTCACACTCTGCTGTCAGAACCATCCAGACCGTCGTGTCACAGTCTCCTGTGCTGCGGATTTCGACCAAGCCCCGGAGGGAGGCTGCAAAGAGCCTTGCGACTTTCGTTTGGAATGTGGTCATGTTTGCGCAATGGTCTGTCTATATCAATGTCATACAACAGAGTGTGGAGGTGCAATGGAGAGTCGGCAGTGCACTGAATGCAATTCTACTATTGGTGGATCAAATCATGCTCTGGCCACAGGCAACCAAGTAGCGTCAGACATGGATGGAACACAACATGCTGCTTGGTCTGAGGCCAACAACATGCGCAATTTTGATCCAATTAACTTCAATTAAGCAGATAAACCATATATTGTCTGTAGTGTGTCACGCCTCAATTCAATTCAATTCAAAGAGCTTTATTGGCATGAGAAAACATACGTTTACATTGCCAAAGCAGAAAGCACAATACAGAAATACAGCAATACAATCAAAACAAAAATGATGTACATTTTAAAGTCAGAATCTTCAATAGATTAATTTCTATGTACCAAGATCACTCGATGCAGGTATAGTGCAGGAATATACACAATGATTAGTCTTTAGGGTGGTTGTGTTCCATTTTATTTCCTTCTCGACTCACGACACGTTGTGAACATATCTGCTGTTGTTTGCATGCCTATTGCAGTATGACATGCCCAGATATGGACGATATGGATCATTTAACATTTAAATCCTGTATTGTTTTGGACTCCTTCCAACCTAACCAACCTTTGATCTACTATCGTACTCTACTGATTTGTTTTGTTTTGATGTTTGTCACTATCCTGTTTGATTCTTGCACACTGAGGGGTGGATTGTTTTAATATGCAATGCCAATAATGCAACACACTGTATCATGTGAGG